>NC_058081.1:338474205-338798194 GCF_014858855.1 Bufo gargarizans | reverse complement strand
TAAAACTTACCAGGAAAGATTAAAGGACCTTAACATGTATAGCTTGGAAGAAAGATGAGACAGAGGGGATATGATAGAAACATTTAAATTCATAAAGGGAATCAACAAGGTAAAAGAGGAGAGAATATTTAAAAGAAGAAAAACTGCTACAAGAGGACATAGTTTTAAATTAGGTTTAAAAGTAATATCAGGAAGTATTACTTTACTGAGAGAGTAGTGGATGCATGGAATAGCCTTCCTAAGCAGGAACAACAACCACCTGCTCCTAGAGGCTAATTAGCATATTATAAAAGTTAGATTTCTGGCATAACGGGGGCATAGATAAAAGTAGGAATAGGCTAGTTAGGTTTAGCTGACATTAGCACATCGCTAATGTCAGCTAGCTTAATAGGGTTAAATCTGGTGACAGAAACCCTTTAAAGGGCATTTATCATGTAGAGAAAGTAAATGCAAGGAACTTACTAATGCATTGTGATTGTCCATATTTCCTCCTTTGCTGGCTTGATTCATTTTTCCATCACCTTGTACACTGCTCGCACTCAGTGGTTATGACCACCCTGCAATCAAGCAGTGGTGGCCGTGCTTTCACACTATAGGAAAGTTCTGGCCCCTCTGATGGCCAAGACCATGGGAGTGCACATAGGCCGGTGATTTTTCCCACCACTGCTCGATTGCAAGGTGGACATAACCATGGATATGAGCAGTGTATAATGTGATGGAAAATTAATGGTGAGGAGGGAGGGAAGATCCTGTGCACAGCATTTGTCTCTTCACTGCCTGGAGAAGAGAAAACCCTGCAGCTGCTCAGTACCTGAAGCAGAGCCTCCAGTCCTGAGTCTGTGCTGCTGATGGCAGAAGGGGTTAAACTGCTGGAGAACCCAGTGGGAGGGGAGACACAAGGCAGACAGCTCAGCCAGCAGATTTGGAAGTGCAGGGGGTCGTGGTTTGTTGCTCCAACCAGCATAGTCTTCACAGTGACGTTCCATGTACAGAGGCAGACCTGGTCCCTCAGGCTTGTGCACATCAGCGCAGGGGAAGAAACTGACATCACAGGTCATGTGACGCTCAGCTAACTAGGAGAACAGGGCCACTGTAGATGAAGTGAATTGAAAATCCCTTTCATTTGGTTAGTTAGGAACATACAAAGAACAAACAAATAACTTGGACAACCCCTGGAAGGTCCAAAACAGGCTGATCACTAAGGGGTTAAAGTGTAATTGTCATTTAGCTTTGTTTTTAATATTGTGTAGGGACAGACATTAAGCATTTTTGTGACATAATTTATTGGGGAAATATGTTTCTTGGTACTAGAAAACAGGGTGTAAAATCTTCTTAGGAAAGTTTTAACTGTCCGAGGCAGAGGCAGCTGAGAGCTTCTGCATGTTACACACAAACATCTTCAGTGCTCAGTAGAACTGAAGACTGAAGACAGACTCGTTAAAGGGGTTGTTAGCAAGTGGCATTTATCATATAGAGAAAATGAGTACAAGTCACATGTATTGTTATTATCTATATTGCTTCCTTTGCTGGCTGGATTTATTTTTCCATTACATTATACACTTCTTATTTCCATGGTTACGCCCACCCTAAAATCCATCATTGAGGGTCCTGCTTGTACACTGTAGGAAAAAGTGCCGGCCTTCAGAGAGGCCGGGACCGCAGGAGCTCACGTAGGATGGTGCTTTTTTCTATAGTGTGAAAGCACGGCCACCCCTGATGAATTATAAGGAGGCTGTAACCATGGAAATGAGCATCATACAATGTGATGAAAAAAATGAATCCAGCCAGCAAAGGAGGCAATATGGATAATAACAATACATTAGTAAGTGGCTTGTATTAACTTTCTCTACATGATAAATGCCATTTACTGAAGTGACAAAACCCCTTTAACAATGCCATAAGGGCTTTGCTAATAAGTCTCTTTACACCTTGTTTCCTAATAAAACGAAACATATTTCCCTAACAAAGTATGTTACAAAAATGTTTAACATCACTGTCTGTCCCTACATAATACTACAAACTGAAATGCCAGTTAATGACAGCTAAGGCTGACTTCACATCTGCCTTGACTTTACTGTTAGCCTATTCTGTCAGAGGAACAGAAAAAGAAACTGATCTATTAAACAAACTTAATGACAGATACAAAAGAAAAAACTTTCTGATTCCATTTATTATTAATTGACTATAAGTAAAAAAAAAATGGAAATTTATATTCTGTCATATATCCTTTTATTTTTGGTAGAAAAGTCCTGTAGGTAAACCTTTTTCTTCCAGGAAAATATAGTGGAAACCCTACTCTTTTTCACCATGTTTCTGTTCCTCTGACAGAACGTAAAACCAGAAAAACCTATGCAATGTTCTTATTATTTTAACCTTATTGTATTGGTTGTCATATACTGTAGCTAGAGAGATAACAAGGCTATTTTTTATACCAGGAATATTTTGATGGTATTTACTTAAAAAAATATATGTTTATTTGATTTTGTGACATGCCTTTTTCATTTTGATTACACGTATTTACATTTTTCTCACTTTTTTTGTTCCATTAAAAGACTTTAATTTTTAACTAATAACATACCTTTAATAATAATAATAATAATAATAATAATAATAATAACATATTTCTTAAATATAATATACATGTTATTTATCCTAACAGACATTGCAAACCCTGACAATCACAATGTGACAGAAAGTCTGATCCTGGCCTTTACTGCAGGCATGCGGAAGTCATTTTCTAATTGATGAGTTGCTAGATCACCACTATGCTTGTAAAAAGTTTCAGACTATAGGAACTGCTCTTCTATATAACTACAGAAGACTACAATTTATAAATTGATTGTTATACACATTTTCATTCTATTCTAATTTCTGGTATATATTTTAAGATATTTCAACAGTATTTTGTATAGTAAAATATCAATTTATATATAAAAGTTGACATTTATTTTCTTTTACTTACAACCTTGAAACGTAAAGATATCATCATAGAGGTGTAATAGAGAAAAAATACAACTTCAGTTCAGTATAATTTGATAAATGGTGATACAAATAAAAGTTGAATTAAAAAGTGACACAGTGTAGCAGGCAGACCAGTGGGACCCATGCTTTCGATGTGCCATGAAAGACTTCAATGCAATTTATTGAACAATGACAAAGATGGATGAATATAATAAGATCAGGGGACAGATCATTTTAAAGCTTATTATGCAGGGGGGGGGGGAATTGTATTCTTGCCTCTGGGCTCAGATCAAGTGCAGTATTATTAGTAGCCTTAAGGGATTATCGATCAAAAAAGTTTTTTTCTCAACAGAAAGAATGGAAACAATATACTAAGCAAAACAGAAAATGTCTTCCAGCTAAGACCCCTATTTTACTTTGTCTCTGTCTAATATCTCATTATCCCTATTCACTGGTGGGATTGGAAGGTCCCTGTTGTACTACTTTCTAGACCAAAATAATGTGGTAATCAGTCACAAATATTAATGGTTTGATGTCATTTGCTTTTGAAAATATTAAATACAGATATAGAAATACAAAAAATACATGTATTTGTAAAATCTATATGATAAAAACATTTTGGGAAATATTGGGATATGCTGACATGCTTGACCGCCTTTTTATTTATTAGGGGTACTCGGGACACAAATTTGCATGATTGGTTGAGGTCCCAGTGGTCTGATCCCCATGCATCAGATGCTTATCCCTCATCATATGGATAGGGGATATGTGTATACCTTAGTACAAAACCCTTTAGGACTACATTTTACAACTTGAGGCCTAATGAGTCCATTACCCATGTACTCTGAAGTAACTAGGACTAGTAATGAGTAACAAGAAAAACTTGCTATTTTTTTCTTGAAATGTCCTCATAGAATCTATATAAAGCGATTCAAATGCATAGACTAACTTCAGTAGCGTCAGCGATTCTAGTTCTCGCCCTTCCTCTTCCCTATAGATAAAGCATTGCTATCAGTCGTGCATTGAAACACAAATAGCGCTGTTTGGACTTTTTGATGGATAGCACAAACAGAATAATGTCCAGTTTTATCATCTATTTGGCCCTAATACAACAGATACACTGAGCTGGGCACACAAAGACAGATTAGTCTATTGAATAACCTACTTAACAAAGTGCAAACACATGCATCACTGTCATCAGCATGCTATGTTAATTATGTCTAGCCCCATTGGTGGTAGTGAAGCTGCACTAAACACCTGTAAGGTGGACATTTAGGTCAAGACACAGGAATGTTTCTTCTGCGGTAGACCCTGTCAAGCCTATCAGCAGACTACAGCAGTAACTATTCTATAATGTATATGCATCACATTGTATTACAGGTTGCAAACTAATAAGGTTCTCTAGGTATTTAACAAATAAAATCCTGCCACTGTGCAAAAAAAGAATATGAATGCTCTGCAGTTTTGTATAAGAGGTAAAGCCCCTTCCTTCTCATAATTGGTGGGGTCACATCAATTATCAAGTGATGGCATATCCTAGCCATATGCCATCACTTTATGAGATGGGAGAAACCCTTTAAAGGGGGTTGTCTGGGATTTTTACTTGATGATCTATCAAATTACACTCTTCTTTACACTCAGGGTGTTGTACATCTAATAGCAACTGTACTGGCTATTGCAGAATTGTCCTGTTCACGTGACTGGAATGAATCGAGATATACTCAGCACAGCTTTTACAGTGTGATGAGTGTATAAAGCAATGTAAACAATGAAGAGGACATAGGAGGTCATTTATTAAACAGAAAAATGCCTAAGTTAGGCATATTTCTGGTGCAGATTGCAGTGCAAAGATCCTATGCGACGCAATCTGCGACTTCTCCAGGCTGACACTAGGTCTAAAGAAGTGGGCATGGCATGGCCGGGGAAGAGCTGGACATTTACCATTTTCTATGCCTGTTTTAGACGTAGAAAATGGTCTAAGAGAGAAAGCTTTCTTACATTTAGAAGCGGCATATCTGCCGACGTCTAAAATGCAGGTCTTAATAAATGTGCCCCATAGTGTTGACCTGAGTGCCACCAATCCTTCAAACACCTGATCATTGGTGGTGCTGAGATTCCCTACTGAGATATTATAGAGGGCCTATCCTAAGGATGGATCATCAATATTAAACTCTTCGTGTCTTGTGCGTAATAATACGTTGTGGCAAGCAGCTACACAGAACATAAACACAGAAAAAAAATTATGTCACCCTGATTTTGGACCATTATCTACAGTAATACATTGTCAGACCTTGCATGCACACATGTTCTCCATTATGATAGAACAGAACAGCAGTTTGTTTCAGTGCAGCTTTGAGTGCTGACAGTGGGGGAATGGGGGGGGGGGCAATAGGAAAATAAAAAATAGTAATCTGGACTCCTTATCTGCAGTACTACACATGAATTACTATAGATAATAGTCCAAAATCAGGATGACAGAATCCCTTTAAATATACTTCATTGGTATCATGATGATTCAGACAATAACATGATTACAATATTTATTCAATATTGAACATCAACAAAAAAAGAGACAACACACAAAAAAAGAACTCCCAAAAAAAGGGACCAAAAAGTTAACTGTAACAAAAAAATCTATAAAAACTACAAGTCGTTTGGAAAAAAAATAAAAAATAAAGCCCTCTGCTGATATAAAAATAAAAATGTTATGTCTACAACTTATAAATAGAGTTGAGCGGACACCTGGATGTTCGGGTTCGAGAAGTTCGGCCGAACTTCCCGAAAATGTTCGGGTTCGGGATCCGAACCCGATCCGAACTTCGTCCCGAACCCGAACCCCATTGAAGTCAATGGGGACCCAAACTTTTCGGCACTAAAAAGGCTGTAAAACAGCCCAGGAAAGGGCTAGAGGGCTGCAAAAGGCAGCAACATGTAGGTAAATCCCCTGCAAACAAATGTGGATAGGGAAATGAATTAAAATAAAAATTAAATAAATAAAAATTAACCAAAATCAATTGGAGAGAGGTCCCATAGCAGAGAATCTGGCTTCACGTCACCCACCACTGGAACAGTCCATTCTCAGATATTTAGGCCCCGGCACCCAAGCAGAGGAGAGAGGTCCTGTAACAGAGAATCTGTCTTCATGTCAGCAGACAATCAGTCTGCATGTCATAGCAGAGAATCAGGCTTCACGTCAGCCACGACTGCAACAGTCCATTTTCATAAATTTAGGCCAAGCACCCAGGCAGAGGAGAGAGGTCCCGTAACAGACAATCTGGCTTCATGTCAGCAGAGAATCAGTCTTCATATCATAGCAGAGAATCAGGCTTCACGTCACCCACCACTGTCACAGTCCATTATCATAAATTTAGGCCCAGCACCCAGGCAGAGGAGAGAGGTCCCGTAACAGAGGATCTGGCTTCATGTCAGCAGAGAATCAGTCTTCATATCATAGCAGAGAATCAGGCTTCACGTCAGCCACCAATGCAACAGTCCATTGTCAGATATTTAGGCCCAGCACCCAGGCAGAGGAGAGAGGTCCCATAACAGACAATCTGGCTTCATGTCAGCAGAGAATCAGTCTTCATATCATAGCAGAGAATCAGGCTTCACGTCAGCCACCAATGCAACAGTCCATTGTCAGATATTTAGGCCCAGCACCCAGGCAGAGGAGAGAGGTCCCGTAACAGACAATCTGGCTTCATGTCAGCAGAGAATCAGTCTTCATATCATAGCAGAGAATCAGGCTTCACGTCACCCACCACTGTAACAGTCCATTTTCATAAATTTAGGCCCAGCACCCAGGCAGAGGAGAGAGGTCCCGTAACAGACAATCTGGCTTCATGTCAGCAGAGAATCAGTCTTCATGTCATAGCAGAGAATCAGGCTTCACGTCACCCACCACTGTAACAGTCCATTTTCATAAATTTAGGCCCAGCACCCAGGCAGAGGAGAGAGGTCCCGTAACAGACAATCTGGCTTCATGTCAGCAGAGAATCAGTCTTCATATCATAGCAGAGAATCAGGCTTCACGTCACCCACCACTGCAACAGTCCATTTTCATAAATTTAGGCCCAGCACCCAGGCAGAGGAGAGAGGTCCCGTAACAGACAATCTGGCTTCATGTCAGCAGAGAATCAGTCTTCATATCATAGCAGAGAATCAGGCTTCACGTCACCCACCACTGCAACAGTCCATTTTCATAAATTTAGGCCCAGCACCCAGGCAGAGGAGAGAGGTCCCGTAACAGACAATCTGGCTTCATGTCAGCAGAGAATCAGTCTTCATATCATAGCAGAGAATCAGGCTTCACGTCAGCCACCAATGCAACAGTCCATTGTCAGATATTTAGGCCCAGCACCCAGGCAGAGGAGAGAGGTCCCGTAACAGACAATCTGGCTTCATGTCAGCAGAGAATCAGTCTTCATATCATAGCAGAGAATCAGGCTTCACGTCAGCCACCAATGCAACAGTCCATTGTCAGATATTTAGGCCCAGCACCCAGGCAGAGGAGAGAGGTCCCGTAACAGACAATCTGGCTTCATGTCAGCAGAGAATCAGTCTTCATATCATAGCAGAGAATCAGGCTTCACGTCAGCCACCAATGCAACAGTCCATTGTCAGATATTTAGGCCCAGCACCCAGGCAGAGGAGAGAGGTCCCGTAACAGAGAATCTGGCTTCATGTCATAGCAGAGAATCAGGCTTCACGTCACCCACCACTGTAACAGTCCATTTTCATAAATTTAGGCCCAGCACCCAGGCAGAGGAGAGAGGTCCCGTAACAGACAATCTGGCTTCATGTCAGCAGAGAATCAGTCTTCATATCATAGCAGAGAATCAGGCTTCACGTCACCCACCACTGCAACAGTCCATTTTCATAAATTTAGGCCCAGCACCCAGGCAGAGGAGAGAGGTCCCGTAACAGACAATATGGCTTCATGTCAGCAGAGAATCAGTCTTCATATCATAGCAGAGAATCAGGCTTCACGTCAGCCACCAATGCAACAGTCCATTGTCAGATATTTAGGCCCAGCACCCAGGCAGAGGAGAGAGGTCCCGTAACAGACAATCTGGCTTCATGTCAGCAGAGAATCAGTCTTCATATCATAGCAGAGAATCAGGCTTCACGTCACCCACCACTGCAACAGTCCATTTTCATAAATTTAGGCCCAGCACCCAGGCAGAGGAGAGAGGTCCCGTAACAGACAATCTGGCTTCATGTCAGCAGAGAATCAGTCTTCATATCATAGCAGAGAATCAGGCTTCACGTCAGCCACCAATGCAACAGTCCATTGTCAGATATTTAGGCCCAGCACCCAGGCAGAGGAGAGAGGTCCCGTAACAGACAATCTGGCTTCATGTCAGCAGAGAATCAGTCTTCATATCATAGCAGAGAATCAGGCTTCACGTCAGCCACCAATGCAACAGTCCATTGTCAGATATTTAGGCCCAGCACCCAGGCAGAGGAGAGAGGTCCCGTAACAGACAATCTGGCTTCATGTCAGCAGAGAATCAGTCTTCATATCATAGCAGAGAATCAGGCTTCAAGTCAGCCACCAATGCAACAGTCCATTTTCATAAATTTAGGCCCAGCACCCAGGCAGAGGAGAGAGGTCCCGTAACAGAGGATCTGGCTTCATGTCAGCAGAGAATTAGTCTGCATGTCATAGCAGAGAATCAGGCTTCACGTCACCCAACATTGGAACAGTCCATTGGCATATATTTAGGCCCCGGCACCCAGACAGAGGAGAGGTTCATTCAACTTTGGGTAGCCTCGCAATATAATGGTAAAATGAAAATAAAAATAGGATTGAATGAGGAAGTGCCCTGGAGTACAATAATATATGGTTAAGGGGAGGTAGTTAATGTCTAATCTGGACAAGGGACGGACAGGTCCTGTGGGATCCATGCCTGGTTCATTTTTATGAACGTCACCTTGTCCACATTGGCTGTAGACAGGCGGCTGCGTTTGTCTGTAATGACGCCACCTGCCGTGCTGAATACACGTTCAGACAAAACGCTGGCCGCCGGGCAGGCCAGCACCTCCAAGGCATAAAAGGCTAGCTCTGGCCACGTGGACAATTTAGAGACCCAGAAGTTGAATGGGGCCGAACCATCAGTCAGTACGTGGAGGGGTGTGCACACGTACTGTTCCACCATGTTAGTGAAATGTTGCCTCCTGCTAACACGTTGCGTATCAGGTGGTGGTGCAGTTAGCTGTGGCGTGTTGACAAAACTTTTCCACATCTCTGCCATGCTAACCCTGCCCTCAGAGGAGCTGGCCGTGACACAGCTGCCTTGGCGACCTCTTGCTCCTCCTCTGCCTTGGCCTTGGGCTTCCACTTGTTCCCCTGTGACATTTGGGAATGCTCTAAGTAGAGCGTCTACCAACGTGCGCTTGTACTCGCGCATCTTCCTATCACGCTCCAGTGCAGGAAGTAAGGTGGGCACATTGTCTTTGTAGCATGGATCCAGCAGGGTGGCAACCCAGTAGTCCGCACACGTTAAAATGTGGGCAACTCTGCTGTCGTTGCGCAGGCACTGCAGCATGTAGTCGCTCATGTGAGCCAGGCTGCCCAGGGGTAAGGACAAGCTGTCCTCTGTGGGAGGCGTATCGTCATCGTCCTGCCTTTCCCCCCAGCCACGCACCAGTGATGGGCCCGAGCTGCGTTGGGTGCCACCCCGCTGTGACCATGCTTCATCCTCATCCTCCTCCACCTCCTCCTCATCCTCGTCCTCCTCGTCCTCCAGTAGTGGGCCCTGGCTGGCCACATTTGTACCTGGCCTCTGCTGTTGCAAAAAACCTCCCTCTGAGTCACTTCAAAGAGACTGGCCTGAAAGTGCTAAAAATGACCCCTCTTCCTCCTCCTCCTCCTTCTCCTGGGCCACCTCCTCTTCCATCATCGCCCTAAGTGTTTTCTCAAGGAGACATAGAAGTGGTATTGTAACGCTGATAACGGCGTCATCGCCACTGGCCATGTTGGTGGAGTACTCGAAACAGCGCAACAGGGCACACAGGTCTCGCATGGAGGCCCAGTCATTGGTGGTGAAGTGGTGCTGTTCCGCAGTGCGACTGACCCGTGCGTGCTGCAGCTGAAACTCCACTATGGCCTGCTGCTGCTCGCACAGTCTGTCCAGCATGTGCAAGGTGGAGTTCCACCTGGTGGGCACGTCGCATATGAGGCGGTGAGCGGGAAGGCCGAAGTTACGCTGTAGCGCAGACAGGCGAGCAGCGGCAGGATGTGAACGCCGGAAGCGCGAACAGACGGCCCGCACTTTATGCAGCAGCTCTGACATGTCGGGGTAGTTGTGAATGAACTTCTGCACCACCAAATTCAGCACATGCGCCAGGCAAGGGATGTGCGTCAAACCGGTTAGTCCCAGAGCTGCAACGAGATTTCGCCCATTATCGCACACCACCAGGCCGGGCTTGAGGCTCACCGGCAGCAACCACTCGTCGGTCTGTTGTTCTATACCCCGCCACAACTCCTGTGCGGTGTGGGGCCTGTCCCCCAAACATATGAGTTTCAGAATGGCCTGCTGACGTTTACCCCGGGCTGTGCTGAAGTTGGTGGTGAAGGTGTGTGGCTGACTGGATGAGCAGGAGGAAGAAGAGGAGGAGGAAGCCGAGAAGGAGGAGGTGGCAACAGGAGGCAAAGAATGTTGCCCTGCGATCCTTGGCGGCGGAAGGACGTGCGCCAAACAGCTCTCCGCCTGGGGCCCAGCTGCCACTACATTTACCTAGTGTGCAGTTAGGGAGATATAGCGTCCCTGGCCGTGCTTACTGGTCCACGAATCTGTGGTTAGGTGGACCTTGCTACAGATGGCGTTGCGCAGTGCACACTTGATTTTATCGGATACTTGGTTGTGCAGGGAAGGCACGGCTCTCTTGGAGAAGTAGTGGCGGCTGGGAACAACATACTGTGGGACAGCAAGCGACATGAGCTGTTTGAAGCTGTCTGTGTCCACCAGCCTAAATGACAGCATTTCATAGGCCAGTAGTTTAGAAATGCTGGCATTCAGGGCCAGGGATCGAGGGTGGCTAGGTGGGAATTTACGCTTTCTCTCAAATGTTTGTGAGATGGAGAGCTGAACGCTGCCGTGTGACATGGTTGAGACGCTTGGTGACGGAGGTGGTGGTGGTGTTGGTGGTACATCCCCTGTTTGCTGGGCGGCAGGTGCCAACGTTCCTCCAGAGGCGGAGGAAGAGGCCGAGGCGGCAGCAGCAGAAGAGGCCGAGGCGGCAGCAGCAGAAGAGGTAGCAGGGGGAGCCTGAGCGACTTCCTTGTTTTTAAGGTGTTTACTCCACTGCAGTTCATGCTTTGCATGCAGGTGCCTGGTCATGCAGGTTGTGCTAAGGTTCAGAACGTTAATGCCTCGCTTCAGGCTCTGATAGCACAGCGTGCAAACCACTCGGGTCTTGTCGTCAGCACATTGTTTGAAGAAGTGCCATGCCAGGGAACTCCTTGAAGCTGCCTTTGGGGTGCTCGGTCCCAGATGGCGGCGGTCAGTAGCAGGCGGAGTCTCTTGGCGGCGGGTGTTCTGCTTTTGCCCACTGCTCCCTCTTTTGCTACGCTGTTGGCTCGGTCTCACCACTGCCTCTTCCTCCGAACTGTGAAAGTCAGTGGCACGACCTTCATTCCATGTGGGGTCTAGCACCTCATCGTCCCCTGCATCGTCTTCCACCCAGTCTTGATCCCTGACCTCCTGTTCAGTCTGCACACTGCAGAAAGACGCAGCAGTTGGCACCTGTGTTTGGTCATCATCAGAGACATGCTGAGGTGGTATTTCCATGTCCTCATCATCAGGAAACATAAGTGGTTGTGCGTCAGTGCATTCTATGTCTTTCACCGCTGGGGAAGGGCTAGGTGGATGCCCTTGGGAAACCCTGCCAGCGGAGTCTTCAAACAGCATAAGAGACTGCTGCATAACTTGAGGCTGAGACAGTTTCCCTGGTATGCATGGGGATGATGTGACAGACTGATGGGGTTGGTTTTCAGGCGCCATCTGTGCGCTTTCTGCAGAAGACTGGGTGGGAGATAATGTGAACGTGCTGAATCCACTGTCGGCCACCCAATTGACTAATGCCTGTACCTGCTCAGGCCTTAGCATCCTTAGAACGGCATTGGGCCCCACCATATATCGCTGTAAATTCTGGCGGCTACTGGGACCTGAGGTAGTTGGTACACTAGGACGTGTGGATGTGGCAGAACGGCCACGTCCTCTCCCAGCACCAGAGGGTCCACTAACACCACCACGACCATGTCCACGTCCGCGTCCCTTACTAGATGTTTTCCTCATTGTTATCGTTCACCACAACAACAAAAATATTATTTGGCCCAATGTATTGTATTCAAATTCAGCTGAATATAAATTTGAGGCTAGTATTTAGGCGCTGGGTGACAGGTATGGGTTTACTGACAGAATTAGACTTGGAAATGCACAGTAGCGTGTGTGAGAAGTTATTCAGAATGACCCTATGTGCACCTTGAATATTATATACCCTTTTAGGGATAGATTTCAAATAGCTCTGATACAGCAGAAACCACTAAATTAGGAAATTGCTAAATTGGGAATTGTATTTCAACCCAGAACAAAAAATGTGCTTTGACAGACACTAAATAACTTGCCCAGCCACAACAGTACAGCAGTAACGACAGATTTAGCTGGATATAAATTTGCGGCCTAGTATTTAGGCGCTGGGTGACAGGTATAGATTTACTGACAGAATTAGACTTGGAAATGCACAGTAGCGTGTGTGTGAAGTTATTCTGAATGACCCTATGTGCACCTTGAATATTATATACCCTTTTAGGGATAGATTTCAAATAGCTCTAATACAGCAGAAACCACTAAATTAGGAAATTGCTAAATTGGGAATTGTATTTCAACCCAGAACAAAAAATGTGCTTTGACGGACACTAAATAACTTGCCCAGCCACAACAGTACAGCAGTAACGACAGATTTAGCAGGATATAAATTTGAGGCCTAGTATTTAGGCGCTGGGTGACAGGTATAGATTTACTGACAGAATTAGACTTGGAAATGCACAGTAGCGTGTGTGTGAAGTTATTCTGAATGACCCTATGTGCACCTTGAATATTATATACCCTTTTAGGGATGTATTTAAAGTAGGCCTGATACAGCAGAAACCACTAAATTAGGAAATTGCTAAATTGGGAATTGTATTTCAACCCAGAACAAAAACTGTGCTTTGACGGACACTAAATAACTTGCCCAGCCATAACAGTACAGCAGTAACGACAGATTTAGCGGGATATAAATTTGAGGCCTAGTATTTAGGCGCTGGGTGACAGGTATAGATTTACTGACAGAATTAGACTTGGAAATGCACAGTAGCGTGTGTGTGAAGTTATTCTGAATGACCCTATGTGCACCTTGAATATTATATACCCTTTTAGGGATAGATTTCAAATAGCTCTGATACAGCAGAAACCACTAAATTAGGAAATTGCTAAATTGGGAATTGTATTTCAACCCAGAACAAAAAATGTGCTTTGACGGACACTAAATAACTTGCCCAGCCACAACAGTACAGCAGTAATGACAGATTTAGCAGGATATAAATTTGAGGCCTAGTATTTAGGCGCTGGGTGACAGGTATGGGTTTACTGACAGAATTAGACTTGGAAATGCACAGTAGCGTGTGTGTGAAGTTATTCTGAATGACCCTATGTGCACCTTGAATATTATATACCCTTTTAGGGATGTATTTAAAGTAGGCCTGATACAGCAGAAACCACTAAATTAGGAAATTGCTAAATTGGGAATTGTATTTCAACCCAGAACAAAAACTGTGCTTTGACGGACACTAAATAACTTGCCCAGCCACAACAGTACAGCAGTAACGACAGATTTAGCGGGATATAAATTTGAGGCCTAGTATTTAGGTGCTGGGTGACAGGTATAGATTTACTGACAGAATTAGACTTGGAAATGCACAGTAGCGTGTGTGTGAAGTTATTCTGAATGACCCTATGTGCACCTTGAATATTATATACCCTTTTAGGGATAGATTTCAAATAGCTCTGAAACAGCAGAAACCACTAAATTAGGAAATTGCTAAATTGGGAATTGTATTTCAACCCAGAACAAAAAATGTGCTTTGACGGACACTGAATAACTTGCCCAGCCACAACAGTACAGCAGTAATGACAGATTTAGCAGGATATAAATTTGAGGCCTAGTATTTAGGCGCTGGGTGACAGGTATAGATTTACTGACAGAATTATACTTGGAAATGCACAGTAGCGTGTGTGTAAAGTTATTCTGAATGACCCTATGTGCACCTTGAATATTATATACCCTTTTAGGGATAGATTTCAAATAGCTCTGATACAGCAGAGCCCACTAAATTAGGAAATTGCTAAATTGGGAATTGTATTTCAACCCAGAACAAAAAATGTGCTTTGACGGACACTGAATAACTTGCCCAGCCACAACAGTACAGCAGTAACGACAGATTTAGCGGGATATAAATTTGAGGCCTAGTATTTAGGCGCTGGGTGACAGGTATAGATTTACTGACAGAATTAGACTTGGAAATGCACAGTAGCGTGTGTGTGAAGTTATTCAGAATGACCCTATGTGCACCTTGAATATTATATACCCTTTTAGGGATAGATTTCAAATAGCTCTAATACAGCAGAAACCACTAAATTAGGAAATTGCTAAATTGGGAATTGTATTTCAACCCAGAACACAAAATGTGCTTTGACGGACACTAAATAACTTGCCCAGCCACAACAGTACAGCAGTAACGACAGATTTAGCAGGATATAAATTTGAGGCCTAGTATTTAGGCGCTGGGTGACAGGTATAGATTTACTGACAGAATTAGACTTGGAAATGCACAGTAGCGTGTGTGTGAAGTTATTCAGAATGATCCTATCAGCACCTTGATTCTGATATACCCTTTTAGGGATGTATTTAAAGTAGGCCTGATACAGCAGAAACCACTAAATTAGGAAATTGCTAAATTGGGAATTGTATTTCAACCCAGAACAAAAAGTGTGCTTTGACGGACACTAAATAACTTGCCCAGCCACAACAGTACAGCAGTAACGACAGATTTAGCGGGATATAAATTTGAGGCCTGGTATTTAGGTGCTGGGTGACAGGTATAGATTTACTGACAGAATTAGACTTGGAAATGCACAGTAGCGTGTGTGTGAAGTTATTCTGAATGACCCTATGTGCACCTTGAATATTATATACCCTTTTAGGGATAGATTTCAAATAGCTCTGATACAGCAGAAACCACTAAATTAGGAAATTGCTAAATTGGGAATTGTATTTCAACCCAGAACAAAAAATGTGCTTTGACGGACACTGAATAACTTGCCCAGCCACAACAGTACAGCAGTAACGACAGATTTAGCGGGATATAAATTTGAGGCCTAGTATTTAGGCGCTGGGTGACAGGTATAGATTTACTGACAGAATTAGACTTGGAAATGCACAGTAGCGTGTGTGTAAAGTTATTCTGAATGACCCTATGTGCACCTTGAATATTATATACCCTTTTAGGGATAGATTTCAAATAGCTCTGATACAGCAGAAACCAATAAATTAGGAAATTGCTAAATTGGGAATTGTATTTCAACCCAGAACAAAAACTGTGCTTTGACGGACACTAAATAACTTGCCCAGCCACAACAGTACAGCAGTAACGACAGATTTAGCTGGATATAAATTTGAGGCCTAGTATTTAGGCGCTGGGTGACAGATATAGATTTACTGACAGAATTATACTTGGAAATGCACAGTAGCGTGTGTGTGAAGTTATTCAGAATGACCCTATCAGCACCTTGATTCTGATATACCCTTTTAGGGATGTATTTAAAGTAGGCCTGATACAGCAGAAACCACTAAATTAGGAAATTGCTAAATTGGGAAATGTATTTCAACCCAGAACAAAAACTATGCTTTGACGGACACTAAATAACTTGCCCAGCCACAACAGTACAGCAGTAACGACAGATTTAGCTGGATATAAACGTGAGGCCTAGTATTTAGGCGCTGATGTAGTATATGGCCAAAAAATAAACAGACTATTGCTGGTTAAATGCACTTGGTGTGACAGCTTGACCAACCACACTACTGAGGGTTAAATGCACTTGGTGACAGGCGCAGCTTGCCCCTGATGTAGTATATGGCCAAAAAATAAACAGACTATAGCTGGTTAAATGCACTTGGTGTGACAGCTTCACCCTGATGTAGGCTTTAGCCAAAAAACAACCACACCATTGAGGGTTTAATGCACTTGGTGACAGGCGCAGCTTGCCCCTGATGTAGTATATGGCCAAAAAATAAACAGACTATTGCTGGTTAAATGCACTTGGTGTGACAGCTTCACCCTGATGTAGGCTTTAGCCAAAAAACAACCACACCATTGAGGGTTTAATGCACTTGGTGACAGGCGCAGCTTGCCCCTGATGTAGTATATGGCCAAAAAATAAACAGACTATTGCTGGTTAAATGCACTTGGTGTGACAGCTTCACCCTGATGTAGGCTTTAGCCAAAAAACAACCACACCATTGAGGGTTAAATGCACTTGGTCGCAGCTTGTGCTGGCGCACCACAAGACACAAAATGGCCGCCGATCACCCCAGAAAAAAGTGACTGACAAACGGTCTGGGCAGCCTAAAAACAGTGAGCAATTGAGTATCAGCAGCTCAATGATCCACAGCTTCAGATCGATCCCCTGATGGAGTCTTTTGGAGGAGTTAATCAGCCTAATCTCGCCCTACTGTCGCAGCTGCAACCTCTCCCTACGCTAATCAGAGCAGAGTGACGGGCGGCGCTATGTGACTCCAGCTGAAATTATGACGCTTGTTGATTGGCTGCTTTGCAGCCTTTCAAAAAGCGCCAAGAAAGCAACGAACACCGAACCCGAACCCGGACTTTTACGAAAATGTCCGGGTTCGGGTCCGTGTCACGGACACCCCAAAATTCGGTACGAACCCGAACTATACAGTTCGGGTTCGCTCATCTCTACTTATAAACTTAAAAATATATAAATTTGGTAATTGTAACCCTAACAACCCTCAGAATAATGTTATCATGTCACTTTTACCACACTGTGAACACCATAGTTATACAATACAGTATATGTAGCCCAAAATGGTACAATTCATTCAGCAAAAGACAAGCACTCAGATGATTTTAGGTGTTAAAAGTGCATGATCTGAATTGTCTCTGATCACAGACTCTCCCACTGAGGGTCTGCTGTATAAAACAGCAGAAACCCTCCAACTATAGCGCCCACTCAGCTCAGCACCTTTCAAACCACATTTGTTTACTTCCAATAAGGAGTCCATTTTTAGAGATGTTTATTTTTATGTTGAATCCATTTTTTTCCAATTTGACCTAGAAACAAGACAAATATAGCAAAAAAGGTGGAAGTTGGATTGTGCAACTTGAGATTGGTTTAATTTATGGACTTTTATGGACAAGTGGTATGTCAGTGGGAAGGGGTTTTATTTAAACCGATCTGTTACATGGATAGCAAAAATTGACAGTATTGTATGCTATTCATTTAACAGCTCCTTCTATTAATTTCAATTTTTTTTTTCTTGACTAGCGTATTGTCAATTCGCTCACCCTGCCCATACCCCATTTTCCCAAAAGGACTCAACAACAAAAGGTGGATTTTATTGGCCACAGCAGCTATTTTATTAAACATAAATAACATAAATATTAAATAACACCGTACCCAAGGCCTTACCACCTGAAAGCCTGCCCCCAGAGCCTAACCAACCTAGAACCTCTTGAAAATCACGGGGGTAGTCCTTGGAGCCCCACTAACCTGACGGGTAACTGCCCCTCCTTTAAAATTACCTCTAGCCGTTAAACGCCAGCTCAGAGGCAGAATCGGTAACTATGGGCAACAACGAGGGCAGATACCCGCCATACGCCACTCCATAAACCAATCCCTGGGGAGTCCAGAGCCTCCTTTGGCTCCCTCCCCACCACATAACCACTAACTCCAAGGACCCCCCACTGCCCTGCCTTGGCCACCATGACAAAAACACCATTCTGCCTGGCCAACTAAACTACACCCCTTCCATAACACCCAAACCCCCACATTCCCGAACTCCACACTACTTTTAGCGTATCTTGCAACCTAAGGGTGGGTGGGTGGTGGCTGCTCCCAACAACCCCTATATAATACCTAAACCCCCTCCCCTAAAATGCCACCCCTTCCTGCCCACCTATTAACCCTATACTAGCTTACCCTCCAGTCATGCCTGGCCTTCCCCCATGCTTTCAGCCCCAGGTCCGGCCAGCACTTGACTAGCATATTGTCAATTAGTTCACCATGCCGATACCCCATTTTCCCAATAAGACTCAACAAGAAAAAATTGATTTTATTGGCCACAGCAGCCATTTTATTAAACATAATTAACATAAATAAACACCTTCTCTTCTCCTACCGACCCACAAACCTGCCCCAACTGTACAAACAGCTCCCCTAACAACTCAAAGGAGACCAGCCGGCGCTGATCCACGCCAGCCGACTACCTCCTCCAACCCTTCAGTGCCTGTACCACCCAAAATGATTTTGTAACATCCTGCACGTTCCGGCTCCTACAAACAAACGGCACCCCAGCCATAAACTTGTTCATTATGTATACTAACCACGCCTCCTCCCTGCAATGCCCCACAAACGTCAGCAACAAAAACCCATCCTCTAGCCCACACCCCTGAAAACGCTGCTTCCACGTACCCCACAGATCCCATGCCTTACCGTACGCCGCCCAGGTACCTGACGCCAACGACCCCCTCACCAACTTGTCTACCAACCAAATGGCAGCTTTCACAATTCCTGAAGGAAGCCTGTTCCTTCCACGTCCACCTCCGGAGCCAGCACCCGAACACGGTCCCACTGGAAACGAGACAAAGCATCCGCAATTGAATTATCTACCCCAGGAACATGGGCCGCGACTATCCAAGCATTCAAAGACAAACAGACCAAAACTAGGCGCTGCAGCAAGCGCACAACTGGCGGAGACGAGGCCGAAAGGTGATTAATGGCCTCCACCACCACCAGATTGTCGCAATGGAAGCGCACTTTTTTATTCTGGAAAAAATCCCCCCAAATAACCACCACCACCACAATGGGGAGGAGCTCTAACAACACCTGATTCTTCACCCAACCCTCATCTCTCCATTGTGCTGGCCACTCCCCCACGCACCACTGACCCTGCAAATAAACCCCGAAACCATACCCCCCTGCCGCATCCGTAAACAAGTCGAGGTCTGCTGCCCCATCACATCCGCCATCCACAACGAACGCCCATTATACAACTTCAAAAAGGATGCCCACACCCCCAAATCATCCCGCAGCTCCCGATGTAGCCGCACAAAATGATGAGGGGCCTGGACTCCCGCTGTTGCCCTAGCCAACCTTCTACAAAAAATATGCCCCATGGGCATGATACGGCTTTCCTAACAATGACTGAACCTCCCGCAGTTGCATCTTTTTTTTGCCCGCATGCTGCCGCCGCCACCACCTGCCGTAAGTCCTCCACCTTATCCTCAGGCAACCTACACTCCATTGCCACCATGTCAATAACTATCCCCAAAAAACTCAGCCCGGTAGTAGGGCCCTCCATTTTAGTAGATGCCAAAGGAACTCCAAAACTGTGTGCCATAACCTCAAAGGAGCGTAACATAACCGAACAACCCTTCGATTTTGGCTGCCCAATGAACAAAAAAATCATCCAAATAATGGATGATGGAACCACAGCCTGATCACTCGCAAGCCACCCATTCCAAAAACGTACTGAATGACTCAAAATAGGCACACGAAACCGAACAACCCAAGGGTCAGCACCTATCAACAAAAAAACGCCCCATCCCAAAAACAGCCCAGCAAATGCTGTCACTTCGGGTGCACAGGCAAAAGACAAAATGCCGCCTCAATGTCTAACTTGGCTAAAAGAGCCCCCCGCCCATATTCCCTAACCCAACAAACCGCTTTGTCGAATGATGTGTAAACCACTGAACACAACTCCGCCGCAATCCCATCAATAACCGAACCCCTTTTGGAAAAAAAAAGGTGATGGATAAGACGAAATTTGTTAGGCTCCCTCTTTGGTACCACACCCAACGGCGACACCCTTAATTCCGGCATCGGCAGCTCCCTAAAGGGACCTGCCATGCGACCCAACTCCACTTCTTTCCGCAACTTCTCAGACACCACCCCCGGAAACTCAGATTCCTCCCCCCTTTCCAAACCCCGCCCTCCACAAACAGAATACGAAAACCCTCCCTAAAACCCACCAAAAGGAACTCAGCTGCCGCATTCGGATAACTATTTAGAAACTGCACCATCTTGGCCACCTGAATTGGAGTCCGCCGCTTTTCCTGCTGCATCCCCCCAACTCCCCCCCTTGCATCCCTTGAAGCACCTCTGTGCCCTGTGATTCCCCCCACATGAGGAACATTCATGCTTAAACTTGCACCTGTCCCCATATTTGCATCCCCCTTCGTTGAACAGGAAACATAACCCCTTTTGAGAGGCCGCCGAACGCTCCGATTGCCCGGAACCCCCTGTTCCTCCCTAAAAGGACTGCCCTGCCCTACTCTGAGCCATTACCCGCATCTACAAGCCAATGTCCTTGTGGTCCCAACGGATGCTCGTACGTACCGCCTTCCGCTGCTGAAACTGCTCATTATACCACAGCCATCCCTGGCCCCCGTATACCCGGTACGCTTCCCCCACCGCATCTAGGTAACAAAACAGCGCAGAGCAGTTCTCAGGCGCTTTCTCCCCAATCACGCTAGCCAGGATCATAGATGCCTGCAACCAGTTAGAAAACGTCCACAGAATCAGCCAGTACCGCCGTTTTTCCTCCTCTTCCTTTTTATCCTCCCTCAGGTCCCTATCCAAATTAAATCTTTCCAATGGGAGTAACGAGAATATATCCACGTACTCCCCTTTCCAAATCTTCTCTTTTAACTCAGGCTTCAAATGGGCCCCCAGCGTCCCCTCAAAGCACACATAAACCTCGCTCTTCGCTGCGTCGTCCAGCCGAGGTTCCCTGTTCTCCCTAGCCCCTTCCTTATCAGCCGAGCTTTGCAACACCGCCCCCGACGATACGCTAGCCGTGCTTCCGGCCGCCTCCCCCCCGTCACCCCTGACCCACTACTACCCGCTAATCCAAGCACCGGTAAACCCGGGTGCCAGCCCAGACCCTACCCACCCCTTCACCAAATCCCGCAAACCCAATAACAACTCTCCCAGACCGCCCGCGACCACCACCCCAGGACATCCTGACTACCGGAGCCCCTCCCCTCAATACAAGAAACCGTTAAAGGGAAATCCCCATGTGCTTCACGAGCTGCGTGGATGCTGTGATTCCACCAGCCACAACATGATGCAGTGGAGCTTGACCGGCGCAGACCTCTCCTCTGGACGTCCGTGGTTCTTCAGCACTGCCGGTGCCCTCCCCTGCCCTTGCAGTCCTCCAAGCCTGCAGTACCGCAGCTTCGCCACCAGTGGCCACTACCACATGGGCTGACGACGACTCCAGGCCAGCCAAATGCTGCCCGCCTCTATCTTCCAGCACAGGTCTGCCATCTTGACCCCGCTGTTCCTCCAGACTGGAATGCAGTACCCTTCCACGCTGGGCACGCTCACCCCCGCCTGGGGCAGCTGACGTTCCCGGTCCTGCGTCCCTGCCGTCTGCTGCTGAGGAGGAGACGTCCGGCCTCCCCCTCTCCGGGTCCCGGCGCAGGACCCGCAGGGTCTCTTCTGGGCCTAGTCCTCCACGGCCGGCAACAGGGGGAAGCTGTGGCACCTGCCTCCCCCTGAAATCCCTGGATGGCCTCCTCCAACCAGTCTGCCCCTCTGCTCACCACCGCAGCCCGAAGCTGCGCCAACAGCGCTTCCACGTCCGACATCGGGACAGACACCAAGAAGGTACTGGATACTGTCACTGGGGTTCTCAGCGGGCTTCTCCCTTCTCTGTCCCCTCAAAATGGCACCTTTCCCACCCCAACAACCCCTATATAATACCTAAACCCCCTCCCCTAAAACTCTGCCCCTTCCTGCCCACCTATTAACCCTATACTAGCCTACTCTCCCTATCCCTCCCTCCAAACGCAGTCATACTTGGCCTTCACCCAGGCTTTCGGCCCTAGGTCCGGCCAGCACTGGATTGCGACAGAAAGAGTGACAACAGTGTTTTTTTTTGTGGATAAAATAATGCAGATATCTGAGCTTCTAATCTAATTACAAAATAGACAGGTACCGAATGAAACAAAACGACTGACATACATTTTTTATATAAAAGCCTATGGAGGAGATTTATCAAACAGGTGTAAAGTAGAACTGGCTTAAGTTGCCCATAGCGTTTTTCACAGCTTCTTTGGAAAATGAAAGGTGGAATCTGATTGGTTGCAATGGGCAACTAGGCCAGTTCTACTTTACACCAGTTTGATAAATCTCCCCCCATGTATCTGTTAACTGCATCTGTTTTTTTCCAATGTTTCCGAGTAAAAACAGTTATGTTTAATAGATACATTAGCTTCGATAGGAAAACATGCGGCAAAAGTGTATATTTTGTCTAGTTTGCATTCCTGTCTCTTTTTAGGATGTGAAATAGGCCTTAGTTATTGGCTACACATACTCATCCATAAAGGCTGGGAAATATTTATTAAAAAATAACCCAAATCAGGAGGAAAGTGGAAAACATCTGCATGAATTTTAGCATATGTCAGCATGCACTTTTTTGTGTTTTTTTTTTTACATATTTTACCTTTTGCACTGTTCGCAATTCAGTTGATTAAACTGTAAGCAACATCCACGGTAAAAGCAGGATGTAACAGTTGTGGATTGTACTGTCCATTTTATGCACATACACAGCAAAACTGCATCTTACCAATAGGTTCATATTTAGCACTTACTGTATAATGGTAGACTCCTCTGTCCCACAGAGTAGCAGTGCTCACAAACTTAAAATATAAAGGGGGTGGTTTCTGTAAATAAAGCAATCATATAAATGGCAATATTAGACTTGCAAAAATAATAAAGTACATTGATGAATGATAGTTCATTTACTTTTCTAATTTGTTTAGCATATCTGTTGCGATGAAAGCAATGTTGAGTGCTTTCATAGGAAACCTTTGAAAACACATAATACAGTTACCGAATAATCAGTTATTGACTTTATAGAACGATTTACCATCCATTAGAAATGTATTATATATTACAAATATTATAAATATTACCATAAGCAGGTTTCCTGACATTTAAGCAAAACCTGTTCAGAACATGCGACTCAGGGTATAATATCAAGTTGCCACTTGTTTGATATCAACTATATGTCTTACATTTCATCAAAACAATCATCCAGCAAGAAGCTCAAAAATTATGCAAGTCACTAACTACAGAGCATATTTACCTGGCATTTCTTATCCTCAGATAGTGTAGCTTAATTGATTATTTTATTATTATCATTATTATTATTATTATTATTATGTTTAGCTGAGCTCCATGTGTGCCTTAGCTATAGTGTGTACAGGGAGTCTGAGGTAGTCTGGAAGATACCCCCTTTGTCATCATTGGTCCAGGCTGCTGTAAGAGGGCAGAAAATGCCTGCATTCTCTCTTACAGAAATATGTATTATTTTGCTGTTATGCGGAAGTTACTGTCAGGTGCTTATTTTGTGATGTACTGCCTCATACATACGTGCAGCACTTCAATATGTTATGGATGACATGCCATGTAAAGTGCCTTATGCTGCAGTTTGATAATTAATTAAGTAATGTAAGCACAGCTGTAAGTATCTAAAGGAGAAGCAGCCAATTGTCAGGAAGGAATTGTTCCTTCCGACAATCGATTGCTCGTTAAGTGGAGGTGAAGCGCTGCATTTACATGCAGAGATCTCCTCCACCATATGAGGACGAGCAGCTGCTGGTAGATGGCTGCTACTATAGCTCGTCCCCATATAAAATTCTTCTTCCTGGGCAGCAGAGTACTGTTTACAGCACGATCTGCTGCCCAGAAATGATGACTAAGATTAGAGATTTGTTACAAATTAATTTGTCAGAAAGCGCGTTAAATCAGGTCTATCCCGGGCTGCTGGTAAACTTTAGGGAGAGTGTATCTCGGTGTACATCACTGTGTAGTGCAGCAACATGCATAGCTAGTCTTTCTGGTAGTGAAACAGTACTGTGGGTCAGAATGACATGCAGGTCACATGAGATGTGCGCATCATCGTGCAGGCCACCAAGAGTCCTAGCGAACCCCTAGCTAAACCAAAAGAAAAGCATACAGCCTTCAGAAAAGCAAAGCAAAATTGCTGCGTGCCCCTGCAGGGGCTGTGTCCCAATGACTCTTTAGTGGAACAAAATAAGGACATGGAGGCGGCGCCAATAAAATAGTGGAGAAAAAAAGGTTTTGTAATCCATGCTGTGGCAGTGCGTGCAAACACATGCTTTTAAATCCCTTTTGTTAGCTGTAGAATGACTCTGCGTCAGTATTAGGCTTAGGCTACTTTCACACTCGTCTTTTGTGCTGATCCGTTATGGACGGATACATTGAGATAGTGCAACCGTCTGCATCCGTTCTGAACGGATCCGTTTGTATTTTCTTTAACATAGCCAAGACGGATCCGTCTTGAACACCATTGAAAGTCAATGGAGGACAGATCCATTTTCTATTGTTAGATTGTGTCAGTGAAAATTGATCTGTCGCCATTGACTTACATTGTGTGCCAGGACGGATCCTTTTGGCTCAGTTTCATCAGGCGGAAACCAAAACGCTGCAACCAGCGTTTTGGTGTCCGTCTCCAAAGCAGAATGGAGACTGAACTGATGCATTCTGAGCGGATCCTTTTCCATTCAGAATGCATAAGAATGCAAACTGATCCGTTTTGGACCGCTTGTGAGAGCCCTGAACGGATCTCACAAACAGAAAGCCAAAACGAGAGTATTAGACTGGGATCGACCTGAGAATCAGAAAGCGCTGATGCGGTTTTGGGGATTTACAAATTACTACAGAAAGTTTATCCTGAATTATTCCACTATTGTGAAGCTTTTGACTGATATGACCAAGAAAGGTGTGGACTTCTCAGTCTGGTCGGTGTGAAAGTAGACTTAGTTCACACTTCAGTAATTTGGTCAGTTATTCTCATAATTTAGGAATGTAGGCCTGAGAGTAGGCTCGGCTCCTGAATTTGGCTCACAATAAGTGATGGAAATAACTGACCAAATAACAGAAATGTAAACTCAGCCTTACAGGTCAGTGTTAGCGTCAGTAGCCCAAGATTCAAGTAGTGGCTCCATGATAGTGAGGAGGGTGTCGGCAGTAAGGCTGTGTTCACATCACTGTTATTTTTCAGTTCTTCTGATCCATCTTCTGATCCATTAGCGCAAAATAGCAGATCCTGTATTTTGAGCATCCGCCTTCAGACATTTGATCAGTATTTGTAAGGCAAAAACGAGAGTTGGTCCAAAACAGAGATTAAATTTGATGCAAATATTTTCATGTCTTCTGTGTTTGGACCCACTCTTGCTTTTGGCTTCCAAATCATGATCAAATCCTGATGCAAAATACTACTCAAGCAACTCGTTATGCATCTGACCATTTGCACAAGGGACTCGGAGGGACTCCCTGCCTTCATCTCCACTGCATACTGCCATGGTCTGTCGGGGTCATGTGCGTTGTCTTCGTCATCACCCTCTAGCTCCTACTGCTCCTCACCTCTCGCTTGGGGAGATAAACCACCTAGTTCAGTATAGAATTCCTGGACGTTTATGTCCTCCTCTCATCATCATCCTCCTAATGTGCCAGTTCTGCCTCCACAGGTCCTGGCGACTGACAAATAAAGTGGCCTACTCAAAGGGCATGAGCAAACGGCAGGTGTCAAGCATGAGCTGCCACTGTCTAACATCAACTTTACACTGGGGAGTAGTCCTGTCTGTCTGCATCATCAAGAAATCGGTCTGAGTGAAGATGTGCTCAATGCAGGGTACATGGGTCAGCTCTCCCTGATGCAGCGCAGACAGAATGTTCTTCCCGTTATCGGTAACAATGGTTCCTATCTCCAGTTGGTGAGGAGACAGCCAGGATTAGATTTCTTGGTTGATGACGCAGAGCAGTTCCTCCCCGGTGTGACTCTGTTCGCCCAGGCTGACAACATCGTGCTTTGCATAGGTGGTATACTGGAGGACCACTCCAAACTGTGCTTAAGTTGGAGGATGAGGACAAGGTGGAGGATGGGAGGCAGAGGATGACATTGGTGCAGAAATTCCAGTATTACAACGTGGAGGTGGCATTGCCATCACCTGGCCAAGTTGCTGTTGTGTCTGGGCCGGAATCACATTTGCCCAGTGGGTTGTAAAGGACATATATTGTCCTTGATCATAGTTACAGCTTGACATGTCAGCGCTAGCATGAACTGTACCAGAAACCAACAGAATCAAGGACTGGCCCACCTTCTGCTCGACATACGTGTGCAGGGCTGGTACAGCTTTTTTTAGAGAAAAAATGATGGCTTTGGACTCTCCACCTTGGGTAGGCACAAGCCATCAGTACTCCTAAATGTTCAGAGTCCATGATATGGAAAGGGAGAGACTATAGTACCAGCAACTTGGCCAGGTGCACGTTCAGCTTCTGCGCCGTTAGATGAGTGCACACATACTGTTGTCTCTTTGCAATCGCCTTGGTAACCGATTGCTGGCGAAATACGTCATGAGCAGTAGGAGGTGGAGGAGCATTAGAAGTAATAGACAAAGGGAAAGAACAATAGCTTCCTTCTGCTGATGTTGAGGAGCCCTGACTGCTGGAGAAGGCGTGCAGGCTGCTGGGAGATGCCACTGTTAGCCATAGTGTACATTAATTGAATAAGTAATGTAACAGATTAAGTATGAATGGCGCAGCAGGTGTACTAGATAAACGTGCTTATATATTAGACCGCATGTTGAGAGTAAATCTGATGCACAGTAAGTAAATGTATAACAGGGCTGCACCTTAATGGGGAAGGGGCAGCTGTGTTGGGGAAGAAGATGGCTAGAAGGTTGGAGGAGTGTTTAAACTAGGGACTGAGGGGGAGGGTAATTATGTTATAGGATGGGAAGATAGTGCAGATAGAGACTGGGGGCAAGGTAGTGGGACTGGGGGAGAAATGGAAGGAGGGACTAGAACAGTTCAGAAGGAAAGGTGTACGGTAAAAAATACACATAAACCTCTCAAATGTATGTATACTAATGCCAGAAGCATGACTAATAAAACTGGTGAACTGGAATTAGTGTTGTGTGAGGAGGACTATGACATAGTGGGAATAACTGAGACATGGCTGGATGATAGCTATGACTGGGCAGTTAATGTACAGGGTTACAGTCTGTTTAGAAAGGATCGTCAAAACCGGAGAGGGGGAGGGGTCTGCCTTTATGTAAAGTTCTGTCTAAAGACCACACTCCGTGAAGATATAAGTGAGGGACATGAACATGTGGAGTCGCTGTGGGTAGAGATACATGGAGCTAAAAACAATAATAAATTACTAATAGGAGTTTACTATAAACCACCTAATATACCATAGTCCACAGAAAATCCACTACTAAACGAGATAGACGAGGCGGCAAATCATAATGAGGTGGTTATTATGGGGGACTTCAACTACCCAGATATAGACTGGGAAACTGAAACTTGTATATCTCATAAAGGAAACAGGTTCTTGGGAATAACCAAAGACAATTACCTCTCCCAACTGGTTCAGGACCCGACTAGAGGGACGGCCATACTGGACTTAGTATTAACCAATAGGCCTGACCCTAAAATATTCTTCAATTATATAAATGCTAAAAAGTATAAATCTGAAGGTGTCGGCCCTTTAAAGAGTAATGAGGGGGGAGTCGCAGAGAGCGACGAGGAGAAAGCAAAGCTGTTAAATATTTTTTTCTCCAATGTATTCACTGGGGAAAATAAACTGTCAGATGACATGCTGAATGTTGAAATAAATTCCCCATTAAAAGTGTCCTGTCTGACCCAGGAAGAAGTACAACAGCTACTTAAAAAGATTAAAATAGACAAATCGCCAGGACTGGATGGCATACACCCCCGTATCCTAAGGGAATTAAGTAATGTCATAGCCAGACCCTTATTTCTGATATTTGCAGACTCTATATTGACAGGGAATGTCCCACAGGATTGGCGCATGGCAAATGTGGTGCCAATATTCAAAAAGGGTCCAAAAACAGAGCCTGGTAACTATAGGCCGGTAAGTTTAACATCTGTTGTGGGTAAACTGTTTAAAGGTTTTCTGAGAGATGCTATGTTAGAGCATATTAACGGAAATAAGCAAATAACACCATATCAGCATGGCTTCGTGAGGGATCAGTCATGTCAAACTAACTTAATCGGTTTCTATAAGGAGGTAAGTTCTAGACTTGACAGCGGCGAATCAATGGATGTCGTGTATCTGGACTTCTCCAAAGCATTTGACACTGTACCACATAAAAGGTTAGTATATAAAATGAGAATGCTTGGACTGGGAGAAAATGTCTGTATGTGGGTAAGTAACTGGCTCAATGAAAGAAAACAGAGGGTGGTTATTAATGGTACATACTCAGATTGGGTCACTGTCACTAGTGGAGTACCTCAGGGGTCAGTATTGGGTCCTATTCTCTTCAATATATTTATTAATGATCTTGTAGAAGGCTTGCATAGTAAAATATAAATTTTCGCAGATGACACTAAACTGTGTAAAGTAATTAACACTGAAGAGGACAGTATACTACTACAGAGGGATCTGGAGAGATTGTAGTCTTGGGCAGATAAGTGGCAGATGAAGTTTAACACTGACAAATGTAAAGTTATGCACATGGGAAGGAATAGTGCAAGTCACCCGTACTTATTAAATGGTAAAACACTCGGTAACACTGACATGGAAAAAGATCTGGGAATTTTAATAAACAGCAAACTAAGCTGCAAAAGCCAGTGTCAGGCAGCTGCTGCCAATAAGATAATGGGTTGCATCAAAAGGGGAATAGATGCCTGTTATGAGAACATAGTCCTATCACTTTACAAATCATTAGTCAGACCACACATTTCTGGGCTCCTGTAAACAAGGCAGACATAGCAGAGCTGGAGAGGGTTCAGAGGAGGGCAACTAAAGTAATAACTGGAATGGGGGAACTACAGTACCCTGAAAGATTATCAAAATTAGGGTTATTCACTTTAGAAAAAAGACGACTGAGGGGAGATCTAATTAATATGTATAAATATATCAGGGGTCAGTACAAAGATCTATCCCATCAGCTATTCATTCCCAGGACTGTGACTGTGACAAGAGGACATCCTCTGCGTCTGGAGGAAAGAAGGTTTGTACACAAACATAGAAGAGGATTCTTTACGGTAAGAGCAGTGAGACTATGGAACTCTCTGCCTGAGGAGGTGGTGATGGTGAGTACAATAAAGGAATTCAAGAGGGGCCTGGATGTATTTCTGGAGTGTAATAATATTACAGGCTATAGCTACTAGAGAGAGATTGTTGATCCAAGGAGTTATTCTGATTGCCTGATTGGAGCCGGGAAGGAATTTTTTATTCCCCTAAAGTGAGGAAAATTGGCTTCTACCTCACAGGGGTTTTTTGCCTTCCTCTGGATCAACTTGCAGGATGACAGGCCGAACTGGATGGACAAATGTCTTTTTTCGGCCTTATGTACTATGTTACTATGTTACTATGAACAGAACAGATTAAGTATGAATGGTGCAGTAAGTGTACTAGATAAGCACGCCTATATATTAGAATGTCTGTTGACAATGAGTCTGATGCACAGTAAGTCTATATATAATAGAACAGATTGAACATTAATGGAGCAGTAAGTGTATTAGATAACAGTGCTTATATATCAGAACACCTGTTGAGACTAAGGCTACTTTCGCACTGGTGTTTTGAATTCCGTTTGTGAGATCCGTTTCAGGGATCTCACAAACGGTTCAAAACGGAGCAGTTCAGCCCCAATACATTCGGAATGGATAAGGATCCGTTCAGAATGCATCAGTTTGGCTCCGTTCCGCCTCCATTCCGACCTGGATGCGGACACCAAAATGCTGTTTCCAGCGTTTTGGTGTCCACCTGGTGATGCGGAGCCAAACGGATCCGTCCTGACTTACAATGTAAGTCAATAGGAGCGGATCCGTTTTCACTGACACAATATGGTGCAATTGAAAATGGATCCTTTCCCTATTGACTTTCAATGTAAGTCAAGACAGATCCGTTCTGAACGGACACAATCGTTTGCATTATAGGTGCAGATCCGTCTGTGCATAATACCAGATGGATCCACACCTAACGCAGGTGTGAAAGTAGCCTAAGTCTGATGCACAGTAAGTCTATGTATAACAGAACAGATTAATACTTAAAGGGGTTGTCCGTGTTATTTTTTTGTTCTTTATATGTTTCTAACTAATCAAATATAACAGCTTTACCATGCACTTATGCATCTGTTGTTGCTCCTTTCTCAGATTTTACTGAGGGTCACATGACCTGTAATGTCAGCTTCTCTCCCTGCTCTAATAATGATTCGTGCACAAGCCTGAGACCTGTGTACGAGACATCACTGTGCTGGCCACGCCCCCTGCACTGCTGGCTGCTGCTTATTGCTCTCTACCTAGATTCTTAACCCCTTCAGCACAGACTCAGGGCTGAAGGCTTTACTGGGTAGCTGCAGGCAGTGAGGAGACAAATGCTGGGCACAGGAGCTGACAGAGGAGTTCTGCAGAGCATTGCACAACAGGTAGGGGGAAGATCATGTGTGTATCAGCAGTGTCATTGTAAAGCTGGGACCTGTAGTCCTACACATACAACATGCTGCTGAGTCTCCCAGCAGGCAGACATGTCACTCAGGGCAGCACTTGTCTTCACTCCCTTTGCAGAGTGGGGGAGGGGCATAGATCGTTATTACTGCAGCTAAACAAAGGGCCAGAAGAGAACCAGAGAAATGAGGAAAAATATTTTTTTTTACCTAAAACTTGCTTAGCTTAGTTATATATTGCTGCCCATCAGATTTACAGTGCTATATATATTTTCTTTCATAACTCGGACAACCCCTTTAATGGCGCAGTAAGCATACTAGATAAATGAGCCTATATATTAGTCTGTGGACAATGTGTCTGATGCACAGTAAGTCTATGTATAAGAGATTAAATATAAATAGCGCAGCAGATGATCTAGAAACACATGCCTATATATTAGACTGCCGGTTGACAATGAGTCTGTTGCGCAGTAAGTCTATGTATAACAGAACAGATTAAGTATGAATGGTGCAGCAGTTGGTGCACCATGCATAATCCCTATGCTCTCCCTACAGTGTATAAAAATTCTCCCCACAATCTCCATACACTGTCCCTATCCAATATTCTACAATTAACAGCTTTGTTAAGCACTGTCCCTAGAGCTTGGCACAGTCCCTATGCTCAGCTCACAGTAAAATAGCAGAGACCAGGCGAGATGAGGCTTTTATAGGGCTGTGAAATCACAGGGGGTGGCTATCTGCCGATTGGCTGCCTGCATGGCAATATGGGTCATATTGCATTCCTGGGATTCTTACTTTTACTTTGTAACACGTGTAGCCACCATTTTAGGAAACAAATGATTCGTTACCATGAAGCGTGAGGAAATTTGGATTCGTGGCGAATTGTATTTTTCGTTCATCGGTTGATCTGCGGCACCTTTAGACAGGCAGATTATCACGAAGAAGCGTTTGTAGTAACTTTTGTTCTCAATAATCGTCGTGAACATCGAGCAATAGAAATCCAGCTTTAGCCATGTTTAATATGTACAGTGAGTGATGACATCACAGGTCACTTGTTTTGCTATTGATGGATTAAAACACCAAGCTTCTTTCACTATCTGGGATACTACCTCTATTTTTTCTTTTTGTGGATTCTTAAGGGAGCAGTTGGGTACAGCTCCAAAAGGGGAGTGCATCTGGACTTTGCAACTGAAACCCACTGTGGGTGCTGTATGTATTCTTTTTTCCAGACATCACAGGTGAGCCATATATGGAGATGTCAATGGATGCTACAAATATGTATGTGTGAAATCATGTGTGTGTATATGTCAAGAAATTGCATTGTAAATGTTTTGATATGTGTCTGGAAGCAATTGGTTAATTTCCATGCAGGCCAGAAAGCTGAGCTGAGTCAGGGTAGGGGTCACACTTATGAGTTCTCCATATTGTGTGGCATGTTCCTGCAGTTGATAAATAATTATAGGTGCCCATGAGGACTTTGTGGAATCCTGAGAACAAAGAGATTGCCAGAGCAACTGGTATGTAGAGGACCAGCCGTACTGCATGATGGTTAGTGTTCATCACCCTTTAATTTGGGTGCAACATGAGAAGAGAAAGTAAACCTGTTGCCACCAGTAGAGACACTGACACTGCCAAACCTGTTATAACCACCAAGCTTGTTGCCCCATGTAAGTCCAATAAAAACATTCCACCAACTGTGTCCACCTGATTCTTTCGATTATCCATGTGGGAAGGACCTCATGTATGCCACTTAATGGCTAAAAAAGATACTGCGCATGACCTGCACCTCTTATATGCGGCTCTTGCCTGAGACCACTCACGCTAAATCTTCCTTTTCTGATATTGACAACTAACCCTGTTCTCATCCCATTATCCTGACATGATCTAATGTCAGATCTCAGAACCCTGTGCCTATGGTATCTTATATGTATTAATTTTAGAGGCATTATCATTCTTTACTTTCCCCAATGGGGCTCACAATCTAAGTTCCACATCAGTATGTCTTTGGAGTGTGGTGTCATGATAGGGATCAGTGAGGCCCTGATCTTCATCCACGCCACTGTCCCTATCTACTTGCACTATCCACCCTAAGTGATGTGCAACAACAGTGGTTCACAAGGGGTCCCTTTAAGATGAGATAAGTGTTTCTTGATGTCAGATTCAATGAAGCAACAACGGGGCAAGTCCCTTTAAGAAATGGTGTTGGTACCCAGGTGTAGGAATGGCCGAGTGATATAGGATGGCCTATAATGTCCCTTAATGTTTTGTGCATGTGTCACTGAACCCCAGGAGATAGCTCTGAAGCAGAGTACAATTGAGGGATTTGAAGAAATATGTGATGAAGACCTTGTGATGAAGTTCAATGGCAGCTTTACTTTGCATAAACGTTTCTCCAAACGGTTTACAGACTTTATCTTGGTTCCAGCAGGCTTTAGCACTAACTCTGGCAGGCAAACAATCTCAACTCTGCTACATCAGTTTCTCTTTGGCTCTGCTGTACTAACAGACTTTAATGGAATCTCTGCTTCTGCAGGATGCTGCAACTTCTCTCTGTAGTGTCTGACTCTGGATTATGCCAGGGAATAGGTTAGAATCCTGGCAGCCTCAACATGGAGTCTCAACGAGAACAAACAAGAATTGCCCCACCTCATTCTGGTAGCAAAAAGGACTGGCCCACTTCTGACCAAGAAAGGAGGGGAGAATGGAATGGTGAGTTCCATTGTCTCTAAGTGTAGCACCTGCTGGTGAACCAGGCCCATTACATGAACAATTACATAACATTATTATAAATGCACAATGTGTCTAAGGACCTGGAAATAAATGCATAAGATAACATTATATTAGCATTCACAGACAGAAGCAGGGCGTAGGAGTGGTAATGCCACTCGGGGGCGTTACAGATGGCCCACAACTGGACAGCGGTCCCTTCCTAACTAGGTGCAGGGGCCTACAGCGAACAATTCATAGGACAAAATAATAAACAAAGTGACAGATACATAGAGCAGATAACAGACTAGTCAGGTCAGACAAATAGAGCCAGAACCAAATAAAACTGAAAATAGCAGAGTTATACAAATCAAAGTCGATACCAGGAAAATCTAATATAAGCCAAATCAGAAATCTGAAATGCACCAAGCCAGAAGGTGATACCAGGAAATCTCTTCAGATTCTAATTGTCAGGCAGAGGGATGATAGAAAATGTGCCAAGGTGCAAAATCCAGAGGTCAAGTGCAATAAAGCCAGGATATCAGTAATAGACACCTTAGTTACAGGCAACTATGACCTGCAGTACAGAGAGAGATGCAGGTGTCACTGCAAATGAGCGGAGCGCGCATATCGGCCAAGTAGAATCATCATGTGCGAGGAAACCAGAGTACTCGGAGGAAATCCATGCAAATACAGGGAAACTCCATGCAGATGTTGTCTTTGGTCAGATTCAAACCCAGGATCCAAGTGCTACAAAACACTAGTGCTAACCACTGAGCCACCATATCTTAGATGGCTGCTAAGATGGGGAGACTCATTCTGAACCTATGCAAAACACCACTTATTCTGTACTACATTGTAAGTCACTGAATGTGACTGAGCAGCAATACGTCAGTACGCCCATATTTCATTTGTAAAAAGACCATTAAGCAACAATACCAGGCATTGTTTAATACACAGCAGAGTCCGCTATGAGGTCATTTCTGAAAAGCATGTAGGTAAACTTTTTTCCAAACTCCATGTTAAGCCGCCCTTTTACTCAGACAAAACATATGAAGACAACAAACCAGGGTCTTAAAGACGGACAAGAATACAGGTGGGATCACTTCATTTCTGAAAAGCTATTGTAACCAAAAAAAAAGAAAACATACTTCAAAGTAAGAAGGAGTTCAGATATTCATTGGGAGCAAGTCATTAACTTGATTTTCCAATGAATCCAGCATTAGGCTTTCATTATCAACTGTTTGAATTTAGGCTGAACGGTAGCCGAATAATGTAGGTTGATCAATGCGAGCAAATTGAACAAGAGAATTTTGCAAGCTTCTAAATGCAATTAACCTGTTTGGCAGTAATTACATATTGAAAGCTTAATCGAGTACTCCTGGAAATTTACAAGGGGCTACATATGGTCTAAAGGTACACGGTCATATGAAAAAGCAGACACGCTGACCTCTTTTCATAAGAAAGAAGAGGCAGCGCTAAGTGTGGTGTTAATGACAAATACAGTTCAGCCTGACTAGGGACAAAACGAGGCAGCCTGCACGCTAAAAAAACAAGAATGGCTTTAATGAATTGGAGCACAATGCCGTTTAGTCACGGATGTCTTGGTTAACATGCAAGTGCAGACAGGTGATGCAATACAGGGTTAATTCTTTTTGTGTCTTATACACAAACACACGCTCTTGAGTGTATTCCGATAAATGAATGGAGCCACCTACTGAATCAGGTGGATGAAGAAAAGCTGTCCCTGCTCCTAATATCTTCAAGCTACTTCTGTTCCCTCTATAATGAGTTTGAAACTGGATACCCCAAGCTGAAAGGTCAGGATCAGAGCATATATCCCTGCCTGCTCTGCCTGCGAGATTAGAAATAAATAACATGAGGACGTGTACCATAGCTGGGGTTTATTTTTAATGTAAACAGGGAAATAGGATGCTGCCTCTAATTGAATTGACCAGGCAGAATGATGTGTGCCCTGCAACGGCGTAAGATTTTATCAGCAACCAATGAACCACTCGGCTACGAAGAGACGGGAGACACAGGACACTGAAATATTGTATATCTAGAGGTCTTAAATAATGCAATATGGATGTATGCTAAATATTATTTGTGCCTTTGAATTTGGCTGAAATTTTTGGGGTCATGTAAATTCATTTTCGGTCACAAAGTAATGGTGCTGCCCAATAACTTTTAATGGTAGTTGATCACCACTTCAGTTACCCTGACCTCCCTCTTCCATTTAACCAACACTAAACGACTCTCTAGTTCACGGTAAAAGTTTCACTATGCCTGCAGAATGTATAGTTGACTTATCTGCTTTTCAATGTTGTGGTCATGATTCGTCCCAGTCCCCTCATCACGTATGTCAGATTCTACCTGGCAGGCTTAAACACTCCCCTGCCACTTTTAGATGATGTCAACACAGTGTCCATCTTATATCATCTTCTGCAGGTTCCTTGCCCTGACAGCAGGAGCACGTGTCTCACACTACTGAAGCACACTGGGCAGAGGGTAGTCTGAGAATTTGGAGGCCATTTTAAATACACATAGAGGGGACTGGCAATGGTAAAGCAACACATAAAAGGGTGGCAGGTATATTAAGCACACATTTTGCATGTACAATGAAATATTTATTGTGAATTAGAGGGTCCTTCTAAAGGGGTTTCAATGCTAATGGCCTATCCTCAGGATAGGTCATCAATATCAGATTAGTGGGGTGTGAATCCAGGCAACACCTGTCTGACTCCAGGCTACCCTGCTAATTAGCTGTTTAAAGAAGCTGCAGCACTCCAGTGAGTGATGCGGCCTCCTCACTTCATACTAAACACAGTGCCATACATTGCATATTAGCTGGGCTTGGTGTTTGGGCCCAGGCCCAATCATGAATGCGCCATATGACCAATGAACATGACGTCACTGGGCACAGCACTGCAGCCTCTTCAAGCAGCTGATCGGTGGGGGTGCTTGGAATTTCACTCCCATCAGATATTAACCCCTTAAGGACACAGGGCGTACCGGTACGCCCTATTTCCCGAGTCCTTAAGGACCAAGGGCGTACCGGTACGTCCTGACTTAAAATCGGCATTCCGGCGCCGCGGGGGTTAATCGGAACGGGATTTCGGCTGAAATCATTCAGCCGGCATCCCGTAACAACGCAGGGGGGGGTCATTTGACCCCCCCGTATCGGCGATCGCAGAAAACCGCAGGTCAATTCAGACCTGCGGTTTTCTGCGTTTCCGGTCCATTCGGGTGTCCGGTGACCCGATGAACCGGAAAAAGACTGCGATCGGTGGCGTAATTATACACCACCAATCGCAGTCCGAGGATTTGAGGAGGCGGTGCTGGCCCTGGTGCTGAACACTGCTGTCCAGGGTGCTGATTGGTGCAGGGGAGAGAGGCGCGAGATTCAAACTTCCTGCGCTCCTCTCTCCCCTCCTCTTCCTGTTCTGCACGAGCACCCGGCAGCATCGTCCAGCACCAGCTCCTGTGTCCCCCTAATCGCCATCCATCACCCTCCTGCACCCATCGCCACCCAGGTAGGTTAGGGTCAGTGAGGGAGAGGCATCGTTAGGCAGGGAAAGAAGGGAAAAGTTAGTTAGGAAAAAAAAAAAAAAAAAAAAAACTTTTAACTTTTACACAAAACTTTTTTTGATTTTTTGATCAGACCCCAGACCCCCCCCCTGCCACTTGCCCCCCCCTACCAGCCCCCCACCACCACCAGCCCCCCCACCCCCTCCACCCATCCCCCCACCACTCCCCCCAACCCCCCCCCCCCCCCACCACCACCACTAGCCCCCTCACCACCACTTTTTTTTCTGCGTTCGCTGACTGGTCGGCACTTTTTAGCGTCCGTCCACTGTTAGCGCATCGCCTGCCCCACCGCTGATCAGCGTTGTACCGCTAATCAGCAACTTTTTTTTTTTCCTAACACTTGCCCTTTTTTCCTTTTTTTAGTACGCGAACACCCGTTGCCCCCACACACACGCACATATAATAAAGTTTTACACACACGCACACCTACACGCACACACACCCATGGCCCGCCGGGTGTTCTCGGCCGAGGAGGCATATGCCCAGATTGCCTCCGACTCCGAGAGCCCCAGTGAGGATGAGGATGACCCCACATTCCTCTTATCATCAGCATCCTCCTCATCATCATCGGATGACGATGAGCCACCAAGGCGGCGGAGACGCCGCCAGGCGGAGCCAGGGGCCGCACATGCTAGGGATCCTGTGGCCCACCCTAGTACGAGCCGCCCTGGGGTTCGTACTGGTTTCCCGGCCCACCAAATAAGTTCACCGGAGACCCCTGCCGATGAACTTAGCTGGTGTCCCCCAGTGGACTTTGAGCCTGAGATTCCGGATTTCGCTGGCAATCCTGGAATCCAGATTCCCACAGTGGGGTTTACTGAAATTGACTATTTTAGTTTTTTTTTCAGTAACCCACTGGTGAATTTGATGGTGGAGCAGACGAATCTGTACGCCCAACAGTTCGTCGCTCAAAACCCAGGCTCAGTTTTGGCTAGACCCGGTGGCTGGACGCCGGTCAGTGCAGCCGAAATGAGGACATTTTGGGGCCTCGTGCTGCATATGGGTCTAGTCCAAAAACCCAGTGTCAGGCAATACTGGAGTGGGGACGTCCTGTACCAGACCCCACTGTACAGTATGGTCATGACACGCTCCCGGTTTGAGGCCATCCGGAAATGTCTGCATTATTCCGATAATGCAGCATGTCCACCCCGAGGTGATCCTGCCTATGACCGGCTGTATAAGATACGGCCTGTCATCGATCACTTTGGGGCCACATTTCAGCAGGCCTACGTACCTGGAAGGGAGGTCGCGGTTGATGAGTCGCTCATTGCGTTCAAGGGGAGACTCAGTTTCCGCCAATATATTCCCACAAAGCGAGCGAGGTATGGCGTGAAGCTATACAAAATTTGTGAGAGTACCTCAGGGTACACTTACAAATTTCGTGTGTACGAGGGGCGAGATTCCCGTATTCAACCCCCAGAATGTCCCCCCACTCTGGGTGTTAGCGGGAAACTCGTGTGGGACCTTATGTACCCACTGCTGGATAATGGTTACCACTTGTACGTGGATAACTTTTATACCAGCATTCCCTTGTTCAGGTCCCTTGCCGCCAGATCTACGTTCGCTTGTGGGACCGTGCGGAAAAATCAGCGCGGCCTCCCTGCCTACCCCCTCCAGGTACCTATCCCCAGGGGTGAGACCCGTGCACTTACCAGTGGAAACCTGTTGCTGGTCAGGTATAAGGACAAGAGGGATGTCCTTATGCTGTCCACAATCCACGGTAACGGCACCACCCCAGTCCCTGTGCGAGGTACCGCGGCAACGGTCCTCAAGCCCGATTGTATCGTCGACTACAATCGGTATATGGGAGGAGTTGATCTCTCGGATCAAGTCCTCACGCCATATAACGCCATGCGCAAAACCCGGGCATGGTACAAAAAAGTTGCGGTCTACTTGGTGCAGGTTGCCATGTACAACTCTTTTGTACTATCCCGAAGCGCTGGCAGCACAGGGACATTCCTCCAATTCTATGAGGCAGTCCTCAAGGACATGATCTTTTCGGACCGGGAAAGAGCAGGCCGGAGTACCTCGGGAACTGGAGGCGCCCGGATCGTCCCTGGCCAACACTTTCCAGGTGTGGTCCCCCATACTGGAAAGAAGGGACGAACCCAAAAAAAGTGCAGAGTGTGTCGCAGGAGGGGGATACGGAAGGACACCACCACTCAGTGCGACACGTGCCCCGATCATCCGGGCCTCTGCGTTATCGATTGCTTCAGGGAGTATCACACTTCCATGGAGTACTAAATTTTTATAATCCCCAACAGTTCACTAGAGAACATAAAACACTATGGCTCTCAGACTTTGGAGACACGAAAACTATTTTTCTTTCCCCCAAAAATATTAGTTTTAGTGCAGGCATCCTCAAACTGCGGCCCTCCAGATGTTGTAAAACTATAACTCCCAGCATGCCCAGACAACCTACAGCCATCAGCAGGGCATGGTGGGAATTGTAGTTTTACAACATCTGGAGGGCCGCAGTTTTAGGATGCCTGCTTAGTGTCTCCAAAGTCTGAGAGCCATACATATTGGGCATCGTCGCGTGCGTAAAAGTCGTCGCTATAAAAATAACTTTTGACCAAACGCCTCGGATGAACGGTGTTAAAAATATAAAATAAAAACGGTGCCAAAACACCTATTTTTGGGCAAAATTTCAATTTAAATCCATTTTGCCGGTAATAAAGCAAGGGTTAACAGCCAAACAAAACTAAATATTTATTGCCCCGATTCTGTCGTTTGCAGAAACACCCCATATGTGGTCGTAAATGGCTATATAGCCGCACGGCAGGGCATAGAACGAAAAGGAAACGCCATACGGTTTCTGGAAGGCAGATTTTGATGGACAGTTTTTTTTTTGACACCATGTCCCATTAGAAGCCCCCCCTGATGTAGCCCAGACTAGAAACTCCAAAAAAGTGACCCCATCTAAGAAACTACACCCCTCAAGGTATTCAAAAGTTACTTTACAAACTATGTTAACCCTTTAGGTGTTCCACAAAACTAAATAGCGAATGTAGAAACAATTTTAGATTTTAATTTTTTTGTTACATTGCCTCAAAAAAGAGTAATATAGAGCAACCAAATATCAAATTTACCCCAAAAATAGTCCCAAAACAACAACCACCTTATCCCGTAGTTTCCTAGATGGGGTCACTTTTATGGAGTTTCTACTCTAGGGGTGCATCAGGGGGCTTGAAAGGGTACATGGTGTAAATAAACCAGTCCAGCAAAATCTGCCTTCCAAAAACCATATGGCGTTCCCCTTCTTCTATGTCCTGCCGTTTAGCCAAATAGTAGTTTACCACCACATATGGGGTGTTTCTGCAAACTACAGAATCAGGGCAACCCATTTTGAGTGTTGTTTGGCAGTTAACCCTTGTTTTACTCCTAGAAAAAATTGATTATATTGGAAAATTTTCCAAAAAATTGAAATTTCATAATTGTTTCTCCATCTGCCATTAACTCTTGTGGAACACCTAAAGGGTTAACAAAGTTTGTAAACCCAGTTTTGAATACCTTGAGGGGTGTACTTTCTTAGATGGAGTCACTTTTTTGAAATTTCTATTCTAGGGGTGCAACAGGGGGCTTCAAATGGGACATGGTATAAACAAAACCAGTCCTGCAAAATCTGCCTTCCAAAACCCATATGGTGTTCCCCTCCTTCTATGTGCTACCGTTCGGCCAAACAGTAGTTTACGACCACATATGGGGTGTTTTTGCAAACTACAGAATCAGGGCAACCCATTTTGAGTGTTGTTTGGCAGTTAACCCTTGTTTTACTCCTAGAAAAAATTGATTATATTGGAAAATTTTCCAAAAAATTGAAATTTCATAATTGTTTCTCCATCTGCCATTAACTCTTGTGGAACACCTAAAGGGTTAACAAAGTTTGTAAACCCAGTTTTGAATACCTTGAGGGGTGTACTTTCTTAGATGGAGTCACTTTTTTGAAATTTCTATTCTAGGGGTGCAACAGGGGGCTTCAAATGGGACATGGTATAAACAAAACCAGTCCTGCAAAATCTGCCTTCCAAAACCCATATGGTGTTCCCCTCCTTCTATGTGCTACCGTTCGGCCAAACAGTAGTTTACGACCACATATGGGGTGTTTTTGCAAACTACAGAATCAGGGCAACCCATTTTGAGTGTTGTTTGGCAGTTAACCCTTGTTTTACTCCTAGAAAAAATTGATTATATTGGAAAATTTTCCAAAAAATTGAAATTTCATAATTGTTTCTCCATCTGCCATTAACTCTTGTGGAACACCTAAAGGGTTAACAAAGTTTGTAAACCCAGTTTTGAATACCTTGAGGGGTGTACTTTCTTAGATGGAGTCACTTTTTTGAAATTTCTATTCTAGGGGTGCAACAGGGGGCTTGAAATGGGACATGGTATAAACAAAACCAGTCCTGCAAAATCTGCCTTCCAAAACCCATATGGTGTTCCCCTCCTTCTATGTGCTACCGTTCGGCCAAACAGTAGTTTACGACCACATATGGGGTGTTTTTGCAAACTACAGAATCAGGGCAACCCATTTTGAGTGTTGTTTGGCAGTTAACCCTTGTTTTACTCCTAGAAAAAATTGATTATATTGGAAAATTTTCCAAAAAATTGAAATTTCATAATTGTTTCTCCATCTGCCATTAACTCTTGTGGAACACCTAAACGGGTTAACAAAGTTTGTAAACCCAGTTTTGAATACCTTGAGGGGTGTACTTTCTTAGATGGAGTCACTTTTTTGAAATTTCTATTCTAGGGGTGCAACAGGGGGCTTCAAATGGGACATGGTATAAACAAAACCAGTCCTGCAAAATCTGCCTTCCAAAACCCATATGGTGTTCCCCTCCTTCTATGTGCTACCGTTCGGCCAAACAGTAGTTTATGACCACATATGGGGTGTTTTTGCAAACTACAGAATCAGGGCAACCCATTTTGAGTGTTGTTTGGCAGTTAACCCTTATTTTACTCCTGGAAAAAATTTATTATTTTGGAAAATTTTCCAAAAAATAGAAATTTCAAAATTGTTTCTCCATCTGCCATTAACTCTTGTGGAACACCTAAAGGGTTAATAAAGTTTGAAAAAACAGTTTTGAATACCTTGAGGGGTGTAGTTTCTAGAATGGGGTCATTTTTGGGAGGTTTCTATTATCTAAGCCTCACAATATGACTTCAAACCTGAACTGGTCCATAAAAAGTGGGATTTTGAAGATTTCTCAAAAATTTCAAAATTTGCTTCTAAACTTCTAAGCCTTGTAACATCCCCAAAAAATAAAATATCATTCCCAAAATGCTACAAACATGAAGTAGACATATGGGGAATGTAAAGTCATCACAATTTTTGGGGGTATTACTATGTATTACAGAAGTAGAGAAACTGAAACTTTGAAATTTGCTAATTTTTCAAAATTTTTGGTAAAAAATGTATTTTTTTATGCAAAAAAAATAACTTTTTTGACCCAATTTTAGCAGTGTCATGAAGTACAATATGTGACGAAAAAACAATCTCAGAACGGCCTGGGTAAGTCAAAGCGTTTGAAAGTTATGAGCACTTAAAGTGACACTGGTCAGATTTGCAAAAAATGGCCCGGTCCTTAAGGTGAAAATGAGCCCGGTCCTTAAGGGGTTAATGACCTTTTCTAAGAATTGGCCATCAATATTCAACTCTTGGAAAACCTCCTTTAAAGTGTAACTGCTGTTCTATTTTTATTTGTGTAATTTATAGGGGCAGTGATGCTGACCCTTTTTAATTACTAAAATCATACATTTCTATTAGAAAAATAACTGTAAAGTGGCCCATTTAATCCCTAGCAAAGCTCCTCTGTCTTCTGTTTACATAACAGTCAGTGTTAGCAAGTCTCCACTGTCATGTAAACAGAAGACAGAGGAGCGTTGCTAGGGCTCAAAATGGGCCACTTTACAGCTATTTTTGTAATAGAAATGTATGATTTCAGTAATGAAAATATATTACAAAAATGGTTAACATCATTGCCCCTATACATTACACAAATAAAAATAGAACGGCAGTTACACTTTAATAAAATCTTTCAAAAAGCGCATTTCTAGTGGCTGGACAAAATCTATTATAGTGATGTGTTATAAGGTCTGCAATGCAATTGCCATAGCTGTCTTTTCTATCTGTACCCACACCCATCTGTATAAACATCAAACTGAGAGAATGTAATATTCCACGTGCCGTGTGTTTAATATTGACCCAGAATGAATTTTAAGAACATTTAATATGTTAGTTACCTTCTTCCATCTGTGCCTCACACATGTCGCACCTAGCCAAATGACTCACATATAATTCAATGTCGTTTGAGGCTTTATACGCGCAACAAAGCAAAGTGCCTGAGCGACAAATCCTTAACTAACATATGTTAACGTCTGTGCACAAAAGTGAGGGTTTTGTCTTTCTACCATCCCTAAACACTGGGCAATGAAAATAAAGCCCTTTTATTTACAAAGCCAAAAAGTTAAATTCAATTGTATTTAATTGAGTCCTTAAAAGGGTTGGACATTGGGGTTATCCAGGGTCAGATGGTCGCACTGACTTTCTGACTCTTTAAATGCTAAAGAAAAGGTAGTCAGTGTCCCTGCTGGTAAGACTGCCTGTCACATTTGTTTTTCCCCTTTTCTACTTTAATTTAATAGCAATCAGCACAATATGGCTGTCCTAGTGTGAACAAAGGATTGGGCAGAAGCTACATTTCCAGCCTACAATAGTTTTACAACTACAATAGAGCTGTTACACTTTGATACTGCATAGTAGATAACAAACCTACTCTGAGTATTGTTCCCAGACTAGGACAGATGTGCATTTACTACGAGTTAATATTACCTTCTGGCATGCCATAAATACCATAACCTGCTGTATGAATCAATATGTAGGGTCAATCAGGAAGCAATAGACTTTAGTCATCCTACCAGTGCAAACATCTCCCATCAGTTTCTACAGGTAGTCTTTAATTAGTAGATATGTCATGTAATAATCATATTAAAGCTATAGTACACACATGCACAACATGAAGTTCATGATTCCCTCCTGCACAGCCAGTAAAGCCGGATGTACACTGCACAATAGTCCGGCATAAGTACAAACACATGTTCCTGATAATCGGCCAGTGTAAAGATGCCGTCAATTACCCGATAAACGAGCAAAACTCTTGTTTATCAAGTGAATTCATTGTTAATGCAGCAGCACATTAAATCACCCGTTCTGGGCTTCCGAATGTGCTGTGTGAACAGAGATCTACTGCCCACAAACAATGACTGTATGAGGCTGAGAGGTGGCAGTGGTCATTGCTCACCCCAATACAGTGCAGGAGAGTGCTGCATGTAAATGTAGCTCTCATCTCCTCTGACAAGCCGGCAGTTATCGAGAAAGAATGGTCTCTTCCTCATAATTGCCTGCTTAGTCAGTGTGTGTAAATGCACCTTAAGTAGGTTGTCTCATCTGAAACATTGGTGGCATATCACTAGGATATGCCACCAATGTCAGATAGGTGTGGGTCCCTCCTAAGGGACCCATACCTACCTCTAGAATGAAGCTCCCAAAGAGAACAAAAGCGCACTGTATCCCATAGAAATGAAAGGAGGGCGGACACAAATGCACAATGCATTCTTGTTCTCTTTGGAAGCTTCGTTCTAGACATAGGTGTGGGACCCACCACTATCAGACATTGGTGGCATATCCTAGCAAGACAACCCCTTTAAGGCACAACAATCTATCTCTCCTCTTTGCTGCAGCCACAAGACTAAAGGAATTTACTTGCATTATGGCCACATAAGTACAATTGTGCAATTCTCAAACATATCTGTACTAAGAGAATGGAAACACGTGGCGATTTAGCTGACATCTGCCACCACAAAAACATCCTGAAATTGATGGTTTTTGCTGTGGCATTGCTTTCAGAATCTCAATGGGTCTTCTGCTCATTTCAACCTTTGCATTGCAAAGGTTCAAAGCCGTGGCTAAAACCTGTATCACAAACTGACAAGTTGTGGATTGAAAAACCCACAGCACAATTCAATTTATGCTGTGGGTTGTCGCTGCAACATGTGGATGAGATTTCTGAAATCTCATCCACTTTGCTGCTACTTTTAATTCAACAGATTTTCCACACAAAATATCTCTTTGGGGAATCCACAGAATTGATGCCACATGTGGCCGTCCTCTTATTTTTCCCTTGTCCCCTGCCCTGGCCACTTCAATGCCATGTCTGTTCAGCATTTACTTCTCTGTAAAGTGATATCACAGTCATGGTCATATCACATGAGCACAGTTGCCATTCAGGACCTACCACAGCCACGTCAGGTGAAGTAAAAGCAACTAATAACTAGTGATGAGAGGCGTAGGCAATATTCGAATTCGCAATATTTCGCAAATTTGCAAATTCGAGAATTCGTGATCTCCAGTCATGTTTTACTTGATTGCGAAAATCGGCAATGTGATATATTCACGATAAATTTGCAATAAATTCGCGATATTCAACACTATTCGCAAATATGAACATATAGCACTATATTCTAAATATTCGTGAATTCTCGAAGTGGCGACATTCGCAATTAAAATTTGTGATTCCAATATTTGCGCTCAATGCTACTAATAACATTAAAGTTAATTCTTGGCAAATAATACTACATTGAATAGTACATTTACAGTACTTTCATTCTTTGCATACCCAATCTCTCTAAACAAATGGGTAAGATGTGGCAAAAGAGCTAAGGTTTGGTTAAGTCACACTGGTAGCATTTGCTCTTTTGCTAAATTTCAAAATCCTACACCTTGTTAAAATCAGTTACCTTCAGCCATGTTTACAGCAGTAGTTGATGCTGTCACAGCAATGTAGAGCATCCTGTTCTTTGTTTTTACATGTTCCATCTATGATACCATGGAGCATGAACTAAGGGCTACAATGTCCCATCATGTCACAGCAAGTTTACAGATGGGTATGACACAATGCCTTGGCTACAACATAATCCAGTTTGGCTGTTATTACATTAAAGGGGTTCTGCACTTTCAATTAACTGATGATCTATCCTCTGGATAGATCATCAGCTTCTGATCGGCGGGGGTCTGACACCCGGGACCCCCGCCGATCAGCTGTTTGAGAAGGCAGCGGCTCTCCAGCAACGCCGCGGCCTTCTCACTGTTTACCGCCGGGCCGCCCGCCCACTGACGTCACGACTTGTATCAACTAGAGTGGGCTCGGCTAAGCTCCATTCAAGTGAACAGAGCTTAGCCGCGCCCACTCTAGTTGATACAAGTCGTGACGTCAGTGGGCGGGCGGCCCGGCGGTAAACAGTGAGAAGGCCGCGGCGCTGCTGGAGCGCCGCTGCCTTCTCAAACAGCTGACCCCGACCGATCAGAAGCTGATGATCTATCCAGAGGATAGATCATCAGTTAATTGAAAGTGCAGAACCCCTTTAATAAAAAGCTAATTTTAAAAAGGACCAAACATGTTCTATGCTTGTAATACACATTACTACCAACATTTTATTCTGGTCACCTCATGTGGTATATACTCACAGTGTGGCCCAAAAACCTAAAGAGATGCATCCTACTACTATATATGTTAGCTACATTTTTTGGTGGGCCCAGTGTGCACTTTTGAGATTGAGAAACAATCACCACTGTCTGAACACTGTTGTTCTGTCATTCTGCTCTTTAACCACAAGAGGCTGCTGGTTTCCCCACACAGCTAACATACTGCAGTACTTGAATATGCATGAGTGGTGGGGTAAACAAACTGAAGGAGGAGCAGGAAGGAGATCAGCAGACATCTTGTGGAAAGACAGAGAGAGACTGGAGAACAGCATTGGGTGGCATCCAGGCATCAGTGTGTCCTGGAGTGGCCAGAGTTGTAGCTAAATGTGACTGATCGCTGTCCTGTATCCAGATATCGTCCAGAAAAGAGAGGATCATTTCCAGGAAGGCTGATAGAGCTGTGGAACAGAGCTACATACCCTTCATGGCCTCCTGTGCACACACCCAATTACAGATTGGCGCCTGAGAACAGGCCTGTAGAGACTGAGAGTAGGCCTGTAGTTAGATAGACAGGGTCTCCATTTGTATTAGGCCAAAAGTGTTTGCTACATTTACTACAAGGAAAGCTATTGCTTAAAGAGACATTGCGCAATTGAAAGCTGCCATACTGTTCACTAACTCAATCCAGCTTTGTACTTCACTCAGGAATATTGTAGAGCAGATAGGATTGTAAGATGTTGTGTTGCACCACAGGCGAAACCGTATCTTGCACCCCACACAATTGTTCATGTTCCTAGGGTAATAATAAGTACGGTGAGGCCGTGTTAGTTGAGCCCGTCAGCAGGTAAATTATCGTAAATTGTTTTCCCGGCTACCATTGGAGGGTGCGTGCTGTGCAACACAGGGGTCTCGGCCTCCAGGCTGAGTGTATGTGACTTTATTTTATATTCACTGCATTTAGGATTGTGTTTTATATCCCGTTATAGTAAAAAGTCTGTTTTACAAAAGCTGGTGTCAGTGTTGATTTCCTTGTTTGTAACTTCGCTGTATCCTGGGGAGACCACCCTGGTACATGGCTTACAACTTGGCGTAGTCAGCAGGATTCAAACCTGCGAGGGGAAACCTGTTCAATGTAGTCATGGAAAAAAGTAACACGACCACTACATAGGCATATACCTTAAAAGGGTTATCTAACAGCTATAACGCCCCCCAACATGCACAGGCACTTCATACAAGTTATACTTACCCCACTCCCTGGCAGCCGCATCGCTCCTTGTGTACGCACGGCTGCCACTGCATCTCCCCATCGTGCGGATCAAAACATCCAGGGGGGAGGGGAAGGGACTAGCCTCCCTAGCATAGCCGATGATGCTAGGTAGACTTGTCCCCTTTATGGCCTGTTATTGGCTAAAGAAACATATGTCTCTTAATAAAGTAGGACCATCTCTGGCACTCTGTGCACCACAAACTGAAGTCTATGCAACTTAGCTGCTGGACTATAGCCATTGCTATAACTTATACCAGTTTTTGTCATAGTAAATCCAGTGGACAGTGATAGGTTCCTCCCCCTCCTGCTAAGTAATTCCCCTTTTATTGCAACTTTTCACGGCACACGCGGAACACGGCCGTGTGCATTCGGCCTTAAAGCGTTTTTCATGGATCAGCATATTGATGGATGTTCCTCACGACAGGTCATCATTTCCAGATCAGTACTGCCAATCACTGCTGCCTCTTCAATCTTTACATTGGTTTGTCAACCTGCACATGCAGTACATATACTGTATTAGGTATAGTCACAAGGGACCCCTTTCCATCAGAAGGGGGTATCTTTTTAAACTTAATATTTTTGGCAGCTTTTTTATTTTGTCAGCACTATGCAATTGAGAATTAAATACAAAGTATTGTCCTTTTGTAGCAGTCAAAACCGAGATAAAAGTTCTCGATGGGAGAACAAGGTGATTTTGGTTTACAACTCAGGAAAGGGCTTATGTTCAACGTAGTCCTTATCAGAATAAAACGGGGAGAACTGGAATGAATGACAGGAATGGTAGCTCTATTCTCTTGATAGGCCTATGGAAACATACCCACAGAGGAGCAGTGTATTGATTAGTAATATATGAGAAGACCTGACATGACATAGGGGAGGTTTCTGACATGTCACAATGCTGGGATAACTTGGGGGAGGTTTCATGCTCTATGAGTCATCACCCCTCACTCCACCCTGGTTTGTCAGACAGTTAAGTGAGACTCTGCTACACAGACAGAGTGAAAGTTAAAGAGCCAATACAGGGATTAGTAGACATGGAGTGGCTTTAAAAATTATAAAATAGTAAAAGAACAAAATTAAAATAGAGTGTTGGCCCAAAGAAATTCCCTCAAGGAATTAGAGGGGGAATTTTCCTGAAACAACAGTGTAGGGCGCCACGAGGGAAACTAATAGAAGGGATATGTAGTGAGGAGTGAACGTAGGGGCTGCCGAGGGCGGTTGGATGCGTAGTTAGCTACTGCATCAAATGATACACTAATGAAAAAGAAAGGAAGTATACCACCCAAAAGGCGCCAACCTCGTGTGGTTCCAGGGGGGAACAGAAGGTGAAATAGATCGGATAATAAATAAAACAGAATGTTGAATGAAAATCACAATATAAGATCGCAATAAAAGCTGATCAGTTAAATTATGGAAAAATAGAAGAAGAATTAACCATTGGAACTGGCTGTCGCTAAAATATAACTTTTATTAATAGTCCTTAAAATGTGGATAATTCGACTAAAATGACAACAAAGAAAAATCCTATTACGTCCAGGATCCCACTGGTATATGGTGAGAGTGTGACATCAAACACTCAAACCCGATCCTAGGACAATGTACCACTAAGGGAACAAGCAGTGTGTCTGGGATCTAGTGGGGTAACTAGCATACACAACTCCAGCACTACATGGGTTAAATAAGTGAGAGTGTCTAAAGGCAAAAACACTATCACTCCACCCTCAACTATTGCCCCAGGCACATTTACTAGATAGACACTGGCTACAATATAGTTTGGCTTCCTAATGAGGTGTATCCCTCTGTATCACTTAAGGCACATAGGGCTTTCTGCTCAACGCATTTCTTTAGCTGCTGCTAATATGCAGCTTAGTCATCAGGAGCAGGTTTGGAAGCTAAGCATAAAGCAAACAAACAAAGATGCTGCACGCTCTCATGTGTAAGCGTGCAGACACGTAGCCTGAGGCACCAGGATGGCCGTAGCGCGGCTGCACCAGTGCTGCTTCTAAAGAAGAAAAAGCCACACTCCCTGGGCTGGACGGACAGAACCCACCTGTCAGCGAGTACTGTCCCTTAGATGCTTTCCTGATGAACACAACAGAGAAATTGAGGTCACTTTATGTTCGGGGGCAAGGATCAATGAATCTTACCCGAGCAGAATTAGAGGCCCTGGAACAACTACAAAATGATAAGCAGATCATCATTAAACCCTCGGACAAAGGGGGGAATGTGGTCGTTCTGGATAGGGAACTATATAGGGACATGTGCCTACGGATCCTGAATGATAGGTCATGCTATGCCAAACTGGACTCGAACCCTACTGACACCCTAAAAAAAAAAAAATCATGTGTATCCTAAATGAGGCAAAGAATAATGGCCTAATTAGTAAGACCGAGTATGCCTACCTGCTGCCTGCTAACCCCATTACACCAGTTTTCTATAGGCTGCCCAAGATACATAAAGGGGTTAATCCACTTAAAGGCAGGCCCATAGTGTCCGGGGTTGGCAGCCTCACAGAGAAGATCAGCAATTATGCGGATTCGATCTTATGTCCCTTTGTATTGAGTCTTCCCTCGTATGTAAGTGACTCGATGGACGTGCTCCAGCGTCTTAATGACGTAGTATGTGACAGTGGCACCCTTCTTGCAAGTTTGGACGTGGAGGCTCTGTATAGCTCCATCCCCCATGAGAAAGGATGTGAGGCTGTGGGGGCCTTTCTTGCGGAAAGTGGGGCAAATTTAATATCACACAATGATTTTGTGGTCACTGCTGATCTTCATCTTACAAAACAACATATTCCTGTTCGATAGATAGGCCTTTTGCCAGCTCAGGGGAGTTGCGATGGGCAGTCCCTGTGCCCCCATGTTTGCAAATCTCTACCTGGGCTGGTGGGAGAGGGAGGTTGCTTTCAGTGAGGACATGAGTCGATGGACCTCGTCCATTACACTATGGCTGAGGTTCATCGACAACGTGTTCATCCTCTGATCCTCTGGGATGACACGGTCTCTGCCTTCAAGGATTTTGTGTCTGCCCTCAATCACAATGATCTGGGCTTGTTCTTCACAAGTAAAATACATGACACGAAACTCATGTTCCTAGACCTCTCTATTAATATTGGTCTGGATAGAAGAATAAGAACTAATATGTTCAGAAAACCCACAGCCACAAATACGTTACTCAAATGGCAGAGTAGTCACCCACTCCCATTGAAACGTGGCATCCCAAAAGAACAATACTTAAGGGCAAGACGGTATTGTTCTGAGTGGGCTGATTTTAGGGTTGCGGCGAACGACCTGAAGGTGAGATTCAGCCAAAGGGGCTATCCAGCAGAGCCTCTCAGAAATGCGTATCAATATGCATCCGCATGCGACAGAGAAAGTCTCTTACATACAAAGATCAGTACCAAGGAAGACTCAAAAATGAGAATTATAGGCACCTTTGATGCGGCGCATAGGGAGATACGAGAGGTTCTAAGAGAGAGCTGGAGTCTTCGCAAGTCAGACCTGATAGTGGGGCACCTGGTGGGTGACTATCCATTGATTACTTTTCGGAGAGGAGGGAATTTAAGGGACAAGCTGGTACACAGTGCCTTTTCCACTCCAGCCCTGGAAACATGGTTACCCAAGAGACCACCGGGTACATATAGCTGTAGTGGATGCGTGGCATGCAAGGCCGTCATGAAGGGAAAGACAGTTGAGAGTAGCATCACCAAGAGGAGATACACGATTCGGTCATTAATTAACTGCAGAAAAGTGGGCGTTGTGTATGTGGCCACCTGCATATGTAATGTGCAGTATGTTGGCAAAACTAAACAAGAGTTTAGGCGGCGTATCGGTGAACATCTGAGGGATATTGCCAATGAAGCTGACACTCCAATCACCCAACATGTGCTCAAATATTACTCGGACAGGAACAACTGTATTAGGTTCCAGGGTATTGAGCATGTCAGAACATCAGCGCCAGGGGGTGATATCGACAATCTCCTCCTACGGAAAGAGACCCAATAGACCTTCACTCTGCAGACCACCAAACCAGATGGATTAAATGATTTTATCTCCTACATCAGGTTTATTTAGGGATATTCACTGTGGGGCCCTTATGTACAGCTGGGGTTTAGGATTGATTTACAGTCCCTGCATAGACTTCTCTATGCTACGTATTCACCACATGGGTTAGGAAGTCAGTAGGTTATTTACTGGATTATGGCTTTGTACTGTTTAGCCCCCGACAATATCAGGCTGTCATTTTGTTTACACCGCCTTGGGTGATAATGTTACCCATCTTTTGTATGATTCTGCTGTTTTAGGCCAATATTTAGATTTGACAATCACTGGCATTCAGACCGTGATCCGCAAAGAATGATGTCTTATCACATGGGTTGAGGCCATTCTTCGATATGTTTTTATATGCTCTAGTGCCGCAGGCTACTTGTCTGCACGCTTACACCTCACATTAGAGCGTGCAGCATCTTTGTTTGTTTGTTTTATGCTTAGCTTCCAAACTTGCTTCTGATGACTAAGCTGCATATTAGCAGCAGCTAAAGAAACGCGTCGAGCAGAAAGGCCTATGTGCCTTAAGTGATACAGAGGGATACACCTCATTAGGAAGCCAAACTATATTGTAGCCAGTGTCTATCTAGCAAATGTACCTGGGGCAATAGTTGAGGGTGGAGTAATAGCGATGTATACTTATATATACTTATAGCGATGTTCGCCATCACCATATTCTTTTACATTGTGAAGAACTTTTACCCATGTCACATCCATCAGGTGGTACAGGACAGCAAATTGAGACGTTTCAGCACATGGACATACCCCCTACCTTATAAATAAACCTGATCTGGCCGCCATTTTACATTCAGTCTTTTGCCGGTGTAGGGAGAGGTTGCTGTGTGGAGCAGGGACAGACTGTTAGGGACACCAAATGCTAGCTTATAGGGCCACAAAAGTCCTTTTAAGCACTGATATAGGTGTGCTATCGATACGTGTGACTTACTGAGGGATGTAATATACTTATAATATACTTTATAAGAAAGTATATTATAGTGCATTTGTATTGTGCAGCAGTTGTGTGCGGTTCTGCTGTGATACTGCAGCCACACAGAGTGCCAAACTCTATTGGAACAAATAATTTCTATTGGTGTTATTAACCAGTTGCCCCCCCAAAAAAAAATTATTATAGCAGGGGTGTTATATACCAATTATATACTTTCTATATAGTCCATTCAGGTAGTGCAGCATTTGTTTGCGGTTTTGCTGCGTTACCGTAGCTACAGATAGTGGAAAATGCTATTGGAACAAATAATTTCAACTAGTGTGATATACTAGTTGCCCCACAAAAAAACGGATTGAAGCAGGGGTGTTATATACCAATTAGATACTTTCTATGTAGTGCATTTGGGTAGTGCAGCATTTGTTTGCTGTTTAGCTGCGTTACCTCAGCTACAGATAGTGACAAACAAAATTGGAACAAATAATTTCTACTGGTGTGATATACCAGTTGCCCCCCCCAAAAAAGTGGGAAAAAAGTGGGCTACAGTAAAGTTGTTATTCAGTGACTGCATATTGTACCTCGAGCCACATAATCACAATTTCTTTTATGTCAGATGAATGCCTAATTTTTTAGGCCCACACTCCTGTGGCCTAAAATAAATTTGTTCTAGGCTCCAACAGGGCACATTTCAGAGAATTTCCATTTAAGACGCATAAAAATGTCCCCTGATTAAGATACATATTTTTTGTTGGAATTTTTGTCATTGATCCCCCTCTAGTATGTCACTGTCCATGTTGTGGGACAATTTGTGCACTTCTACGAAGTAGTTGGTGGCTGCAAATATGAGCTGAAGGTTTTTCTGCTTCGTCTGCCATTAAAGTGAATGGGGCCCACCGCGAACTTGCGGTTCGCGAACATTTGATCGCGTTCGCGAACCGTCCCTCCCGATGTTCGTCTATCACTATATATAAATAAGATTACAAAATACGAGAGTATTGCGGTATGCAGGGATACCTTTTTATTGTACTAACCTAATATTTAAAAGACAAGCTTTTTTCCTTTTTTCCTCCATATTGCTTTAGACCTGAGAAAGAGAGAAACACTCTCGAAAACTTTTCATTTTAGTTTAAAGGGATTCTGTCATGAGCTTTTACCCCTATAATCTAAACATATGCTCATGTCCGGAGTAATAAGAATAATCCTATGCTGGCCTTATTAAACCTCACTGTGGCTCTTTTTGCCAAAAAACAGGTTTTTATAACCTGTCAATCACTCACTTAAGGTGCCCAAGGGGAGGTCCGTTAATACAGGGTGCCCGGCCACACCCCTCGCCGTCCGGTGCCCAGCCTGATGCGCATGCGCACTTCGCTCAACGAAGCCGCTGCCAGGAGTCCGCGGTGCATCAGGCTGAGCCTAGTGCGCAGGCGCGGGATCTGGCAGAGGGACGGGTAGGATTGCGGAGGCGGCGCTGAGCTGTAGAAGGCGGCGCAGAAGACAGCGAAGGCGGCGCTGGGCACCGGACGGCGAGGGGTGCGGCCGGGCACCCTGTATTAACGGACCTCCCCTTGGGCACCTTAAGTGAGTGATTGACAGGTTATAAAAACCTGTTTTTGGGGCAAATAGAGCCAGAGTGAAGTTTAATAAGGCCAGCTTAGGATTATTCTTATTACTCCGGACATGAGCATATGTTTAGGTTATAGGGGTAAAATCTCATGACAGAATCCCTTTAACCACTTTAACCCCGCTAGCTAAAACCCCCTTAATGACCAGGCCACTTTTTACACTTCTGCACTACACTACTTTCACAGTTTATTGCTCGGTCATGCAACTTACCACCCAAATGAATTTTACCTCCTTTTCTTCTCACTAATAGAGCTTTCATTTGGTGGTATTTCATCGCTGCTGACATTTTTGCTTTTTTTGTTATTAATCGAAATGTAACGATTTTTTTGCAAAAAAAAGACATTTTTCACTTTCAGCTGTAAAATTTTGCAAAAAAAACGACATCCATATATAAATTTTTCGCTAAATTTATTGTTCTACATGTCTTTGATAAAAAAAAAATGTTTGGGCAAAAAAAAAAAATGGTTTGGGTAAAAGTTATAGCGTTTACAAACTATGGTACAAAAATTTGAATTTCCGCTTTTTGAAGCAGCTCTGACTTTCTGAGCACCTGTCATGTTTCCTGAGGTTCTACAATGCCCAGACAGTAGAAAACCCCCACAAATGACCCCATTTCGGAAAGTAGACACCCTAAGGTATTCGCTTTTTATTTTTTGTCACAAGTTAGCGGAAAATGATGATTTTTTCTTTTTTTTTCTTACAAAGTCTCATATTCCACTAACTTGCGACAAAAATAAATAAATTCTAGGAACTCGCCATGCCCCTCACAGAATACCTTGGGGTGTCTTCTTTCGAAAATGGGGTCACTTGTGGCGTAGTTATACTGCCCAGGCAATTTAGGGGCCCATATGTGTGAGAAGTACTTTGCAATCAAAATCTGTAAAAAATGACCGGTGAAATCCGAAAGGTGCACTTTGGAATGTGTGCCCCTTTGCCCACCTAGGCTGCAAAAAAGTGTCACACATCTGGTATCGCCGTACTCAGGAGAAGTTGGGGAATGTGTTTTGGGGTGTCATTTTACATATAACCATGCTGGGTGAGAGAAATATCTTGGCAAAAGACAACTTTTCCCATTTTTTTATACAAAGTTGGCATTTGACCAAGATATTTATCTCACCCAGCATGGGTATATGTAAAATGACACCCCAAAACACATTCCCCAGCTTCCCCTGAGTACGGCGATACCACATGTGTGACACTTTTTTGCAGCCTAGATGCGCAAAGGTGCCCAAATTCCTTTTAGGAGGGCATTTTTAGACATTTGGATCCCAGACTTCTTCTGGCTCTTTAGGGCCCCTAAAAAGCCAGGGCAGTATAAATACCCCACATGTGACCCCACTTTGGAAAGAAGACACCCCAAGGTATTCAATGAGGGGCCTGGCGAGTTCATAGAATTTTTTTTTTTTGGGCATGTTAGCAGAAATCGTTTTTTTTGTTGTTTTTTTCTCACAAAGTCTCATTTTCCGCTAACTTGGGACAAAAATTTAAATCTTTCATGGACTCAATATGCTCCTCAGCGAATACCTTGGGGTGTCTTCTTTCCAAAATGGGGTCAGTTGTGGGGTGTTTGTACTGCCCTGGCATTTGAGGGTCTCCCCAATCATTACATGTATGGCCAGCATTAGGAGTTTCTGCTATTCTCCTTATATTGAGCATACAGGTAATGAGATTTTTTTTTTCTGTTCAGCCTCTGGGCTGAAAGAAAAAAATGAACGGCACAGATTTCTTCATTCGCATCGATCAATGTGGATGAAAAAATCTCTGCCAAAAAAAAAGGAGGGGAAAGGCGTCTGCCAGGGCATAGGAGCTCCGCCCAACATCCATACCCACTTAGCTCGTATGCCCTGGCAAACCAGATTTCTCCATTCGCATCAATCGATGTGGATGAATAAATCATTGCCGGGATTTATTTTATTTTTTTATATACAAAGTGTTTGCCAAAGCATAGGAACGCCGCCTCCTCCTCAGCTCGTATGCCTTGGCAAACGTATCTTTTACTGCAGAGTAGAAATCTCGTCTTGCAGCGCCGCATACACAGACTTGCGTGTAATCTGACAGCAGCGCAATGCTTCTGTCAGAATGCACATCAGTGCTGCAGCTAGTCGATCGGTTGGTCAACCTGGAAGGTAAAAAAAAAAAAAAAACAGGCCGCAACGCAATAATTTTATTAACTTTGGAACCGAACATATAAACTTTAACTTTTTGAACTAAACATTAACCTTTTTGCTTACTGGGGTTTTTTTTTTTGTTTTTTTTACCTTTATAGAACAAACATCTCCTTCCCCATGGGTCAATGTGCAAAGCGCAAATCGCCCAAAGATGTGGCGAAGTGCGTTATGCACTTAGTCCCAGGTGAAAGGGGACGTTTGCAGCAGCTGTGTGAGTGAATGGGCCCTAATAGCCCTGTGTGCCTGTCCTGGTGAGATGTGATCCCTATGCTAGGTGTACCTGTGTGTGGTACTTCCGGAAACACTCCCCTAAGCATAGGGCAGGGTGGTCAGGACAGTCAGGACAGAAATAGCGGGTGTCACGCCTTATTCCACTCCTGCTACAGACACAACATCTTTTTCGGGGTGACGGGTGGGTTGAGGTACCGGCAACGACATTGGGGAAATGTCGCTCATGTAGACGGCTAACTACACTGGTGGATGGGGCCACGGAACCTCCTGGGTACAGGAGGTTCTCGATGATCTCTTCCTGAAATTTGAGGAAGGATCGTGTTCTCCCAGCCTTACTGTAGAGAACAAAACTATTGTACATCGCCAATTGAATCAAATATACAGACACCTTCTTATACCAGCGTCTGGTTCTGCGGGAAACTAAATACGGAGACAACATCTGGTCATTGAAGTCCACCCCTCCCATGTGAAGGTTATAGTCGTGGACTGAGAGGGGCTTTTCAATGACACGGGCTGCTCGCTCAATTTGGATTGTCGTGTCTGCGTGAATGGAGGAGAGCATGTAAACGTCACGCTTGTCTCTCCATTTCACCGCGAGCAGTTCTTCGTTACACAGTGCGGCCCTCTGCCCCCTTGCAAGACGGGTGGTAACGAGCCGTTGGGGGAAGCCTGCGCGACTAGTTTGCGCGGTGCCACAGGCGCCAATCCGTTCTAGAAACAAATGCCTTAAGAGGGCCACACTTGTGTAAAAATTGTCCACATAAAGATGGTACCCCTTGCCGAATAAGGGTGACACCAAGTCCCAAACTGTCTTCCCACTGCTCCCCAGGTAGTCAGGGCAATCGACCGGCTCCAGGGTCTGATCTTTTCCCTCATAGATCCGAAATTTGTGGGTATAGCCTGTGGCCCTTTCACAGAGCTTATACAATTTGACCCCATACCGGGCGCGCTTGCATATCTGCAAATTTCAGGTTGAAATGGTCTATGAGGGGCCGAATTTTGTGGAGCCGGTCAAAAGCAGGGTGGCCTCTGGGACGGGAGGCGGTGTTGTCACTAAAGTGCAGGAAACGCAGGATGGCCTCAAAACGTGCCCTGGACATAGCAGCAGAGAACATGGGCATGTGATGAATTGGGTTCGTGGACCAATATGACCGCAATTCATGCTTTTTAGTTAGACCCATGTTGAGGAGAAGGCCCAGAAAAGTTTTAATTTCGGAAACTTGGACTGGTTTCCACCGGAAAGGCTGGGCATAAAAGCTTCCCGGGTTAGCGGTTATAAATTGTGTGGCATACCTGTTTGTTTCGGCCACAACTAAGTCTAAGAGCTCCGCAGTCAAGAACAGCTCAAAAAATCCCAGGGCCGAATCGATCTGAGCTGTCTCAACCCGAACTCCAGACTGGGCAGTGAAAGGGAAAACTACAGGTGCGGCTGAAGTTGGGGACTGCCAATCAGGGTTTGCCAGCACCTCAGGGATTCTAGGGGCTCTACGGGCACGTCTTTGCGGTGGCTGCGACGGGGTCACTACTGCACGTGCCACCGTACCAGCTTCAACTGCCCTTCTGGTGCTCGCTACTTCACCATGTTCTACGACAGTGCTGGTACTAGGTCCAGCGAGGGCTGCGCTGCTGGTGTATGCCTCACCACGTAATCCGACAGCAGCAGCCCCACTCTGCTGCTCTTGAAGCGGATCTTGCGCAACCTGTGGTCTAGCGACACGGGGCCGGGTACGCCTGGTGCTATCAGGGACCTCAGCCTCCTCGTCCGAACTTTGGGTCAGAGAGCCACTGCTTTCTACAGGTTCGTATTCTGACCCGCTAGATTCATCAGATGAGGGTTCCCATTCCTCATCCGACTGGGTCAGAAGCCTGTAGGCCTCTTCAGAAGAATACCCCCTGTTTGACATTTGGGCAACTAAATTTAGGGGTATTCCCTGAGACTACCCAAGAAAAAAAAGCAAGCCTGTCTTACAAAGGGGAGGCTAGCGAAGTACCGGAGGCCGCTGCGGTTGATAAAAAATATCAAAACTGATTTTTTTATCGCCGCAGCGCGTGTAAAGTGAATGTGCAGTGATAAAAAAATAAATAAAAATTGTCACTGCGGTGGGGCGGGCGTGGATGAGCGCACGTGTGGGCGACCGATCAGGCCTGATCGGGCAAACACTGCGTTTTGGGTGGAGGGCAAACTAAAGTGACACTAATACAATTATAGATCTGACCGTGATCAGTTCTGATCACTTCCAGATACTATAAAAGTACAAATGCTGATTAGCGATACGCTAATCAGCGAATCAGTGACTGCGGTGCGGTGGGCTGGGCGCTAACTGATCCCTAAACTACCTAACCAAGGGGCCTAAACTATACCTAAAACCTAACGGTCAATACCAGTGAAAAAACAGTTTACACTGATCACTTTTTTCCTTTCACTAGTGATTGACAGGGCGATCAAAGGGGTGATCAAAGGGTTAATTGGGGTTCAGGGGGGTGATCTGGGGCTAGTATGTAGTGTTGGTGTACTCACTGTGTAGCCTGCTCCTCTGCTGGATCCAACCGACGAAAAGAACCAGCAGAGGAGCAGGCCAGCCATATAACAGATCATATTTACTAATATGATCTACTATCTGGCACTCTGATTGGATTTGTTAAAAATCATCAGATTGCCAGCCACGATCATTGGCTGGCAAGCTGATGACGCGACCCCCCTCAACGAAATGCCGGCCCGAACTGCGCATGCGCGGGCCGGCAAAGCGCGTCATCTCGCGTCTCGCGAGATGACGCGTATATGCGTGATTGTGCGCAGCGCTGCCGCCTCCGTACCGCACATCTGCGTTAGGCGGTCCGGAGGCGGTTAATATAGAGGGGGGGGGGGGAGAATCAGCACAAAAGTATCAAATAAAATGGCTGTATCATTATTCAAAAAATTGTGCAGATAGTACTGTACTACTAACCCCTCCAAACACCCCATACAGACCAGACCACCGTTTTCAGCCATTTCTCATCTCTGCAGTTTGACAAACAAAATCTTAGTTTACTACTTTTCCATCATCCTCCCATCTTCTGGACAAATCATCCTACCACCCCCAATACTCTGCCGCTGTGCTCCCCAATACTATACTGCAGAAACAGATAAACCCCCTGATAATAGTAGTACCATGCAGATAGTGCCCTTCAATAATTATTAGTACACAGTGCCCTAAAATAACTGCGCCCAGCAAATAGTGCCCCTGACACTAATAGTGTAAACATAACGTCCGCCAAAAATAATTGTGGTAAGCTGATACTGTGCCAAGGTGCCCCCACAGTAAAAGTGCTCCCAAAAGTCCCACCAATAGGAATAATTCTCTGCTAGAGCACACATGGTAGTAATAGTGCTCCTACAGTGCCCCCCACATGTTCCCACTGTGCCCCAGAAGTAATAAAGCTCCCATAGTGCCCATACAAATAATCATGTTCCCCATAGACCCCCAGTAGTAATAAAGCCCATCAGAATGCCCCCAGTAGTAATAATTCTCCTTATAATGTGCCAGTGCAAAAAATACCCCCTTTTAATGCCCCCAGTTGAGCTAATGTCCACATAATGTGCCAGTATAAAATACCCCTATATAGTGCCCCCAGTAAATACCCCATAGTGCTCCTCTCCCCCTTCTTCCTACTGCCCCCCATAATGTAACAGTATAGAATGCCCTATATATAGTGCCCCAGTAGATGCCCTAAGTGTCCCACATAATTTGCAAGTATAAAATACCTCTTCTTAGTGCTCCCATAGATGAGCCCATAGTATTCCTCTCTCCTCTTTCCCATAGTACCGACCATAATGTGCCCCAGTATAAAATAGCCCTATACAGAGCCCCCCATATAAAATACCCCTTCTTTGTGGCCTCAGTAGAAGCCCCCATAGTGTTCCTCTCCCCCCTTCCCCCATATAAAATACCCCTTCTTTGTGGCCTCAGTAGATACCCCCATAGTGCCCCCAATAATGTTCCAGTAAGAAGTGCCCCCATAGTGCCACCCAATAATGCGCCAGTAAAAAGTGCCACATAGATGCCTCCGTAGTGCCCCCCATTAATGTGCCAGTAAGATGTGCCCCATAGATGCCCCCAGCCCCAGTAACAAGTGCCCATATAGATACCCCCCAAACATGTGCCAGTAACAAGTGCCCCTATAGATGCCCCCAAATCATGTGCCAGTAACAAGTGTCCCCATAGATGCCCCCAAATCATGTACCAGTAACAAGTCCCCCCATAGATGCCCCCAATCATGTGTCAGTAACAAGTACCCCCATAGATGACCCCCAATCATGTGCCAATAACAAGTGCCCCCATAGATGCCCCCCAATCATGTGCCAGTAACAAGTGCCCCCATGGATGCCCCAATTATGTGCCAGTAACAGGTGCCCCCATAGATGCCCCCCAATCATGTGCCAATAACAAGTGCCCGCATAGATGCCCCCAATCATGTACCAGTAACAAGTACCCCCATAGATGCCCCCCAATCATGTACCAGTAACAAGTGCCCCCATAGATGCCCCCCAATCATGTGCCAGTAACAGTGCCCCCATAGATGCCCACAATCATGTGCAAATAACAGGTGCCCCCATAGATGCCCCCAATCATGTGCCAATAACAAGTGCCCGCATAGATGCCCCCAATCATGTGCCAATAACAAGTGCCTGCATAGATGCCCCCAATCATGTGCCAATAACAAGTGCCCCATAGATGCCCCCAATCATGTGCCAGTAACAAGTGCCTATAGATGCCCCCAATCATGCGTCAGTAACAAGTGCCCATAGATGCCCCCCAATCATGTGCCAGTAACAAGTGCCCCCATATATGCCCCCCAATCATGTGCCAGTATTAAGTGCCCCCATAGATGCCCCCCAGTCATGTGCCAGTAACAAGTGCCCCCATAGATGCCCCCCAATCATGTGCCAATAACAGGTGCCCCTATAGATGCCCCCCAATCATGTGCCAGTAACAGGTCCCCCATAGATGCCCCCCAATCATGTGCCAGTAGAAGTACCATATGAAAAAAAATAAGCACTTATACTCTTTCCTCCATCAGGCTGGCAGCGATGCGATGCATGCCTCTTCCGGCCTATGTCCCGCGCTGTACGGCTCAGGCAGCATGATGACGTCATTGCGTCGGCTGCACCGGCCTCTGATAGGCTGGAGGCCTAGTGCCTGCAGCCTAGCAGAGAAACAGGGAAAGGAGACACCTCTCCCTCCCCTGCCCCAGCACTTCTATTTGTATCGCTGTCCTGAGGACGGCGATACAGATGACTATGGAGATGTGCGCTTTCACAATGGAAGCGCTCATCTCTCTGTGCCCTGCCGCCGCCCCCCACATCACCAGTGGCCAGCGGGGGTCAAGAGGCAGCTCCTTTGGGCCCCCCAGGAGCGACTGGGCCCGGGGCAGCTGCCCCTTTTTCCCCGTGTTAAAGACGGCCCTAGGTGTACTAGTGGCGGCAGCCAGTGTAAAGGGGAATCAGCGGGGGGCACGCAATTGTTCCCCCTTGCTCCCCTGTAGCGATACCTATGGGCAGCACGGTGACTCAGTGGTTGGGGTCCAAGGTTCAAATCCGACCAAAGACAACATAGGCATGGAGTTTGTATATTCTCCCTGTGTTTGCGTGGCTTTCATCCCACACTCCAAAGATATACTGATAGGGGACTTACATTGTGAACAACTTGATGCTACTGTAAAGTGCTGCAGAATATAGCAGCGCTATATAAGTGCATAAAATAAATTTAAATATATGATTTTAAAAAATTACTGTCACTTTAAGAATTCTTTCTGTTTCCCCAGAGCTTGAAGAATACATTGAAAGGTTACTTTATTTATTTTTAAAGAAATTCTGGTTACATGGGCTATAAGGTAGGAACATGTGGTTAGAGTACTTATTAGAATATACAAAATTACTGTGTACATGCTTACATAGTTTATAGTAGCGATGATGTGAGCGTGGCTAACAGCATTGCTCAGACTAAGCAAGGAGTACAGACCGTGTTACATCTTTAAAACATATATGGGAAATAGTAGAAGTGGACAAACTGCAAGTAAGATGTTGTAAATAGGCTTAACATATCGTAGATAGCCTTTTAGACATATCCAAAGAGCTTCTGGATTCACTTGCAAACAATTCTCTCAGACAAGGAGAATCATGATGTGCTTTGTTCTTGGCAACACCCTGGGAGACCAAGTATATTTTAGCAGTCCATATTGTGCTTGCCTTCATTTTGTCCCACACAGGAAAGTATCACATCTGGATTTGTTGCCAAGGTGACAATAAGCCTATTTCCAGCGCAAATCACGCTTGTTCTAGACTTTTTTGCTGTCCAAATGTCTTAATACAAAAGCAAATCTTGCAGGTTGCAACATAAAACTTCATTCACATCTACGCATTAGGTTCTTTTGTTCAGTCAAAGGAACAATAAAAGAGAATGCAAGCCAAAGATGGATCTGTCACACGGTGGACACCAATAGCATCCAACGGACTGAATTGACCATAATGGGGTTCATCAGGTTTCTGTCATGATGTCCAGCATTTTTTACTGCATTGAAAGCTCCGTTAGATGTGAACTAAGCACTAGATCAAGGATCAGCAACCTCCGGCAGTCCAGCAGTTGCACAACTGTAACTCCTAGCATGTTCTATTCACCTTTATGGAAGTTTTAAGAACAGCTGAGCAAGTGTGCATGTTAGAAGTTGTCTGCTGAGGAACTGGAGGTTGCCGACTACTGGATTAGATATTTCAGTATGTTTATTTTTTTAAACATTAAAATATGCAGTATATTATAAATAGTTCTGGAAAGTTGCACTTACCTTTGGAGGACCAGGTGATGTTCTATAGGGTATCCAGGATGTATATTTTGGAAGCCTATTTAGTCCACAGCTTAAAAAAAGTCTTTGAAACTTCTCCTGTTCACTCCCTAACAAATTATTATATGGTAACGACTTATGGATCCGAGAGTTCAACATGGTGGTGTTCTCCTCATTTCATAAGGTGTAATAATATGCTCCTTTTATTTGTGAATCCCAACCTTAGTAGCAGCAGCCAAGGCAACAACCCATGAGTCAGTAAAGAACGCTATGTGAAACATGAAATACCAACCAAGTAGTTAGTTATGCTTCAGAACCTTGCTTTTAACTCACTGATTTGGAAACAGGAGAGTTGTTGATGCAACCTCCTCCAAATGTTCTGTACATACAACTGTAAGAGATATATGGTAAATGATTCACAGTAGGTAAAAGTCATGAATAACACACACAAAAAATAATAAATAAAAAAAAATCATTAGAAAATGGCATCATATAAAAGTCTGGATTTTAATATTAACAAATTGGGAAATTTTTGGAATTATTGTTTTACATTTAGTCTAAATGTGTGGTAATTTTGGTACATCTTGCTAGACACTTTTCTCTTTCCTACACCACTTCAGACCATTTTTTTAAGCCACATCCCTTTTCTAAGCCACAACCCCTTTTTTGGACATTCTTCAAAACGGAATCACAGAATAAGTTGACATTTCCTGTTTTTGTAGATAGTGATAGTCACCGTCACCTTATAACCATTAGAGGGTGGGGATGTTGGTAATCAACTTCTCTCCTATATCCAATCTCAACACCATCCAACTTTCCATAACTTCTGATGTTCCTTTAACATAAGAGGTGTTAGCTGCTGGGCTCTATAATAATTGCTATGTCACCTACCTTGATAGTTGTCCCTATGGGCTCCATCTAATATGTTTCTACCAATGAAAAAGATTTGAATTGCTTAGAATGCAACAATTATTTCCAACCACCATTATTGGTTGAATCAGCAGCATTGTTGGAGTTAATAGCTAAAATTATTTGAGGTAATCGTTCAATGTGACAGAATATTTAAGATAAAGTTCATATTACAAAAGAAAAAAATCATATTGTCTAGGTGACACCAGACCATGCGCTCGATGTGGGCTTATGTACACTATAGATGGCATAAAGGCAATTGTCTGATATCCTACTGTTATGGTAATGTGAAAAGCAACTTGATGTAATTTTACATAAAAGTATCCGTTAACCAAACCGCCCATTGGCGCATAAAAGTAGAGTTGTTCTATGTAGCATTTATGTGATTTATAAATATATATTGTCTTAACTAGCTTCTAAAGAGCGTCTTTGAGGGAATTGTTAGAGGATTAACATAAATTACCAGCAGCTAAGTGTCATAATGGCTCCTACTCTTTTGTGTGTCCATCATTCACTGATAATCTTGGTGGAGTAAGCCATTATTAAAACATATATTCAATAAGCATAGCCATTTCTTTAGATTTGAGAAAAAACTGGAGTACTTTTTAAAATATAAAGTATAATACAAAGTGAAAAGTTTCAGAGAAAATATATGAAAACATTAGAGAAAGGGTTTAAAATTAGAGATGGGGTATAAAATAGTTAAGTTTCACTTGTGACTTTTTTATATAGAAAACATATATTTTCTATATGTCTAATAAAACAGACGTTTAATGTCTCAGTAGACATTACTGTAATACTGAATGACAACAAATTACTTGAAAACAGGCACATCTTACAGCTTTACAACCTGTGCAGCTGCGGAATGCAGTACTGTGCTGGTGTATCATTAAAAATTTATATTATAGTGATATAACCCACTTCTTGGGGATATGATTAAAATGCAAGACGTACATTTATGAATTATTTTATGCCAGTGTTTGGTAAATTGAGCCCCAAAAAGTTGCAAATTGCAGAAACAAATTCACCCTTTGCACAGTATTCGACAAAAGTTGAGAAAGGCTGCATGATTTACAAGGAGGGGCATAGCCTAAAACTTTTATGCAGCATCATTAATAGTGATGGACTAACATCAGCTGGGACGATTCGCGAACGTGATCGCGCGAACGTGATCAAATGTTCGCAAACCGCAAGATTGCGACGGCCCCATTCACTTTGATGGCAGGCAAACCTGAAAAACCTTCAGGCCATTATTGCAGCCACCAAATACTTACAAGAAGTGCACAAATCATCCCACAATATGGACAGTGACATACCAGAGGGGGATCAATGGCAAAAATTGCCACAAAAAATATGTATTTTAATCAGGGGCCATTTTTATGCATCTTAAAGGGAACCTGTCAAAAATGTGGCCTGCTGGAGCCTATAAAAATTGTATTTTAGGCCACGGGAGTACAGGCCCCAAACAATAGGCATTCACCAGACAGAAAACATCAAGTGATTATGTGGCTGGATATTAGACTGTCATTGGATAACAATTTTACTGCAGGCCAGTGGAGTACAGGCCCCAAAAATTATTCATTCAATGTACAGAAAAGAACAAGTGATTATGTGGCTGGAGGTATATTAGACAGTCACTGGATATCAATTTTACTGCAGGCCAGTACAAATAAATGTTGAATACATATGTTTAAAAGAACAAAAAATTTAAAATTTGATTAAAAACATTGCTAACAAAATCCCCCCTCTTAAATAAACCCCAAATGATAATAGGTGAAATTCGATAACTGGTATATCACACCAGTTGCAATTAGTTGTTCCAATAGCATTTGTCCCTCTGTATAGCTGCGGTATCTCAGCAGAACCACACACAAATGCTGCACAATACAAATGCACTATATAGAAATTATATTATAGGTATATCACACCCCTGCCTCAATCATTTTTTTGGGTGGCAACTGGTATATCACACCAGTTGCGATTAGTTGTTCCAATAGCGTTTGTCCCTCTGTATAGCTGCAGTATCTCAGCAGAACCGCACACAAATGCTGCACAATACAAATGCACTATAAAGGAAGTATATTATAGGTATATAACACCGCTGGCTCAATCAATTTTTTGGGGGGGCAACTGGCATATCACACCAGTTGTAATTAGTTGTTCCAATAGCGTTTATCCCTCTGTATAGCTGCGGTATATCAGCAAAAATGTGCACAAATGCTGCACAATACAAATGCACTATGCAGCATCAGGAGGAGGCCACAGAGTGGCACAATGATGGTGTGGAGGTGGAAGCAACATCAGGAGGCCACAGAGTAGCACAATGACAGAGTGTGGAGGTGGAATCAGCATCAGGAGGAGGCCACAGAGTGGCACAATGACAGTGTAGAGGTTGCGGCCGCAGCATCAGGACGAGGCAACATGGTGGCACAATGACAGTGTGGAGGTGGCAGCAGCAGCAGCATGAGGAGACCACAGAGTGGCACAATGAAAGCGTGTGGAGGTGGGAGCAGCAGCATCAGGAGGAGGCCACAGGGTGGCACAATGACTGTGTGGAGGTGGCAGCAGCAGCATCAGGAGGCCACAGAGCGGCACAATGACAGAGTGTAGAGGTGGCAGCAGCATCAGGAGGAGGCCACAGGGTGGCACAATGACAGTGTGGAGGTGGCAGCAGAAGCATCAGGAGGCCACAGAGTGGCACAATGACAGAGTGTGGAGATGGTGGCAGCACCATCAGGAGGAGGAATCAGGAGGAGGCCACTGGATGGCACAATGACAGGGTGGAGGTGGCAGCAGCATTAGGAGGCCACAGAGTGGCAAGGTGACATAGTCTGGAGGTGGCAGCAGCATCATTAGGAGGCCACAGGGTGGTACAATGACAGTGTAGAGGTGACAGAAACAGCATCAGGAGGCAACATAGTGGCACAATGCAAGAGTGTGGAGATGGCAGCAGCAGAATCAGGAGGAGGTCACAGGGTGGCACAATGACAGTGTGGAGGTGGCAGCAGCAGCATCAGGAGGCCACAGAGTGGCACAATGACAGAGCATGGAGGTTGCGGCAGCAGCATCAGGAGGAGGTCAAAGGGTGGCACAATGACAGTGTGGAGGTGGCAGCAGCATCAGGAGGAGGCCACAGGGTGGCACAATGACAAATTGTGGAGGTTTTGGCAGCAGCATCAGGAGGAAAAAGGGTGGCACAATGACAGTGTGGAGGTGGCGGCGGCAACAGCATCAGGGGGAGGCCACAGGGTGGCACAATGACACTATGAAGGTGTCAGCTGCAGCCGCATGAAGAGACCACAGAGTGGCAGGTGGCTGCAGAAGCATTAGGAGGAGGCCACAGGGTGGCACAATGACAGTGTGGAGGTGGCAGCATCAGCATTAGGAGGCCACAGAGTGGCACAATGAAAGAGTGTGGAGGTGGCAGCAGCATCAGGAGGAGGCCACAGGGTGGCACAAGGACAGTGTGGAGGTGGCAGCAGCAGCATCAGGAGGCCATCGAGTGGCATAATGACAGAGTATTGAGAAGGTGGCAGCAGCAGCATCAGGAGGAGGCCACAGGATGACACAATGACAGTGTGGAGGTGGCAGCAGCATTAGGAGGCCACAGAGTGGCAAGGTGACATAGTGTGGAGGTGGCAGCAGCATCTGGAGACCACAGAGTGGCAAGGTGACATAGTCTAGACGTGGAAGCAGCATCAGGAGGCCCCTGAGTGGCACAATGACAAAGTGTGGAGGTGGCATCAGCAGCATTAGGAGGAGGCCACAGAGTGGCACAATGACAGTGTGGAGGTGGCAGCAGCAGCATCAGGAGGCCACATAGTGGGACGATGACAGAGTGTGGAGATGGTGGCAGCAGCAGAATCAGGAGGAAGCCACAGGGTGGCACAATGACAGTGTGGTGGCATAAGCAGCATTAGGAGACCACAGAGTGGCAAGGTGACATAGTGTGGAGGTTAAGGCAGCAGCATCAGGAGAAGGCCACAGGGTGGCACAATGACAGTGTGGAGGTGGCAGCAGCAGCATCAGGAGGAGGTGACAGAGTGGCACAATGACACTGTGGAGGTGTCAGCAGCAGCATGAGGAGACCACAGAGTGGCACAATAAAAGAGTGTGGACATGGCAGCATCAGGAGGAGGCCACAGGGTGGCACAATGACAGTGTAGAGGTGTTAGCAGCAGCATCAGGAGGCCATAGAGTGGCACAATGACAGAGCGTGGAGATGGCGGCAGCAGCATCAGGAGGAGGCCACAGGATGGCACAATGACAGTGTGGAGGTGGAAGCAGCATTAGGAGGCCACAGAGTGGCAAGATAACATAGTATGGAGGTGACAGAAGCATCAGGAGACCACAGAGTGGCAAGGTGACAGCAGCATCAGGAGACCACAGAGTGGCAAGGTGACAGCAGCATCAGGAGACCACAGAGTGGCAAGGTGACATCATGTGGAGATGGCAGCAGCATCAGGAAACCACAGAGTGACCCGGTAACAGAGTGGGGAGGTGGATGGCAATACCAGTACCAGCTGAAGATGGTGGGTGAAAGAAGGAGCACTTGGCATCAGATGTGTGGCATCAGGCGGGTGGCAGCATCAGAATAGTAGCTGAGGCGGGTAGCCAGAAGAAACCGTTCTTGTTTGTCAAAGTGATCTAGTCTGATGCATCAGGCATTGGTGAGTGGAAATCCTGGCTGATCCATGCCTGATTCATCTTGACAAAGGTCAGTCTCTCCTGATTTTGGGTGGACAGGCAAGTTCTTCTTGGGGTAACTATGGCTCCCGCCGCACTAAACACCCACTCTGATGCCACACTACTGGCTGGGCAGGACAGCTTTTCCAGGGCAAACTCTACCAGTTGCAGCCACAAATCCAGTTTGCCTGCCCAGTAGCCCAGCAGATCTTCAATGTGGGGTGGCAGGGTGCTGTCCAAGTATACCACCACCTGCCCGTTCAGGTGGTGCTCCAGGTCTAGCTGCTGCTGCTGGTGAGTAGTTTCTTCCGTATGCTCCTGCTCCTCCTCTCCTGTCACCTGTGTAGAAAAAAAAAACAATTTCGCTACACATTGCTTGTGCTCCAATTTCCTCCTCCTCCAGTTCAGCCCCCACAACTCTCATGTGGCTGTGAGATCTAGGCGCCACGTCTCCAGTCCCGTGACCAGACAGATTTACCAGCATCTATTCCAGGACATGAAGCAGTGGAATGACGTTGTTCATCCCGTAGTACTGGCGACTGACAAATAATGTGGCCTCCTCAAAGGGCCGGAGCAAACGTCAGGTGTCACGCATGAGCTGCCACTGGCTGACATCGAAGTTACACAGGGGAGTACTCCTGTCCGCTTGGATCATCAAGAAATAGTTTGTGGCCTTTCTCTGTTCGTATAGTCGGTCCAACATATAGAGGGTGGAATTCTAATGGGTGGAAACGTTGCATATCAGCCTATGTTGGGGGATGCCGTTCTGCCGCTGCAGCTCAAGGAGGGTGTGCTTTTTGGTGTACAAGTGGCTGAAGTACATGCAAAGTTTCCTGGCCATTTTTAGGATGTCTTGCAAATGGGTGGAAGACTTCAGGAACAACCAGCTTGACAACCAGATTGAACACGTGTGCCATGCAGGGTGCATGGCTCAGCCCTTCTTGAAGCAGTGCCGACACCATGTTCTTCCTGTTGTCGGTCACCATGGTTCCGATTTTGAGTTGTCGCGGAAAAAGCCAGGATTCAATTTCTTGATGAAGGACACGGAGCAGTTCCTCCCCTGTGTGACTCTGTTCACCCAAGCAAACGAGGTGCAGAACAGCGTGAGACTTCCGTGCCCTGCCCATGTGCTATGCTGGTGGGGCACTGTGAATTGTCCCTGCAGTGGAGGTTGAGGACATGGTGGAGGGTGAGGAGGCAGAGGCGGACATTGTCGCAGGACCAACTGCGTGAGAACTTGGAGGTGGAATCAGCGTCACCTCGTCAAGTTGCTGGTGTGGCTGTTCAGGAACCACATTCACCCAGTGGGCCATGTATTGTCCTTGACCGTAGTTACAGCTCCACACGTCGGCGCTGCTGTGCACCTTGGCAGACACCGACAGGCTCAAGGACTGGCCCACCTTCTGTTCTACATACGTGTGCAGGGCTGGTACTGCTTTTTTGGCAAAGAAATGACGGCTTAGGACTCTGCACCTCAGATCAGCACAAGCCATCAGTTCTCTGAAAGGTGCAGAGTACACCACTTGGAAAGGGAGGGACTGCAGCACCAGCAACTTGTCCAGGAGCACATTCAGCTTCTGCGCCGTTGGATGAGTGCACGCATACTGTTGTCTCCTGGCAATCGCTTCAGTAATCAATTGCTGACAGAATGACTGATGAGGAGTAGGAGGAGGAGCATCAGGACCAGCAGATGATGGGAAGGACAATCAGCTACCTTCGGTCTGAAATCGGGTGCTTGCCACTTTATGGTGACGCTGCATATGTTGACGCTGGGCCATGGTTCCAACATTGGCAACCTGGCCATGCTTCACGTTCTGCCCACAGATTCTACAAATGGCCATGTTCACCTCCTCCAACGGCTTAACAAAAAACTGCCACATTGCCGAGTAGGTGATTTTACTCCCAACACTCCGCATTGACTGACTGCTACCGCTGCTGCTTCCGTGAACCCCTGCACCACTAATTGCCAGGCACTTAGGCTCCTGTGAAGAAGGTGGTCTACCATGGGCATGTTTGGCTCCCGACCTCCCACTGCTGCCACCCTGCTGACTCCCAGCCACGCTAGCGACTTGCCGGCTCTGCCGCTGCCTCACGGGAAAGCTGCCACCCTCTTCTCCCAAAGATGATGAAGCCGCCAAATTCACCCAGCTCCCAAGTGCGATCAGCTACATCATCATCATCGAGTGCTGTCTGCACGTCACTGATGTCCTCCTCAATGGTCTCTGGGTCAGGAGCTGACCGCTTGCAACACCAGTTCCCACGCCACTCTCCTCATCACTACTTGCTCGCCTACTGGAGAAAGCGGCGGATGTCTTCTCCACATCTTGGCTGGCCAGTAGCTGCTGACTGTCCTCTAGTAGCTCGTCCTCGCTGCATACAATACTTATCTGGCTTATGGAACAGAAAAGGACAGCGGCAGGTTGAGGACAGGTGAGGGCACAGTGCCTGCTCCCGGGCCATGTCAACTAAGGGTTGTGTCTGACGAACCCACCGACTCTTGGCTGGGGGTGTCTGATGTCACTTGGGACAAAGTGGATGACCGAGTCAACCATTCAAGAACCTGCTAACGTCTCTCCCTGCACTAAGTACACTGGAAAATGGCTGAATACAAGTTGGCTGAGGCTATTTATAGGGCTATGACATCACAGGGCTAGATGGCTGCTGATTGGCTGCATGCATGGCATTGTGGGTGATCCCTCATTCCCAGAGTTCCTTGCTCCACGTCCTAACACGTTCAGCAGCCATTTTAGGAAAAAATGCATTTCGTTACCACGAAGCATGAGGAAATTCGGATTCGGTGCAAATCGATTCACTCATCTCTAATGTTAAACTTACCGGCATATAGTTTCCATATGGATCATAGTATGAAATTCTGATGAAGCCATTAATCCATGTAAAGCAGTTTATGCATTTGTCTTTCCACCATGGAAGTTTACTGCATTGTAATATGCTGCAATCTGGTCGATCAGGTAAAGGGGCCAATTAGCAAGAACTGATCTGGTCTAACCATACAGTAAAAGTGTCCATACACACTAGATAGTAGTACAGTCGTGGCCAAAAGTTTTGAGAATTACATAAATATTAGAAATTGGAAAAGTTGCTGCTTAAGTTTTTATAATAGCAATTTGCATATACTCCAAAATGTTGTGAAGAGTGATAAGATGAATTGCATAGTCCTTCTTTGCCATGAAAATTAACTTAATCCCAAAAAAACCTTTCCACTGTGTAAAGGGGGAATATTAATCACCAATATTATGCGAATATTGATAATTAATATTCCTAAATAGGAGGAGCCGTCTAGTGATGACTCCGCCTATTTATGCCTTTATATAACAATAACACAATATTTTCGCTATACTTTACACTAATCACTATACTAACTGCATGCGCCTTACTCACTACCGCTAACAAGTATACACTACACAAAGGGTACAAATATAACGGTATTTAATACACCAAGCACGCAATACAGTAATTACACAACACTAAATACACAGTACTCCACTACACGTTCCCAAATTCCACCCACAAACTAACTATACAATACACACATACAAGTAACATTAACAACCCACCCACCTGACTAATTCTATTCCTAAGGTGTACGACGAGGATCTACGGTGGTCGTGCTGGGGTAAAGCAGACCACAAACCAATGCAGGGGTGATAACCAAGGGAATGGGGGTATGGCAGGGGTTAATCAGGGGAATCAGATATAACCAAGGGAATGAGGGTATGGCAGGGGTTAATATAATAACCAGGGGAATGAGGGTATGGCAGGGGTTAATATAATGGGGGTATGGCAGGGGTTAATCGTTGGTGGGATAGTGGGGGGGCTTAATAGGGTTTCGTTGGTGGGAGTGGGGGGCTTAATAGGGTTTCGTTGGTGGGAGTGGGGGGTTAATGGGGTTTCGTTGGTGGGATAGTGGGGGGTTAATGGGGTTTCGTTGGTGGGATAGTGGGGGGGTTAATAGCGATACTTAGGGTCCTGCTCGTTGTCCAGGGGGGGCTCGTCAGTCCAGGGGATGATCCTTCAGGGAGGGTGGGCGGCCGGCTCTCTTCTGTGGAGCGCCGATCGCGCTCTCCTATTCCGGTCCGGTCAGCCACGTGGGAGGCCCTGACTCCCTGAGCGCAGGACGCGCTCCTCTATAAGGTGAGGGGGGGTCCCGATGTCCTGAGCGCCAATGCGCTCTCCAGTGGGGGCCCGATCCTAACTTCTTCCCTTGAGTGCCGGGCCGCCGGATATTTAAACCCGGCCGCCCGCACTCCCGCGCTGCGCCACCCACCAGGGGGCGCGCGCGCGCCCCCATCATCCACGTGGGCCGGCGCAGTGATATGACGTCACTGCGCCGGCCCGCACATCGGGGACGCGCTGCAGACAGGCGGGAGATCCTTTGATCTCCCGCCTGTAGCTCTCAGCATTCCGGACATCGCAATGGTAATTGCGATGCCGGAATGCACATAATAGAGGAAGCGGAGGTGTCTTCTCTCTCTCTATTATGTTTAATTATCTCCAGCAGGGCTGCAGATAATTAGAACAAAAGGATTCAAATTCATTAGAATTTGAATCCTTTTGAGGTCACCAGAATGACCGGACCTTATCCGGTCATCCTGGCGCCTTTACTCAGAATACATCAATGTGAATGCTTGGGCCACATTCACATTGATGCATCTGGGTCCACTTAAGGGGGGGGTTTATATATGGCATGGGGATATGACAAGGGGGCATTATATGAATATACATGTGTATTGATGCTTGGGGCACATCCATACACATGTATACATTAATCATACATTCTAAGGGGGATTATATAAGGGGCCACATTCATATATATAAGGGGGCACAGATAATAAGGGGCACATCACAAGCCCCTACATTATCAGGGGCCCCCAAGCCCCTACATTCAGGGGGCCCGGCTCCCAGGGGACACATATTTCCCACAGGGGCCAACATGAGCCCCTGGGGATCACCATGGGCAGACGTGCGCAGATGCTGGGCACATCTGCGCACATCGTCCCATGATGCTATGTCTAATGTATGCACATATATACCATACATGCCCGCACGTGTTTGCAGGCATGCATGGATATATATGCATACGTCTCAACCGTTCCTCAACACACTGCATTTCATTGCTGTCATTAAAGGACCTGCTGAGATCATTTCAGTAATCGTCTTGTTAACTCAGGTGAGAATGTTGACGAGCACAAGGCTGGAGATCATTATGTCAGGCTGATTGGGTTAAAATGGCAGACTTGACCTGTTAAAAGGAGGGTGATGCTTGAAATCATTGTTCTTCCATTGTTAACCATGGTGACCTGCAAAGAAACGCGTGCAGCCATCATTGCGTTGCATAAAAATGGCTTCACAGGCAAGGATATTGTGGCTACTAAGATTGCACCTCAATCAACAATTTATAGGATCATAAAGAACTTCAAGGAAAGAGGTTCAATTCTTGTTAAGAAGGCTTCAGGGCGTCCAAAAAAGTCCAGCAAGCGCCAGGATCGTCTCCTAAAGAGGATTCAGCTGCGGGATCGGAGTGCCACCAGTGCAGAGCTTGCTCAGGAATGGCAGCAGGCAGGTGTGAGCGCATCTGCACGCACAGTGAGGTGAAGACTTTTGGAAGATGGCCTGGTGTCAAGAAGGGCAGCAAAGAAGCCACCTCTCTCCCAAAAAAACATCAGGGACAGGTTGATCTTCTGCAGAAAATATGGTGAATGGACTGCTGAGGACTGGGGAAAAGTCATATTCTCTGATGAAGCCTCTTTCCAATTGTTTGGGGCATCAGGAAAAAGGCTTATCCGGAGAAGAAAAGGTGAGCGCTACCATCAGTCCTGTGTCATGCCAACAGTAAAGCATCCTGAGACCATTCATGTGTGGGGTTGCTTCTCATCCAAGGGAGTGGGCTCACTCACAATTTTGCCCAAAAACACAGCCATGAATAAAGAATGTGTCACGGCTGCGGATGGGGAAAACCCTCAGCCGTGCGGTATCAGCAGATGGGAGGTCAGAGCATGGCCAGGACAGGAATAAGGGAGAAGGTCACCTCCTACACATCCCTAATTCTGACCCTGTCTCCTATCCGTATGAGCCAACCCTGAAGGTGGGAGGGCTCATACTCCGGAACCTGATATTCCTGCTCGCCCTCAGGGTGGCCCTGGACTAGGAGCAGGGTAAGACGACCCGTTCCTCCTAGACACAGAGGAACAGGAGTTTTACTGGCCAAGCTACATAGAAAGGGGAACATAAACAGACATAGGGCAATGACAGGTAAGTGAGACTAGTACCACACTTACCTGCCACAGACACACAACCTGGAACCCACGTGCAAGTGCTGCTATCCACAACCAACACAAAGGACACAGCACACAACAGACATCACACGGGAACCCAGTAAACCATATGGTGCAATAACAGATAAACCATAAACTAACACCAGACATAACGTTTACTGGGTTCCCGTGTGATGTCTGTTGTGTGCTGTGTCCTTTGTGTTGGTTGTGGATAGCAGCACTTGCACATACACAATGTTGCCAGTGGCAACCACAGGTGAGGCAACATACTATGGCCCTCACCTGTGATTGACAACAACACCAAGACCACAGGCAAACGCATGCGGTTACAGGAGTCACGACCATGACCAAGGGTCGTGACAGAATGGTACCAAAACACCCTCCAACAGCAACTTCTTCCAACAATCCAACAACAGTTTGGTCAAGAACAATGCATTTTCCAGCACAATGGAGCACCGTGCCATAAGGCAAAAGTGATAACTAAGTGGCTCGGGGACCAAAACGTTGATATTTTGGGTCCATGGCCTGGAAACTCTCCAGATCTTAATCCCATTGAGAACTTGTGGTCAATCCTCAAGAGGCGGGTGGACAAACAAAAACCCACTAATTCTGACAAACTCCAAGAAGTGATTATGAAAGAATGGGTTGCTATCAGTCAGGAATTGGCCCAGAAGTTGATTGAGAGCATGCCCAGTCGAATTGCAGAGGTCCTGAAAAAGAAGGGCCAACACTGCAAATACTGACTGCATAAATGTCATGTAATTGTCGATAAAAGCCTTTTAAACGTATGAATTGCGTGTAATTATATTTCACTACATCACAGAAACAACTGAAACAAAGATCTAAAAGCAATTTAGCAGCAAACTTTGTGAAAACTAATATTTGTGTCATTCTCAAAACTTTTGACCACGACTGTAGATAAATGAATGATTGGTGACATACATATATAAATTTTAGTTTCTATTTAGTCCACTACACACTAGACAGAGCTGTTTAGTGCTGGTGTTGACTTTTGGCGCTGGAGCTACTCTCAGTTGATGTTGGGATTGTTGGACACCCACTGATCAGATATTGCTAAAAAGTTTCCTACGGGTCTGGATTTTGTGTAGCGCTGTATCATGTGGCATGTGGTAAATAATCTCTGTAATATGGCATGTGATGTGAGCTTCTGTTCTGCTGGATAGTTTAGACCTTTGTATTCCTTAGCGCGTACCTGAGTTTAAAAAAAAAAAGTTTGATAATAACTCTGGCGAAGGGAGAGACGAGTCTGGAACTGGGTTGTTTGCCCGGGAAACAGAAGGTGCATGTTTGTTCTTCATCGTGGCTTTATTTTGAGATTTTGACATTTAAGATCTGGATACAGATGGAGCTGGTAATGTTTTGCGTAGTTGTCTTTGTGGTTGAGGTCTCATAAGGTATATGTCCATTCCTATGTCAAGACAGAGAGGGTTAGAATAGTTAAAGCAAAGGGGGGCTACATAGGGGAGCCAAACGCCACCCTCTTCAAAATGTTTACAGCATGTGTCCGCTGTTTGGTTTCACAGAAAATATACAGCAGTATAAGGCCTCATGCACACGACCGTTTTTTTTTGCGGTCCGCAAAAACGGGTCCTGTAGTTCCGTGATCCGTGTCCGTTTTTTCTTCCGTGGGTCTTCCTTGATTTTTGGAGGATCCACGGATATGAAGGAAAGTAAAAAAATAATAGTTTTGGTGTCCGCCTGGCCGTGGGGACCCAAACAGATCCGTCCTGACTTACAATGCAAGTCAATGGGGACGGATCCGTTTGACGTTGACACAATATAATGCAATTGAAAACGGATCCGTCCCCCATTGACTTTCAATGTAAAGTCAGGGTATATTTTAACTTGAAGCGTCCCCATCACCATGGGAACGCCTCTATGTTAGAATATACCATCGGATTTGAGTTAGATCGTGATAACTCAGATCCGACAGTATATTCTAACACAGAGGCGTTCCCATGGTGATGAGGACGCTTCAAGTTAGAATATACTAAGAACTGTGTACATGACTGCCCCCTGCTGCCTGGCAGCACCCGATCTCTTACAGGGGGCTGTGATCCGCACAATTAATCCCTCAGGTGCTGCACCTGAGAGGTTAATTGTGCATATCATTGCCCCCTGTAAGAGATCAGGGGCTGCCAGGCAGCAGGGGGCAGACCCCCTCCCTCCCCTGTATTACATTCATTGGTGGCCAGTGCGGCCCCCTCCCTCCCTCTACTGTATTAATTTCATTGGTGGCCAGTGGGGCCCCCCCGGCCCCCCCCTCCCTCTACTGTATTAATGTCATTAGTGGCCAGTGCGGCCCCCCGTCCCCCCTCCCTCCCTCTACTGTATTAATTTCATTGGTGGCCAGTGTGGCCCCTCCCTCCCTCTACTGTATTAATTTCATTGGTGGCCAGTGCGGCCCCCCTGCCCCCCCTCCCTCTACTGTATTAATTTCATTGGTGGCCAGTGCGGCCCCCCCCGGCCCCCCCTCCCCTGTATTAATTTCATTGGTGTCCAGTGCGCCCCCCCCCCTCTCCCCCCCATAATTGGTGGCAGCGGAGAGTTCCGATCGGAGTCCCAGGTTAATTACTGGGGCTCCGACCGGTAACCATGGCAACCAGGACGCTACTGCAGTCCTTGTTGCCATGGTTACTTAGCAATATTAGAAGCATTATACTTACCTGCTGCGCTGTCTGTGACTGGCCAGGAGCTCCTCCTACTGGTAAGTGACAGGTCTGTGCGGCGCATTGCTTAAAGCACAGACCTGTCACTTACCAGTAGGAGGAGCGCCCGGCCGGTCACAGGCATCGCAGCAGGTAAGTATAATGCTTCTAATATTGCTAAGTAACCATGGCAACCAGGACTGCAGTAGCGTCCTGGTTGCTATGGTTACCGATCGGAGCCCCAGCGATTAAACTGGGACTCCGATCCGAACTCTCCGCTGCCACCAATGATGGGGGGGGAGAGGGGAGGCCGCACTGCCCACCAATAAAATTAATACAGGGGAGGGGGGGCCGCACTGGCCACCAATGAAATTAATACAGTAAAGGGAGGGCCGGACTGGCCACCAATGAATTTAAAACAGTAGAGGGAGGGAGGGGGGCCGCATTGGCCACCAATGAAATTAAAACTGGGGAGGGAGGGGGGTCTGCCCCCTGCTGCCTGCCAGCACCTGATCTCTTACAGGGGGCTATGATGCGCACAATTAACCCCTCAGGTGCGGCACCTGAGGGGTTAATTGTGCTGATCACAGCTCCCTGTAAGAGATCGGGTGCTGCCAGGCACACAGTTCTTAGTATATTCTAACTTGAAGCGTCCCCATCACCATGGGAACGCCTCTGTGTTAGAATATACTATCGGATCTGAGTTTTCACAAAGTGAAAACTTAGATCTGAAAAAGCTTTTATGCAGACGGATCTTCGGATCCGTCTGTATGAAAGTAGCCTACGGACACGGATCACTGACGCGGATGACAATCTTGTGTGCATCCGTGTTTTTTCATGGACCCATTGACTTGAATGGGTCCGTGAACCGTTGTCCGTCAAAAAAATAGGACAGGTCCTATTTTTTTGACGGACAGGAAACACGGATCCCGGACACGGATGAACAACGTTGCATTTTCCGAGTTTTCAACGGACGCATTGAAAGTCAATGGGTCCGCAGAAAAACACAGAAAACGGAACAACGGACACGGATGCACACAACGGTCGTGCGCATGAGGCCTAAGAGTGTTGCGTAAACGGGGGTTAGAGGTAGCAGTCAGTATTGCACAAGGTACCATGATTCCGGTGGCCGTATCTAATTAACACTCAAGCATGCTCAAAATTCAGTAGATACAAGAGTCTCAGTAGTAATTGATAGTTCAGTCCTGCAAAGTAAGTATCTCTCAGGGTTTATCTGGCCCCTGTAGCACATGCACTGCTGCAGCAGCTAGTTTTCCTTCAGTCTCAGCAGCCTCAAGATGGCATTTCCTCAAAATGGCCACCATTTATTTTCCATAGGGCTATAAATGTAGAGCTCCTTATGTTTCAGTAAAGGGGGAGGTGTGGTGATATGGGTCCAGCAGGGCAGTGCAGCGTGTCCGTGGGTCTAGTAGTTCGGGGTGCCGCCCCCCCTGTATCTGGAGATGGTCCTCTCTCTCTGAGGTGCACCCTCCTTTTGTGAATGGGGCCTCTGTGTGAATGGGGCCACCTACACGAGTCACAGTACTGACTCGTGTAGGTGGCCCGACAAGAGGGAAGGAGAGGGTGGTGTGGGCCCAGCAGGACAGTTTAGCATGTCCGTGGGTCCAGCGGCTAGGGTGTCGCCGACTCTTTACCTGGTCACGGCCGCCTCTCTCTGAGCTGCTGCCTCCTGCTCTGAACAGGGCCGCTGTGTCAGCGAGGTCCCTCTATGAGCAGAGCTGTGTGGGTGGGCGTGCACCAATGTAAGCAGCCATGATGCAGAAGGCCTCTGCACGGCCAAACAGGGCTTTCGTCCTGGCCGTGGAAGCAAAGCTGCGGCCTCAACGCCGACTCCCGGGTCTGGGTACGGGCTGTTGAGTGGGGTGCCCCAGTGTTTGGTTGGGCAGGTAACCCCTATGCCTCCGCTTTCCCCAGTGTTGTGGAGGAGCACAATTAAAACGCGGCCATGCTTGATGCCCCACCCCCGGAAGTCTTCAAAAAAAGTTTGTATAATGTCTATGCTTTTTTGTAGAATCATAACTGTGAAAGTACGGGTGTTCTTTGGGCTTCCCTAAAGTCTTTTTCAGCAATGTTATTCACTGTTTCAGCTGCATAGCTAGATGTATTTCTCTTAGAGGCAGGGGGCGTACCCCTGTTGTGAAATCTGCCAGCACTGTACTGCTGTGACGTCCTTTACTTTACTTCCCACTATGCTTTTGTCAGCTCAGGAGCTCACAGAACAGATAAGGAAGGGGGAAATCAGACTTACAGGCACATAGAAGGCTCATGTAATCTTTAAAAACTGTATAGAATCAGTTTCCTTATCAGGCTCAGGATCTCAGCTAGCTCTGACATGCTCCCATTTCCTGTGAACCATCTTCTGAGTCTCTGTTACTAGGGACAGATCTTGCCTGACAAGAGGCAGTTGTCACCGTCAGTTCTGTGAGAAGGTCTGGCAGACGTCCTTCTCTACCTCTTGCATGATGTTCTTTGTTTTGGTTTCACTTTCTCATCTCCTTTCCTTCTCCCAGGTGTCACCTATTTAGACTAATTGTCTCCCTTTTATATTCCCTCCCATACTGCCTCACTTTGCGGTTTATACTACTTCCTTAATGAAGTGTTCACTGCTGGAGGCTGCTGCTGTTTACTCAGATAAGTGTTTTCATGTATTGTGTTTCCTTGCTGGCTTGATTCTAGGTGACCCTGACTCCTTCCGTATTAAGTGCAGGGAGTCGGTGGTCATGTCCCCTCACTATTATAGGGTTTTCAGGTGTCACACAGTCTAGGTACGTGGGCATGAAATCGTCTACCATTGAGACCCTTGCATGGGCATAGTAGTCAGGGAGAGCTCTTAGGGTTTTAAAGGGCTCACCTATATGCTCCTTAGTTTGGGATCAAGCCAGTCGGACGTTTATTCATTAGTTCCAGCTATCTGCAACATCATCCGTAACAGCAGTGGACTGCCAATTAACCCCTTAAGGACACAGGGCGTACAGGTACGCCCTTGTGCCCTGGTACTTAAGGACACAGGGCGTACATGTACGCCCTGTGCATTTTCGATCACTGCCGTGCGGCTGGCAGTGATCGGAACCCGGTGCCTGCTCAAATCATTGAGCAGGCACCTAGGTTAAATGCGCGGGGGGGTCCCGTGACCCCCCCATGTCGGCGATCGCGGCAAACCGCAGGTCAATTCAGACCTGCGGTTTGCTGCGATTTCTGCAGTTTCTGATCCCCGCGGTCCCTGACCGCGGGGATCAGAAACTTTAGGATTAAAATTTTTTCCTGTATCCCTCCCCCCTGCACCCCTGAGTTATTCGAGCACGGTGGGAGGTGCAGGGGGAGGGTTGCGGGCGGTGCGGGCGGTGCGGGAGGAGGGCGGTGCGGTAGGCGGGATCGCGATCCCCCGCCCGCCTCCCATTGCGTAATCGTTGGCGTCTAGTGGGTATACCAGGGTGCCAGCACATTGCTGGCACCCTGGTATAAACGGCTGACATCGGTGATGCGAGCTTCCAGGCAGCCCCCCAAGCCCCGTCCTTACCCTTCCCCGTCTGCGCAGTTCTGGCCACTACTGAGCAGACGGGGAAGGTTCCCATGGCAACAGGACGCCTTCTCAGGCGTCCTGCTGTCTATGGTTCTGAACAGATCCGTGCTGAAAGCATAGATCTGTTCAGACAAAGTGTAAGTAAAATACAGTACAGTACAATATATATTGTACTGTACTGTATTATGCAGACATCAGACCCACTGGATCTTCAAGAACCAAGTGGGTCTGGGTCAAAAAAAAGTGAAAAAAGTGAAAAATAAAGTAAAAATCAAAAAACACATTTATCACTGATTAAAAATGAAAAAAATAAAATTCCCTACACATGTTTGGTATCGCCGCGTCCGTAACGACCTGATCTATAAAACGGTAATGTTACTTTACCCGAACGGTGAACGCCATAAAAATAAAAAATTAAAAACTATGATGAAATTGGAATTTTGCCCACCTTACTTCCCAAAAAAGGTAATAAAAGTGATCAAAAAAGTTGCATCTACGCCAAAATTGTAACAATCAAACCGTTATCTCATCCCGCAAAAATCATACCCTACCCAAGATAATCGCCTAAAAACTGAAAAAGTTATGGCTCTTAGACTATGGAAACACTAAAACATGATTTCTTTTGTTTCAAAAATGAAATCATTGTGTAAAACTTACATAAATAAAAAAAAGTATACATATTAGGTATCGCAGCGTCCGTATTGACCGGCTCTATAAAAATATCACATGACCTAACCCCTCAGATGACCACCGTAAAAAAATAAAAATAAAAACGGTGTAAAAAAAGCCATTTTTTGTCATCTTCCGTCACAAAAAGTGTAATAGCAAGCAATCAAAAAGTCATGTGCACCCCAAAATAGTGCCAATCAAACCGTCATCTCATCCCACAAAAAATGAGACCCTACTTAAGATAATCGCCCAAAAATTTAAAAAAAACTATGGCTCTTAGACTATGGAGACACAAAAAAAAATTTTTGTTTTAAAAATGAAATTATTGTGTAAAACGTAGATAAATAAAAAAAATTGTATACATATTGGGTATCACCGCGTCCGTGACAACCTGCTCTATAAAATTACCACATGATCTAACCTGTCAGATGAATGGTGTAAATAACAAAAAAAAAAACGGTGCCAAAAAAGCAATTTCTTGTTACCTTGCCGCACAAAAAGTGTAATATAGAGCAACCAAAAATCATATGTACCCTAAACTTGTACCAACAAAACTGCGACCCTATCCCGTAGTTTCTAAAATGGGGTCACTTTTTTGGAGTTTCTACTCTAGGGGTGCATCAGGGGGCTTCAAATGGGACATGGTGTCAAAAAAACCAGTCCAGCAAAATCTGCCTTCCAAAAACCGTATGGCATTCCTTTCCTTCTGCGCCCTGCCGTGTGACCGTACAGCGGTTTACGACCACATATGGGGTGTTTCTGTAAACGACAGAATCAGGGCCATAAATAACGAGTTTTGTTTGGCCGTTAACCCTTGCTTTGTAACTGGAAAAAAAATATTAAAATGGAAAATCTGCCAAAAAAGTGAAATTTTGAAATTGTATCTCTATTTTCCATTAAATCTTGTGCAACACCTAAAGGGTTAACAAAGTTTGTAAAATCAGTTTTGTATACCTTGAGGGGTGTAGTTTCTTAGATTGGGTCACTTTTATGGAGTTTCTACTCTAGGGGTGCATCAGGGGGCTTCAAATGGGACATGGTGTCAAAAAACCAGTCCAGCAAAACCTGCCTTCCAAAAATTAGGCAAAAAAATGAAATTCTCAAATTTCATCCCCATTTGCCAATAACTCTTGTGCAACACCTAAAGGGTTAACAAAGTTTGTAAAATCAGTTTTGAATACCTTGAGGGGTGTAGTTTCTTAGATGGGGTCACTTTTATGGAGTTTCTACTCTAGGGGTGCATCAGGGGGGCTTCAAATGGGACATGGTGTAAAAAAAACTGTCCAGCAAAACATGCCTTCCAAAAACCAAACGGCGCACCTTTCACTCTATGCCCCGCTGTGTGGCCGTACAGTAGTTTACGGCCACATATGGCGTGTTTCTGTAAACGGCAGAGTCAGGGCAATAAAGATACAGTCTTGTTTGGCTGTTAACCCTTGCTTTGTTAGTGGAAAAAATGGGTTAAAATGGAAAATTAGGCAAAAAAATGAAATTCTCAAATTTCATCCCCATTTGCCAATAACTCTTGTGCAACACCTAAAGGGTTAACAAAGTTTGTAAAATCAGTTTTAAATACCTTGAGGGGTGTAGTTTATAGAATGGGGTCATTTTTGGGTGGTTTCTATTATGTAAGCCTCGCAAAGTGACTTCAGAGCTGTAGTGGTCCCTAAAAATTGGGTTTTTGTAAATTTCTGAAAAATTTCAAGATTTGCTTCTAAACTTCTAAGCCTTGTAACATCCCCAAAAAATAAAATATCATTCCCAAAATAATTCAAACATGAAGTAGACATATGGGGAATGTAAAGTCATCACAATTTTTAAGGGTATTACTATGTATTACAGAAGTAGAGAAACTGAAACTTTGAAATTTGCTAATTTTTCCCAATTTTTGGTAAATTTGACATTTTCTTATGCAAAAAAAAATATTTTTTTTAACTTTATTTGACCAGTGTCATGAAGTACAATATGTGACGAAAAAACAATCTCAGAATGGCCTGGATAAGTCAAAGCGTTTTAAAGTTATCATCACTTAAAGTGACACTGGTCAGATTTTCAAAAAATGGCCTGGTCCTAAGGTGTAAAAAGTGAGACCCCCAGTGGCCATGATTTTACAGCTTCTTAACAGATGGATGTAGGCATATTTTTTTTAATGAAGTGATTTAGAAATGTGCTACTTACGCCATTTTCTATTAAATGAACTAGTGTGAAAGTACAGTGACTATTTAAAATGAAATTGGAAACCTATGGATGTACAGCAATGCTCCATACACTCCCCATGAAGGAGCTTATGGCTCCATAAAAAACGTGGCCATAATTCAGTCATGTGCATAAGACCTATATAAGATTTTCACCCAAAAGGTAAAAAAGGCCACATTCTACTAAATAAAAGGTGAGGGCAGTAGCAAAAGTTTGGCAATTCAGGTAGCGTTATGTACAATGATATTGGCATTTTCTCTTTAATCAGATGCAGTAGCAAAGTGTAGCTATACTGGTTGTCTCTTTTCAAACATTGTCATCATTCAACAATTTAACCATCAATTTGTGATGTTGTTTAAAGTCGTTTTTCAGCTAAAAAACCTTATCCTATATCTACAGAAGAGGGGACAAGCGTCTGATCGATGGGGCTCCTGTTGCTGTGACATCGACCAATCACAAGAAAGGACATTTTTGATTGCCCCATGAGAATGGAGTGATGGTCCACATGTGACCACTACTTCATTCACTTCTGTGGAGATAGCAGGACACTGTACTACATGTTAGGTGTTTTATGTTGCCATTTCTACAATGCAGTGGAAACAACCAAACTATATCTATAGTAACCCCCTGCAGATACACGTAGCCATTATCATAACTTAGTTCAGAAATTAAGGGAAAGCAAGAACTTCATTATTAAAAAGTTTGCCATGTGGCTACTATTAGAAGAGAAGGTGACAGAGAGGTGGTGAACTATCTTGAGATGTCAGAACTTCTGCATTAAAAATTGCAAGAGCTGTAGGTAGGCAGATGTGGCCTTGATATAGAAAGTTCGCAAGGGATGCAGACATGATCTCCAGTCTAATACTCCTCATTTATATTGCGTTTAACATTTTGGTCTTAGCATACATATTTTAAGAACCTCAGCAGGGAGGAAGAGCCATGTGTTCAATTTAGTGACAAAGCTAAGGGAAGGAAGAGGAGAAGAAATTAGGACAGGCTGATTTATGTTCCTCTTGCCCCCTAAGCCTAGGTCATCATGCTATCAGCTGTCAGTCTGTCATAAATCTTAAAATTCATGCCTCATTAAACACAGTAGCTATAGCTCTACCACTTCAGTTTGAATGTTTGATGCATTAGGAATGGGATATTAAAAAAGGGGGCAAGTGGACTATTAACCCCTTCTACAACTAATCACGAGCCTAGCACAGACAGACATGCTAAAGGTTAGTTCACATAGATGTATTTCAAACTGTGTGAGGTCCATTGCTTCCCTTGGTCGTCATGTCTGCTACAAATCTTATCATTTCATATGGACATTATTATCTGTTAGATATAAAGCAGCAGCATATTCCACTACTTTGTACATAGGAATATCCTTCTCACAGCAGTCCTTGTCCACCATGGGGTCTGATGTGCACATTTACTAGCACCAATTTTAAAGGATGTTTTTGAAGTTTGTGTAATAAAATGAAAGAATGTAAAATCTTTATGTAGATGTAATTTTGTTAAATTCAAAACCTTATTCCCCTTGTTGCAAGGTTGAGCGTCATGACCAACAAAATGTCTCCTGTTGTAGAAGATTTATATATCTTGTAAACAGTAAGCCATAGTTTGAAGCATACTGCTTCTTGCTGGATGAAACAAGCACATCTGCACTTCGTGTTCAGTTATATGCTGCTTATTGACTCCAAAGGATAACCTTTATGAAAACTGAAAAACATGGCTGCTTTCTTCCTGACACAGTACCGCCACTGTCCAAGGGCTATGGCTGGTGCTGCAGCTCAGGTTTATAGTAGTATGTAGATTATCATGTTTAAGGACATCTTCACCCAGCCTCTTCCTCGGACTATCGCAAATTATTTTCAAACTTCTTTGGCAAAGGGGAGCTGAGCTGCAGTACGCTGGCATGACCGCTACACAGTGGACAGGACTTTCTTCTAATGGCTTTGTACAGAGATGAGTTCTTAAAAATTCAATTCGCTGCTTCACTGAATTTTATAAAGCTTTTTGGTTTGTGGCTAATTACTTTGTCACAAAGCACATTTCTTTGTAAGTAACGGGTGCAATGACAGGGAAAGGCGATTACGCCACCCCCATCATTGAACCACTCACATGCTGCCTTTATCACTGATCGCAGAATCTAAGATGACCATTGAGGGCTGTCACGGGTTAATCATAAAAAAAAATAAAAAATCTGTTGTACTTACCTTATCCATTTAAGTGTGAAGAGATCACCACTGCCATCTTGCTTGAAGATCCAGCGCGTTGGACCTTCAAGCAAGATGGCCTCGGCGGCCTTTTCACGCTCAAATGGATGAGGTGAGTATGATTTATTTTTACTGCCATTTCAGGGAAAATTGATTTGTCACCACGAAGCACAAGGAAATTTGGCTTGGCGAGGAATTGAATTTTCCCTGAAATTTGGATTGAAGTCCATTTCAATTCACTCAACACTAGCTTTGTAGACTGTGTTGCTGCCAGAAACGCGTAACTGGGGGACTTCCGGACTGTCGGACTGCCACCAGACTGATATTAATGACCTCTACTGGAGATAGATCACGAATATCTAGAGACCGGAAAACCCCTTTAATGCCCCTATATACATTATTATTATTATTTATTATTAAAGCGCCATACATTCCATAGCGCTGTATATATGAGAAGAGGTATACATACATAATACAGACAATTGCACTAATCATAAACAAAACGAGTTACAAACTGGTACAGAAGGAGAGAGGGCCTTGCCCGTGAGGGCTTACAATCTACATGGTATGGGAGAAGGAAACAGTAGGTGCGGGTGAAGTTGGTCATGGTGGTATAGAGGCAGCAGGGTCACTGGTTGTAAGCTTGTCTGAAGAGGTGGGTTTTCAGGTTTCTTTTGAAGGATTCCACTGTAGGTGAGAGTCTGATATGTTGGGGTAGTGAGTTCCAGAGTATAGGGGATGTGCGGGAGAAATCTTGGAGGCGATTGTGGGAAGAGGTGATAAGAGGAGAGGAGAGAAGGAGGTCTTGTGACGATCGGAGAGTGTGTGTGGGGATGTATCGGGAAAGTAGCTCAGAGATGTAGGGAGGGGACAGGTTATCGACGGCCTTGTATGTATTTGTTAGTACTTTGAAGTGAATTTGCTGGGCAATGGGGAGCCAGTGAAGGGATTGGCAGAGGGGAGAGGCAGAGGAGTAATAGGGTGAGAGGTGAATTAGTCGGGCAGCAAAGTTGAGGATAGATTGGAGGGGTGCGAGAGTGCTAGATGGAAGGCCACAGAGAAGAGTGTTGCAGTAGTCTAGGCGGGAGATGATGAGGGCATGTACAAGCATTTTCACAGACTCAAAGTTAAGTAAAGCACGGATGCGGGAGATGTTTTTGAGTTGGAGGCGGCAGGTGGTGGAAAGGGCTTAGATGTGTGGTCGGAAAGAAAGGGCAGAATCCAAGGTCACTCCAAGGCAGCGGACTTAGTTGACCGGGTATAGTGTGCAGCCATTGATCGTGATAGATGGGTCTGGTGGGGGGGTTGAGCAAGATGGGGGAAAGATGATGAATTCTGTTTTATCCATGTTAAGTTTTAGAAAGCGAAAGGCGAAGAAGGATGATATAGAAGATAGACATTGTTGGATTCTTGATAGTAAGGTGGTGATGTCTGGACCAGAGAGGTAGATTTGTGTGTCATCAGCTTAAAAGTGATACTGAAAGCCATGGGACTCTATGAGCTGTCCCAGGCCAAAAGTGTAGATAGAAGAGACAGAGTTAGAGTATTGTTGGCCAAACCCACTGTTTTTGGATAGACCGACTGACAATTTAGTGTTTAAGGGGACCTGACAACTCTACCATGACATATGATGCCAGAGAAGAGAAGTATGGGCCACTATGAGTTTCAATGTCCAGTCCTTTTGTTCTCCTGGAAGATAAGCCACTGCCAGCTGCTGAGTCAATCAATTATGAGTATGCGGGAATCGAGAGGGATTGCTTCCATTTTAACTGACAGCCATTGAAGGTGTATGGTAACTTTTACTTTAACTAAAACCAAACTTGGGTAGAGATAATCCTGAATGCCAAAATACTGTAATACATTGTGAAAATCTGAAGCATCATAGGCTGAGCCACTTTGCTATCCAGTCAACATCATATACTGTATCAGTACTAGTGTCATGACAGTAAAAAGAAATAGGCTGTTAAAAATTCTTAAACAGTCAGTTTCATGACGGATGCCTTTCTTAAAAATGGCCACTAAAAAGGAACCCTTGACTGACACGGTTGCTGACGGACCGTAAATTGGGTACAAAATAAGACATGTTCTATTTTTTGACGACCAGAATTCTTAAAAAAATTTAAAAAACTGAAATGTCATAGATGTCATTTTCCTGGAAACAGCTGTGTGATGGATGTTAAGAAATATGTTTTTCACTGTAGTGTGAATAAGGCCTTAAAAGGGTTTTACAGTAATAATTATATTTCAAGTAATGCCTCCAGCCTGCCTCCTTAAAAAAAAAAAAAAGATTCATACTTAGGTTACTTTTACATATGCGTTTTCTTTTCCAGTTTTGAGATCCGGCAGAGGAGTAAAACATTTCAGTTTTATCCCCATTCATTGTCAATGGGGACAAAACTGAACAAACCAGAACAGAGTGCACCAGAATGGATTCCGTTCTGGTTTGTTGTGTTCTGTGACCAGCTACAAAGCTGATGCAAGCAGCATTTTTGTGTGCGGCATGGGAAACGAAACATAAAAAAAACGGATTTGGCTCCCATTGACTTACAGTGGTTTTTTGTTTAGTTTTCCATGCCACACACAAAAATGCTGCTTGCATCGGTTTTGTAGCCGGTCACAGAAGTGCCGCATCCAGCTTGTTCATTTTCAGTATAACACAACTAGATCAATTCTGAACAGATGGAGCCGGTTGCATTATTCAAACGGATGCATTTTGCTGTGGCTGTGAGATCCTATGACGGAGCGCAAAACCAGCCAACAAAAACGCATATGTGAAAGTAGCCTTACCCGTTCCACGCTGCTCTGCTCTTTTGCTGTCTCTAACTTCCAGTCCCCACGCTGTTTACATCCAGCGGTACATGGACATGGTCACATGCACCGCACCACCAATTCTTTGGCTGTGCGGGGACCAGAAGATGGAGACATGGGAGAATTGGAGCGGCATTGAGCAGGTAAGTATGAATCTTCTTTTACAGGAGGCAGGCTACGGGCATTACTTAATTATTACTGGAAACCCCTTTAAAGTCCTGTATAAGGGTACTTTCACACTTGCGGCAGGACGGATCCGACAGGCTGCTCACCATGTCGGATCCGTCCTGCGGCTATTTCGCCGTGCCGCCGGACCGCCGCTCCGTCCCCATTGACTATAATGGGGATGGGGGCGGAGCTCCGGCGCAGCACGGCGGTGCACGGAGAAAGGCCGCCGGACTAAAATTACTGCATGTCAGGCTTTTTAGTCCGGCGGCTTTCTCCGTGCACCGCCGTGCTGCGCCGGAGCTCCGCCCCCGTCCCCATTATAGTCAATGGGGACGGAGCGGCGGTCCGCGGGCACGGCGAAATAGCCGCAGGACGGATCCGACATGGTGAACAGCATGTCGGATCCGTCCTGCCGCAAGTGTGAAACTAGCCTAACCATATCTTTAACCAAATAATTGTGCATATTTTTATTTTTTTTGTTTTGTATGTTTTAGGCTTTAGTTTTATATATTTTATGGGATACAGCTAATACATCTTACTTCTATTTGAAATTTCTTTAATACTATCCTATGTTTCAAAAGTACATTCAGATAAGTATTTTGTAACTTATACTGGTACGTGAACAAACGACAAAGGTTTTACTAAGACAAATATGACTGCACACTCCATAACATGGTTTGATGGCCATGAAACATAACAGTAGTACGTGTATGTATGTGCAACATTCCCAAGGAGGAACTCCTGTGGTGTATTATTTTTCTGACGATCCACAAACAATAGACATAATTTTCTTCTATTCACTGATTAAACATAATCTCATAATATTCTTAATTACTGCAATTTGACCTAATTAGAACGCTGAAGTGTTTATTATTCTACTGAATGCATATAAAAGGGCTTACATCGTTTTACATAGATGTCTTCTACAGAAAGTGTCATATGACTTAGCAATTAAAAGGCTAAATATACTAAGACAAAAAAAATGTATAAAAAACTTGCTGAATATATTGTTATACCTTCAGTAGTCTCTGACAATGACACGTTGTCTATTTGTCATGCACCTCTCCTTTGGTGTCCATATTGTCTCTGCTGTCAAGACAAATTTGATCTACTCATCACATGCTTGCATTTCACATGAGAAAACCCCTTTCTTTGCATGGTGTAAAGGTGTAACTGAAATAAAAAAAATAAGAAATGAGACCATCACACAAATACCCACAAAGCTCAAGGGCAAACCGGGCAGGTTAAGGGGTCATACTTCTAATCATTGATACGCTTGCTCTTTCAGACCTGGATCTTTTGAAGCAAGGTCAATGCCAAGACCTCTGCTGAGTCTCCTCAGTGCGAAATTAACAAGTGTGACAATTTGTGGTCCCTCCCACAAAGACCTCTAGTCCTGCCAGTTTTTCAATGCAGTAAATAGAGACATCTGGATGGAGGCTTTTCAGAGCAGTAATTGAAAATGAGCATGGATCAAGTTCTGGCGTGTTGTATTCATAAATCTTGAGGCTTAATTACATTAAAGCAAAATCTTGGACTTGGCTCTATGGAAACAGCAGACTCTAACCAATGTTGTGATCATGAATCTTTGAGTGAAGCTCTTCATTTCATTTTCTAGATCTGTAAAGTTTTTTTTTTCCCTTCCTCTGGATCAACTTTGCAGGATAATTGGCTGAACTGGATGGACACGTGTTTTTTCAGCCTTACAAGCTCCGTAACTACATAACTACAAATATGTAATAGCATAGGGCTTGAACCACACTTGAAATAGGCATAGACACAGAATATTTTCTACATAAACAGCTTTCTGGTTGGATCCAGCATGCTAATAAGATGACCGCCAAATATTACAGCAAAATCGGAAACATCAAAATCAGAGAATATGAGACAATACAGTTTAAAATAGGAATCTGAAGTTGGCTTTGGTACCGAGGTACAAGCCAGTACCAAAGCCTACTTCCGATTCCTATTTTAAAATAAATGTTTTTAAATACACACATAGGAATACCGAAGTTAATTACCGAAGTGTCACGCAACTTCAGCCAAGACAAATTTTTGCTACACGGAGCCCATGCATTTTAATGCTGTATGGAAACAGTATTACAAAGTTTTTTAACATATTGACTTTGGATCTATGATCCAAAGCTTGATTCACTTATGCCTTATACCAAGGAATCACTAGAAGGGGAAAAAATACAGAGACGCCAGGGCTCCAATGTTGTCATAGATTCCTGCCTAAAGACAGCAAGCTTCTCATAAACCATGTATTAGTTAAGATATTGCTTGATTCAAGGGAAATTTTAGCACCCTAAGAACTAATTCACACATCAGTGTTTGGTCAGTGATTTCCATCGGTGATTGTGAGCCAAAACCAGGAGTATAGGCTACACTGAGATAGGGTGTAAGGGAAAGATCTGCACCGGTTCTGTGTTTTTGACCTGCACCTGGTTTTGGCTCACATTGATCACATTGACTGTGTGAAAGCAGCCTAACAGCGGGTTACATGTCCCAATATAACAGCTGATTGCCTGGAAGGAAGTATTCCTGCCTGAAAGTTGGCCCCTCGTTCGGTGAAGGAGACTGATACATTTACATGCAGAGAGCTCCTTCACAGTATGAGGCCCCATGCACACGGCCATGTTTCACAGCCGTGTGCGGGCCGTGGAACCGCGGCCTGGATCCCTCCTGAGAGCAGGAGTGCACGGCGTCACTGGTTGCTATGACGCCGTGCGCTCCCTGCTGCCGCCGCAATACAGTAATACACTGGTATGATCTATACCAGTGTATTACTGTACTGTGCCGGCAGCAGGGAGCGCACGGCGTCATAGCAACCAGTGACGCCGTGCACTCCTGCTCTCAGGAGGGATCCAGGCCGCGGTTCCACGGCCCGCACACGGCTGTGAAACACGGCCGTGTGCATGGGGCCTGAGGATGAGGGATCGCTATTGAGGTCGCTCGTCCCCATACAGCTGCATTGTTTCTGGACAGCAGATCACTGTTTAGATAGGACAATCTGCTGCCCAGAAACAATAGTTGATGTGCTTGTACGAACGGCAGGATCACCCGATGAACGAATGCTTTGTTCATCTTGTGATTGGCAGCACATTCAGATGGGCAGATTGTCAGGAACGAGTGTTCTCTCGTTCCCGATAATCTCCCCGAATATCGAAATCTGCCCGCAATCCACCTTAAGAGAAGAAAATAGGTTTATGCCTGAAGCAGGGGAACTCCTTCTGAAGACACAACCTGTAACAGCGGTTGCTGACCACTGATGTTCCCCTGCTTACCACCGCAGTCCTGGGCTCCGTGTTCGGCGATGATCAGCTGCCGGTGTTTCTCCATTCACCGCTGCAGTCCTGAATTCTGTCCTTGTAGGCAACATCCAACCTTGAATGTGCTCCACAATTTCCTTCCAGCCCTTGGAACAGCATGCTTTCCAGCCTGTTCCCTGTAGCACCTCCCTAGGGTAAATGCACACGTTCAGGATTTATGTGCTGACAATCTTCACCGAAATCCACAGGTGTTCATAGGGAAATCCGTGCGGTCAATCCGCATCAATTGTTGTGGATTTGATGCGGATTCAGTGCAGATTTTCTGCATGCGGATTTTACTGTCCCAATTGAAGTGAATGGAGAAAATCCGGACAGGAAAAATAAATTAAATTGACATGCTGTGGATTTTAAAATCCACACTGTAGGTCAAAATCTGAATGGAAGAAATCTGCATTGTGTGCATGAGAATTTAAAATTCTCATAGAATACAATGTACATGACCTACAGTGTGGATTTTCCGCACGCAAATCAGCCCACAATTCTGATCGCGTGCATTTACCCTAAAGGGCCAGCGCATGTCACTTCCTGTGATTTATGGGTTTAGCATGTGACCGTGCTGACCAATCATAGCCCTCTTGCACCTATATAAGTGGCACAGCCCCCATCCCAGGTGCCTGAGCATAAAAGGTCCTTGTGTCCTTGTAATGGACTTTAGCTAAAATCCATGGACTGAGGATTAGGCTATATTACCCTATTCATAGAATCAGCAGGTTTAACCTGGCCAAGAATAAATGAGAGGCACTTTGCAACAAAAAATAAAAGTCATTTTTTTTCTGGCAGCATAAGGCCTATTGCACACGACTGTATGGATTTTTCAGTGTTTTGCGGTCCATTTTTCATGGATCCGTTGTTCTGTTTTTTGTTTCCGTTGTGTTTCCGTTTCTGTTCCGTTTTTCTGTTATGGCATATACAGTATACAGTAATTACATAGATAAAATTGGGCCATAACATTTTCAATAGATGGTTCAGGAAAAAACGGAACGGAAACAAAAGACATACGGATGCATTTCCGTATGTGTTCCGTTGTTTTTGCGGATCCATTGACTTAAATGGAGCCACGGACCGTGATTTGCAGGCAATAATAGGACATGTTCTATGTTAAAACGGAACGGAAAAACAGAAATACGGAAACGGAATGTATACGGAGTACATTCAGTTTTTTTTGCAGAACCATTGAAATGAATGGTTCCGTATACGGACCATATACGGAACGCAAAAAACGGCCAGTAAACGGGGAAAAAAAACGGCCGTGTGCAGGAGGCCTAAGGGTGTACATGTTAGAGCTGTCATACAGGCATTCCCCCAGTTTAAATGCCAACAAATTACCCAATGACATTTTGATGAATACTTTGCAGCCTTATAAAACAAATGTGTTGTAGGGGTTACACTATTGATACATCACCCTTATTGAACCACACAGGATTTTTTTTCCAAATTCTTTAATAAAGCAGTTAGTAGCTGTGCTGCCCTCAAGTGTTCTTTTGTCTCCTTTGTAAGGGTACTTTCAGACTAGCGTTTTTGCGGGATCCGGCAGGGTCCAGCAAAAACGCTTCGATTACAGATAATACAACCGCCTGCATCCGTTTGAACGGATCCGGTTGTGTTATCTTTAACATTTATTTAACATTGCCAAAACTGATCCGTTTTGAACTCTATTGAAAGTCAATGGAGGACGGATCCGTTTTCTATTGTGGCAGATTGTGCCAGAGAAAACGGATCCGTCTCCATTGACTTGCATTGGGGGTTGGATCCGTTTTGCTCCGCATCCCAGGACGGAAAGAAAACCGCTGCGGTTTTCTCTCCGGTCTGGGAACGGAACGGAATGCATTTTGGAACATTCCGTTCCCTTCAGTTCAGTTTTGTCTCCATTGACAATGAATGGGGACAAAACTGAAGAGTTTTTTTTCCGATATTGGGCCCCTATGACGAAACTCAGTACCAGAAAACTTTAACGCTAGTGTGAAACTAGCCCTAGAATGTCCACCTAATGTTTTGACTGTGCAGATTTTTTTTGGCTGACCTGACAGCAGTTTCTGACAGCAGAAACACTGCCCATTTACAAAAGAATCCAAGTGATGAGACTGGACAAAAGAGTACACCTAAGACGTCCAGGGAAGGGAGCCACGATCTTGTTTCCTGGATGGAGAATGGTTGTGTAAATCAGGCCTTAAAGTCCTATACATGGACAAATAATCAGTCCATTTATCAAGGATGAGCCTTTGTAGAGATGGTCCTTCCCGATAACTGGCTCAGCAATCAAATGATGAACAAGCAAATAGATACTGCTCAAGAAAAAAACTGTTTTTATGCAGGGATAGAATTTTCTCCTGTTAAAGTGTTGATACATCTATTACTAATGCATGCATTTGTTCCCATTCTTACCTTAACAAAGCCTATGCAGCCTATTCACTTAGTAGTAAATGCACATAGCACTTAACTAGAAGGTAACTACTTCTATATAAAACAAGGAGCACCATGAATTCCAAGCCAGGCTAAATTATACACAACTGCATTCTGCCCTTTTTTTTAGCATGCATAATGTGTGAATCTTATGGAAACTGGCCAAAAAATATTATGAATTGGGCCTTTCAGGGTAGATGTGCGGGTCACGTGATTGAGGTATTCTTATGGAAATGAGGGTTTGCTCTTGAATCGCAAGATAATTCAGGCCAAATCCTGTCTAAAAGCTCTTTGCACAAATTAGTCTTGCTTCATGTTAGCCTTACATGCACTCTTTCACACAACTTTCCATTTATTCACACCTCTGTCTGGATCAAAAACTCAGCTAAACCTTTCACCCAGCTCACATTTCCATAGGACAGGCACTAGTGAGCACAACAAATAAAGATTAGGATGCAATTACAAAATGCAGAATTTATTCTAAAGCTGGAATTGCTTTATCGGATGAAAAAAATAAAAGGAATATGATCACAATATAGTAATGATCATAGTTAACAACCAGATATCTAAAGACATCAAAGTCAGGAGAAATATAGTAACTAAAAGAGTCCTTACACAGATGAATTTGGCGCTGGCATTTTTTTTTATCTGTAAAATAATAAGCACAAGCTTTCTTCTTTTTTTTTTGCCTTTTTTTTCTGAAAAGTGCCAAGAGCTACATATGCCCCCAAATAGTGTCCTCCTGTATAAATATTGCCCACAATAGTGCCCTTTATTCTACTGGGTCTGAAAAAAAATAAAAATCCTCATCTCATCCCCTTGAACACTGCATTGGAGGGAGCAGGACCTGACGCTCTCAGTCTCATGATATCACATGTAAATGTAGCCTAAATATTTCTCTGAGGAACAGTTATAGATATAATATACTATAACTAGCAGGGTGAGACCATAGATTTCATATTTGAAGTTTTATCAATATGTAATTCCATTGTATTAAAATTCTATGGATTTTCTGAGAGCCAGTTGCTGCGGAAACCCATCTTAGTTACTCATATGTCTAATACACATACCATCTCAAAGCTGTGTGAATCAGTTGCTCGGGAACCTGGTCAAGTGATGCTCTTCTTCTGAAAATCCTGTTTCCACCAATATCACGTCTATTACAAGGGTCCCAGTCTGGTTGATGGATGGAGATACAACTTCCGGAGCCCAACCATAGGAGATATGTTGTAGACAAAGCCAGAACTATTCCCTGGTGTATATACACCATCTCTTGACACCATCTAATCTGTGCAGAAATAGAGAAACAGTTCTGGCCACAGCAGAAGTGACATCTCCAGCCACTGACTGGACCAGAAACCTGGTAAAAGACATGTTAGTTGAAGCAGGATTTTCCAAACAGGAACATGACAAAGTTCCTGGGCAGCACATCCACTCAACTTTAAGTTGTGAAGTATATAAGAATCATTGTTCCAGAGCCAAGACATAAGTAATGAAGGTGGTTTTGCAGGGCCCACTGGGTCCCAGAAAACCCCTCCTATTCTCACTGGCATCAATTACATTTAAATAATGGCATATTTAGATTGCAGTTCACAAAAACTGTGTCAGAAAAGGAACTGCAGTTCTTGGATGTTAAGGTTTATGTAGAGGATGGACATATAAAAACTGATTTATATCAGAAACCCACGGATAGAAACAATCTGTTGAGGTTTGACAGCAATCATCCTCATAGGATGATTGAGTCACTCCCATGGAGTCAATTGCTCAGGGTCCATAGAGTGGTATCTAATGAACAAAGGTTTGGCATGAGAATTGAGGACATGTGCATAAGGTTTGCCAATAGGGGTTATCCCCATAAATTACTGCAGAGAACACACAATGAGATCTTGACAACAGATAGGGAATCCACATTACAACCTACATCTAAAAAGAATGAGATAAGGAGGCTCCCTTTTGTTTCCACATTTGGAAGCCACCGTGGGAAAATTGCCAACATTTTGAGGAAAGAGTGGCAGATTTTGCACAGGGGATTGCCCTCGATCAAAGAATTTGAGGTACCTCTGTTGATGGCCAATAAAAAGGGTGCCAGTCTGAGGGACAGATTGGTTAAAACTGATGTAGGCGGTACACAGGTTGATCGACAGCAATACCTTGCTCCACATAAAAAAGGCAATTTCCCGTGTCTAGGTTGTTGCAATTGTGGCAATATGATAAAAGGAGACACATTTATACATCCTTACACCAGACATAGTACTACTAGATTAATGGATATTATACATGTAGATCGAGGGATGGAATATACATGATCCAGTGTCCTTGCAGCTTAATCTACATAGGTAAGACCACTATGGAGATTAGAGAAAGAATCAATAAACATTGGGAAGAAAATGCTGGATAAACCAGTAGCCAAACATTTCATAGATTGTGGCCATTTGATTAACCAACTCAGATTTAGGGTAATTGAGAAGAGGAGGTGACAGAGAGATGATTCTGAGGAAGAAAGAATTAAAATGGATTTTTACTTTGAGATCACTGCAACCGTATGGATTGAACATAGAGTTTAATGTAAGTGGCATTGAATAATGTATTTTCGTCAGTAGGATTTTGTAGGTGATTAGTATGAAAACAGTTTTTAAATTGATTTTAATAATTTCCCATGTGTTTTGTTCATATAGGTGGAGAGTGTTCGGCGCTGGACCCTTATCATGTATGAAGATATATGGCTGGCGATCTGCAAAAATCAGCATATTATATAGGCTAGTTATCTTCATGATTATATTCCTTTATATTTGTTTGAGAACTTAAAGCACAGCATAGTGGAGAGTCCGTGATCTATATGATTAGAATCATTATTGTTGATGATCCCCATGACAACATGAGGTCACCTGAGTTGGTAGCTGAGGATTTCAGCAGGAACTGTGGGTTGCAATCATGTGATCGGGACCCAATCCATGATATTTGACATCACAAAAAGGGGAGGAGTCACTGACAGGCTAGAAGTATTGAATAAGATTAACCAATGGAAGTAGTGTTTACTGGTCATGTGACCGGAGGTTGATCACGTGATTTGAGGAAACACCATGTGGATGAATTGAGCGCGTTTGCGCATGGGCAATGAACATGATGAGACGCCAAGCAAGATGAAAGTGCATGAGGTGAGGAGTCTACACTTCATACTAGGCTTGACAAAGACTACGGTGTAAGTCGAAACGTTGCTGCTGTTTGTTTCACAGTCCTCAGTACACACTTACAGCGGGCAGTTGCAGGGCCTAATCTCTGGTGACTGCTAACTGCAGAGTATCATGTTTGAGACAACTCAGATTAGGTCTCCAATTTGAAAGTGGTCCACGGAACGGACACGGAAAGAAATTACCTTCGTGTGCATGAGCCCTAATACAGTACCAGCAAAGTGTATGTGGACATTGACCTGCTGTGCGGATTTTGTAATCTACAGCATGTCAATTGTTTTTTTTTTTTTTAATTGTGTGGATTTCACCCTTTTCAAATGAAGGGTGAGATTTGTTGAAAATCTGCATAAAAACCACACCAAAAAACCACCAAAAATGCGATAAATAGCTGCAGATTTATGTTTGTTTTTTTGGGGCTTTTTTGGGGCAGATTTTTCTGAACACAAATCTGCACTGTGCGCTGTCACCCTTAGACCACCTGCCCACTTTTCAGAATACACACCATTTTTCTGTGCATTTTGCGGATTGTTTCCGTGCGAAAATTGACCTGCGTTTCGGATTTCCAAATCTACAGCATATCAATTATATTTGAGGCATTAGCTTCAGATTTCTAATGAAGGGAGAGATCTGCAGAAAAATCGCATCTAATCCACACCAAAAACCTGCAGAAACGCACGAGGAAATTTGCATGGATATTATGTGTGTTCACCAGCACTCATGTGCAGTTGGCCTTAAGGTACTGTTTGGCCAGTAAGTATTGAAAAAAAAAAAAGATAGTAGAGACCTGCGGTGACCTGGGTAACGCTGGAACGGGAGCTGCAGTGGATTGGTGAGATAAGTATCACCTGTTTTGTATTTTTAATGTGATTCTGACCCTTTTTGATAAAAAGTTTATTATACACATTTACTTATTTTACATGTTGGAGGAACTTTGCTTTGAATTAATACACAAAATGATACATAGAATATGTAAGCTGATAAGAAGTTAAGCAGCTATTTCTCTACCCTCTGGAGACATCTTAATACTAGCTGGACATGGCACCCTAGCCTTTGCGGCATTATCTGCACACTGTGCATTGAACACTAAACAGACAGTCCCTGAGAGTAGGATTGTCTTGTATTGAGATGAGGAACAAATGCCCATGACCTAGGTCACCTCTCCCTGCAGGATTTTACAGGCGCTTCCTCTGTGTAAAAAGGATGGAGTATGTCAGAAGCCAGCCATGCCGTCTCACAGGGACAGCCTAGCTACGTTCACATAAACTTGTCAGACCAATCAAACAGTGAATACAACCGGACTAGTAAGAGATTTTATCTGCAACTCATTATTGTGGGAGCAAATGAAAGATCATATAACTAAAAGCACTTTACAATCAATCCCTCTAGTCCACTTTACTATTACATAAAGGTTAAGTGTCATACTGATGGGCCGCAGTTATAAGTGCAGTGAACCCTCACTTCTATACACCAGCAAAAATGCTCCTATTCTAGTCTAGACGGAAATGTGCTTAGCTGAAAACATGAAGGCAGAAGGATTCAGAAGTTCTGTGGTTCCAGAAAATCTGCAGGAAAAAAAAGGGGTTCTCTGGGAATTAAGAAAATGAAAATACTTAAATATTGCTTGATTATAAATATATTCCCAAATACCTTTCATTAGATATAATGGTTCGTTTTGTCTGGAGAGCAATCATCAGGGAAAATAAAATGGCCACCATCCTATTAGTCCACACAAAACCTGTCCTAATCACACAGGAGGACAAATTACTTCAAAGCACTGAGGTTAAGAGCTACCCCATCCCCCTCTCTGCTCTGCTTGTCAGGGAATGTGATTCTGAATACAGTTCAATAAGATCTTCAGCTGAATCTCTGTAGGAAAGGAGTCTATGAGGAGACATGAAGTACAGAGAGGACGGACAGGACAGACTGTGGTAATGGAGATTGCATACAAGAGCTGCTGCTTTTTTAGTCACATCCCCACCTCCTTAAACTGTATTCAGGATCATATTCCCTGACAAGCAGAGCAGAGAGGAGGATGAGGCAGCTCTTTACCTCAGTGTTTTGAAGTAACTTGTCCTGCTGTGTGATTAGGACAGGTTCTGTGTGTATTAATAGAACGGCACATTTTATTTTCCCTGATGATTGCTTGACAAAATAATGTGGTCTCAAACAGCAGGAAATGCTCAACCATATATGCAGTTGTGCATCTATACCCGAGGGAGCAAATCCTGCACTTGTGGTCCATTGCTAATGGCGATCCCCAGCAAAAAATGCATACAATGGAGGATACCGGCAGCGGACCACAAAGACATACTACACCAGATAGCGAAATGTGTGGATGTAATTGAAGTAGTAGTGCGGGCTCCAGTATGTCCTTCATATAAGGATAAGGCTAAAGTCTCATTTTAACATCAGTGTGAGGGTTTAGTCAGATTTTGATGATTGCATCCACTACAGTAGTGCACCTATTCTTGTAAATGTTTATTTCATATAGTCAATTACATCCACACATTTTGCTACCTGATGATTGCTCCCTAGACAAAACGAGCCATTATAACTAATGAAAGGTATTAGGGAGTATGTTTAAAATAAAGTAATATTTCAGTATTTTCAGTAATTTTATTTTCTTAATTCCCAGAGAACCCATTTAAAGGGGTTATCCCATCATAATGATCACTGTTAAATCTGTTAATGATTTGACAGTGATCATTTTTGTAAATATACTTTATTAACAAATCCCCACCGATTAGCATAAAATTCATCCCCACTTACCTGATTGTTGTGACTCGGTCTCCCCTGGTTACGACCACTGCTCTTCTCCAAAAGCCGGAAGGTCGCGCTTGCCCAGAAGACTCCTTCTTTTCTCCCGGCCGGTCCGCTCGCTGTTCTGAACGCGCACGCTGCCGCGCATGCGCGACGGTGACTTCTTCCCGGCCAGAATAGTACAGAGCTGCGAACGCGCACGCCGGCTCTGTAGGAATAAGTCACCATTGCGCATGCGCGGCGGCGTGCGCATTCAGTCCAGCGCGCGGCACGGCCGGGAGAAGACTTCAATCAAGATGAAGCCCAGAATCCAGGAAGTGAACTCGCGGTGGCAGCAGGTAAGTATGAAAACGCTTAGTGGGATAACCCCTTTAACCACCTAAGCTCCCCTAGCTTAAACCCCCTTAAAGGGTTTCTACCACTTCGTTTTCACATAATTAGCTTTCAGACACTAGCGATCCGCTAGTGTCTGCTCTGCCAAACAATCCTAATATAATAGCTTTTGGGGCAGCCGTTTCGCTAAAAAAAAAACTTATATTGATATGCTAATGACCCTCTAGGTGCTATGGGGGCATCATTAGCACCTAGAGGATCGGTCTACCTTCACAAAATGCCGCCGCCCAGTGCGTCCCTCCAGCCCGCCCATCTCCTCCAAAATGCGATCAAGCGGACGACTTCTCGCGCATGCGCCGTGCGCGTCTCTATTCGGCGCATGCGCAGTGAATGTCCGACCGCTTCCCTGCTCAGACATCTCCACTGCGCCTGCGCCGATGGAGCACTGTGACGTCACCACTCTCCTTCATGGTCAAATAGCCCTTACACAGCCTGGAGGTGTGTTTGGGGTCATTGTCCTGTTGAAAAATTAATGATGGTCCAACTAAACGCAAATTGTATGGAATAGAATGCTGCTGCAAGATGCTGTGGTAGCCATGCTGGTTCAGTATGCCTTCAATTTTGAATAAATCCCCAAGTGTCACCAGCAAAGCACCCCCACACCATCACACCTCCTCCTCCATGCTTCACGGTGGGAACCAGGCATTTAGAGTCCATCCGTTCACCTTTTCTGCGTCGCACAAAGACACGGTGGTTGGAACCAAAGATCTCAAATTTGGACTCATCAGACCAAAGCACAGATTTCCACTGGTCAAATGTCCATTCCTTGTGTTCTTTAGTCCAAACAAGTCTCTTTTGCTTGTTGCCTGTCCGTAGCAGTGGTTTCCTAGTAGATATTCTCCCATGAAGGCCTGATTCAAACAGTCTCCTCTTAACAGTTGTTCTAGAGATGTGTCTGCTGCTAGAACTCTGTGTGGCATTGACCTGGTCTCTAATCTGAGCTGCTGTTAACCTCCGATTTCTGAGGCTGGTGACTCGGATGAACTTATCCTACGCAGCAGAGGTGATTCTGGATCTTACTTTCCTGGGGCGGTCCGCATGTGTCACGACTGTGACTGATCCAGACAGGTCTGGGAGGAGAAGGTCGCAGCGACTTGCTACTCGCGATAGCTTGTGAGTTTGCTCTGTGGTTCAGGGTATGTCATCAGGGTTTTGCCTTGTGAACCTTTTTGTCCTGACTGGGAGTTTGTAGGCATCCTTCTCAGGTGAGTCCTGTCTGCCACTCCCAGCTACTATATTAGTTTCAGTTTCACTTGCAGTCATTGCCAGATATAGTCCTTATTTCCAGTGCTATTCTGACCTTTGAAGGAGATCGTTTGATGGTATTGCTGTGGAGCTCTCGTCTGGTGTGGACTGTCGTTATTGGGATCACCTTCTCTGCTCGTGACTGGATAAGGGTCCATTCACACGTCCTGTTTTTTTTTCATCCTGAAAAACGGTCCGTTTTTTGCGGATCCGTTGTTCCTGAAAATGTTTCCGTATGTCATCCGTTTTTTGCGGATCCGCAAAAAACGGAAACATGTATACTTTTCAATAATCAAATAAAGTTGTTTGGATTTCTTTGAAAAAAAATTGAAAAAAAAAAAAAAAAAAAAATTTGTTATGTGTTTCCAGGAACGGAATCCGCAAAAAACGGATGACATACGGAATGACATCCGAATGTCATCCGTTTTTTGCGGATCCATTGACTTTGTATTGTACCAGGATCCGATTTTTCAGGACAAGAATAGGACATGTTTTATATTTAAACGGACATGCGGAACGGAACAACGGAAACGGACACACATTGTGCTGTCCGATTTTTTCCAGGACCCATGAAAATGAATGGGTCCAGATCTGGTCCTGATCTGTTCCTGAAAAAACGGAACAGATCAGGAAAGAAAAAACAGACGTGTGAATGGACCCTTAGTCTATCTATGTTTGATTGTTTGTTTGTTTGTTGCTGTCTTTCCCTGTTGTTCTCCTAGACGTGAGTGATGGTGACTAGTGCTCCCATCTGCCTTTCCCCAGTCTAGTCTTGTTAGGGTGACTGAGGGTTTAGGCATCCTGCTCGCCGCACGGGTTCACACCCTGTCTAGGGTATCAGGGCAGACAGGTGCCAGCCTAGGGTTAGTCAGGGGTGACCGTTCTATTTCCCATCCGTAGATAAGGGTCCCCCTTCCCCTCCGTCTGGTGCGACACGACTGCTGCTGGGATAGCGGTCGTGACAGCATGTGAGCCAGTTTCTTTGTAGCGCTTGATGGTTTTTGTGACTGCACTTGGGGACACTTTAAAAGTTTTCCCAATTTTTCGGACTGACTGACCTTCATTTCTTAAAGTAATGATGGCCACTTGTTTTTTCTTTACTTAGCTGCTTTTTTCTTGCCATGATACAAATTCTAATAGTCTATTGAGTAGGACTATCAGCTGTGTATCCACCTGACTTCTCCACAACGCAACTGATGGTCCCAACCCCATTTATAAGGCAAGAATGCCCACTTATTAAACCTGACAGGGCACACCTGTCAAGTGAAAACCATTTCAGGTGACTACCTCTTGAAGCTCATCAAGAGAATGCCAAGAGTGTGCAAAGCAGTAATCAAAGCAAAAGGTGGCTACTTTGAAGAACCTAGAATATGACATATTTTCAGTTGTTTCACACTTTTTTGTTATGTATATAATTCCACATGTGTGAATTCATAGTTTTGATGCCTTCAGTGTGAATCTACAATTTTCATAGTCATGAAAATAAAGAAAACTCTTTGAATGAGAACGTGTGTCCAAACTTTTGGTCTGTACTGTATATTTATTGGTTTGCGCAAAAGTTATAGCGTTTACAAACTATGGTGCAAAAATGTGAATTTTCGCATTTTGAAGCAGCTCTGACTTTCTGAGCACCTGTCATGTTTCTTGAGGTGCTAGAATGCCAGGATAGTATAAATACCCCCCAAATAACCCCATTTTAGAAAGAAGACACCCCAAAGTATTTGCGGAGGGGCATGGTGAGTTCATGTATGATTTAATTTTTTTTCACAAGTTAGCGGAAAATGACACTTTCTGAGGAAAAAAATAATAATAAAGTTTCCATTTCTGCTAACTTCTGGCAAAAAAAAAATAATCTCCCATGGACTCACTATGCCCCTCAGTAAATACCTTGGGGCGTCTACTTTCCGAAATGGGGTCATTTGTGGGGTGTGTTTACTGTTCTGGCATTTTGGGCGGGGCTAAATTGTGAGCAACCCTGTAAAGCCTAAAGATACTCGTTGGACTTTCGGCCCCTTTGTGCATCTTGGCTGCAAAAAAGTGTTACACAGGTGGTATCGCCGTACTCATAAGAAGTAGAGCAATGTGTTTTGGGGTGTATTTTTACATATACCCATGCTGAGTGATATAAATATCTCTGTAAAAGACAACTTTTCCCATTTTTTTATACAAAGTTGTCATTTTACAGAGATATTTCTCTCACCCAGCATGGGTATATGTGAAAATACACCCCAAAACACATTGCCCTACTTCTCCTGAGTACGGCGATACCACGTGTGACACATTTTTGCAGCCTAGGTGCACAAAGGGGCCCAAATTCCAATGAGTATCTTTAGGATTTCACAGGGCATTTTTTATGCATTTGGATTCTCACGCTTTAGGGCCTCTAAAATGCCAGGGCAGTATAAATAGCCCACAAGTGACCCCATTTTGGAAAAAAGACACCCCAAGGTATTCCGTGAGGGGCATGGCGAGTTTCTAGAATATTATTTTTTTTTGGCACAAGTTAGCGGAAATTGATTTTTATTTTTTTTCTTACAAAGTCTCATATTCCACAAACTTGTGACAAAAAATACAATTTTACATGAACTCACCATACCTCTCACGGAATACCTTAGGGTGCCTTCTTTCTAAAATGGGGTCACTTTAGGGGTATTTTTACTGCCCTGGCATTTTAGGGGCCCTAAAGCGTGAGAAGTAGTTTGGAATCCAAATGCGTAAAAATGCCCTGTGAAATCCTAAAAGTACTCATTGGAATTTGGGCCCATTTGCGCACCTAGGCTGCAAAAAAGTGTCACACATGTGGTATCGCCGTACTCAGAAGAAGTAGGGCAATGTGTTTTGGGGTGTATTTTTACATATACCCATACTGTGTGTGAGAAATATCTCTGTAAGTTACGTTTTCCATTTTTTTATACAAAGTTGTCAATTTACAGAGATATTTCTCTCACCCAGCATGGGTATATGTAAGAATACACGCCAAAACACATTGCCCTACTTCTCCTGAGTACAGCGATACCACATGTGTGACACTTTTTTGCAGCCTAGGTGCGCAAAGGGGCCCAAATTTCAATGAGTACCTTTTAGGAGGGCATTTTTAGGCATTTAGATTCCAGACTTCTTCTCATGCTTTAGGGCCCCTAAAATGCCAGGGCAGTATAAATACCCCACATGTGACCCCATTTTGGAAAGAAGACACCCCAAGGTATTCCGTGAGGGGCATGGCGATTTCATCTAAAATATAAATGTCTAAACATTTATATTGATGTGAGATTTTATTTTTTGTCACAAGTTAGTGGAATATGAGACTTTGTAAGAAAAAATAAAAATAAAAAACAATTTCCGCTAACTTGTGCCAAAAAAAAAAATCTTCTATGAACTCGCCATGCCCCTCAAAAGTGATCTTTATAGCGCCGCAGCGATTTTACGGTGTTTTGGCAGTGATCAGAAAAAAAAAATTCTGTCACTGCGGTGGGGCGAACTGAACGCAAGTGTGCGCACAAGATCAGGTCTGATCGGGCGAACACTGCGTTTTTTGTAGAGCCTATAGAACATGTCCTATTCTTGTCCGCAATTGCGGACCAGAAAAGGCATTTTCTATATAGTTCTGGCAATGTGCGGATCCGCAAAATGCGGAAAGCACATTGCCAGTGTCCGTGTTTTGCGGAACCGCGGTGTCCGTGTTTTGCGGATCCGCAAAACACGTACGGACGTCTGAATGGAGCCTTCCGGGGGGGGGGGATCAATGACAGAGGGGTGATCAGGGAGTCTATATGGGGTGATCAGGGGATAATAAGTGACAGGGGGGGTAGTGTAGTGTGGTGATTGGTGCTACTTACACAGCTGCCTGTGTCCTCTGGTGGTCGATCCAAGCAAAAGGGACCACCAGAGGACCAGGTAGCAGGTATATTAGGACGCTGTTAACAAAACAGCGTCTAATATACCTTTTTAGGGTTTAAAAAAATCGCATTTACAGCCTGCCAGCGAATGATCGCCGCTGGCAGGCTGTAAATCAACTCGTTTACCGCGCGTTCCCTGCAGGACGCATGCGTTAGGTGGTCGGGAGCTGGTTAAGGACACCTGTACATGTGCTTTTTTCGTTCGGATCTCTGCAGGTTGGCCTGTAGCAGTGTGCAGGTGCCCTAAATCTACATGTATTTTCTGCATTATATGTATAGGGTTTTGTTAAATGTACAGTCGTGGCCAAAAGTTTTGAGAATTACATAAATATTGGAAATTGGAAAAGTTGCTGCTTAAGTTTTTATAATAGCAATTTGCACATACTCCAGAATGTTATGAAGAGTGATCAGATGAATTGCATAGTCCTTCTTTGCCATGAAAATTAACTTAATGCCCCAAAAAACTTTTCACTGCATTTCATTGCTGTCATTAAAGGACCTGCTGAGATCATGTGAGAATGTTGACGAGCCCAAGGCTGGAGATCATTATGTCCGGCTGATTTGGTTAAAATGGCAGACTTGACCTGTTAAAAGAAGGGTGATGCTTGAAATCATTGTTCTTCCATTGTTCTTCCATTGTTAACCATGGTGGCCTGCAAAGAAACGCGTGCAGCCATCATTGCGTTGCATAAAAATGGCTTCACAGGCAAGGATATTGTGGCTACTAAGATTGCACCTCAATCAACAATTTATAGGATCATCAAGAACTTCAAGGAAAGAGGTTCAATTCTTGTTAAGAAGGCTTCAGGACGTCCAAGAAAGTCCAGCAAGCGCCAGGATCGTCTCCTAAAGAGGATTCAGCTGTGGGTTCGGAGTGCCACCAGTGCAGAGCTTACTCAGGAATGGCAGAAGGCAGGTGTGAGCACATCTGCACGCACAGTGAGGCGAAGACTTTTGGAAGATGGCCTGGTGTCAAGAAGGGCAGCAAAGAAGCCACTTCTCTCCAAAAAAAACATCAGGGACAGATTGATCTTCTGCAGAAAATATGGTGAATGGACTGCTGAGGACTGGGGCAAAGTCATATTCTCTAATGAAGCCTCTTTCCGATTGTTTGGGGCATCAGGAAAAAAGCTTGTCCAGAGAAGAAAAGGTGAGCGCTACCATCAGTCCTGTGTCATGCCAACAGTAAAGCATCCTGAGACCATTCATGTGTGGGGTTGATTCTCATCCAAGGGAGTGGGCTCACTCACAATTTTGCCCCAAAACACAGTCATGAATAAAGAATGGTACCAAAACACCCTCCAACAGCAACTTCTTCCAACAATCCAACAACAGTTTGGTGAAGAACAATGCATTTTCCAGCACGATGGAGCACCGTGCCATAAGGCAAAAGTGAAAACTAAGTGGCTCGCGGACAAAAACGTTGACATTTTGGGTCCATGGCCTGGAAATTCCCCAGATCTTAATCCCATTGAGAACTTGTGGTCAATCCTCAAGAGGCGGGTGGACAAACAAAAACCCACTAATTCTGACAAACTCCAAGAAGTGATTATGAAAGAATGGGTTGCTATCAGTCAGGAATTGGCCCAGAAGTTGATTGAGAGCATGCCCAGTCAAATTGCAGAGGTCCTGAAAAAGAAGGGCCAACACTGCAAATACTGACTCTTTGCATAAATGTCATGTAATTATCGATAAAAGCCTTTGAAACATATGAAGTGCGTGTAATTATATTTCACTACATCACAGAAACAACTAAAACAAAGATCTAAAAGCAGTTTGTGAAAACTAATATTTGTGTCATTCTCAAAACTTTTGGCCACGACTGTATATGTATTTTATTTCTATTCTTCGCTGTAAGGGTAGGTTCACGAATAGTTTTTGGAGGAGGTTTTCAGGCAAATTTTCCTGCAGGTTTTTAAGCCAAAGACAAAAGTGGATTTAAATGGGATCAGAACCTATATACACTGAACTAAAATATAAACACAACACTTTCGGTTTTGCTCCCATTTTGCATGAGCTTAACTCAAAGATCTGAAACATTTTCTACATACACAAAAGACCCATTACTCTCAAATATTGTTCCTAAATCTGTCTAAATCTGTGTTAGTGAGCACTTCTCCTTTGCCGAGATAATCCATCCCACCTCACAGGTGTGGCATATCAAGCTGCTGATTAGACAGCATGAATATTGCACAGGTGTGCCTTAGACTGCCCACAATAAAAGGCCACTCTCATGTTGCAGCATGATAATGCACGGCCCCATATTGCAAGGATCTAAAATGTGCAGTTTGATCACACAGCACAATGCCACAGATGTCGCAACGTTTGAGGGAGAGTGCAATTGGCATGCTGACTGCAGAAATGTTAACCAGAGCTGTTGCCCGTGCAATGAATGTTAATTTCTCTACCATAAGCCACCTCCAAAGGCATTTCAGAGAATTTGGCAGTACATTCAACCGGCCTCACAACCGCAGACCATGTGTAACCACACCAGCCCAGGACCTCCACATCCAGCATGTTTACCTCCATGATCGTCTAAGACCAGCCACCCGGACAGCTGCAATTGGATGGCATAACCAAAGAATTTCTGCATAAACTGTCAGAAACCGTCTCAGGGAAGCTCATCTGCATGCTCGTCGTCCTCATCGGATCTGGACCTGACTGCAGTTCGTTGTCGTAACCAACTTGAGTGGGCAAATACTCACATTCCTGGTTTTCACCGCCCAGGGCAGATGGCAGACAGCGTGTGTGGCGTTGTGTGGGTAAGCGGTTTGCTAAAGTAAACGTTGTGGATCGAGTGGCCCATAATGGCGGTGAGATTATGGTATGGGCAGGCGTATGTTATGGACAACGAACACAGGTGCATTCTATTGATGGCATTTTGAATGCACAGAGATACCGTGACAAGATTCTGAGGCCCATTGTTGTGCCATTCATCCACGACCATCACCTCATGTTGCAGCATGATAATGCACGGTCCCATATTGCAAGGATCTGTACACAATTCCTGGAAGCTGAAAACATCCCAGTTCTTGCATGACCAGCATACTCACTGGACATGTCACCTATTGAGCATGTTTGGGATGCTCTGGATCGGTGTATACGACAGCGTTTTCCAATTCCTGCCAATATTCTGTAACTTCACACAGCTATTGAAGAGGAGAGAATCAACATTCCACAATCAACAACCTGATCAACTCTATGTGACGGAGGTGTGTTGCACTGCGTGAGGCAAATGGTGGCCACACGAGATACTGACTGTTTTTTTGACCCCCCCCCCCCCCCCTACCCAGTAAGGCAAAACTGTGCACATTTCAGAGTGGTCTTTTATTGTGGGCAGTCTAAGGCACACCTGTGCAACATTCATGCTGTCTAATCAGCACCTGGATATGCCACACCTGTGAGGTGGGATGGATTATCTCAGCAAAGGAGACGTGCTCACTAACACAGGTTTAGACAGATTTTTGAACAATATTTGAGAGTAATGGGTCTTTTGTGTATGTAGAAAATGTTTCAGATGTTTGAGTTCAGCTCATGCAAAATGGGAGCAAAACCGAAAGTGTTGCGTTTATATTTTTGTTCAGTGTATAAAGGAAGGACTTAGGGCTCATGCACACAACCGTATGTATTTTGCGGTCCACAAAAAACGAATCTGCAAAAAATACGGATGACATCCGTGCGCTTTCCGTATTTTGCAGAACAGAACAGCTGGCCCCTAATAGAACAGTACTATCCTTGTCCGTGATGCGGACAATTATAGGACATGTTCTATTTTTTTGCAGAACGGAAATACGGACACATGGAAACGGAATGCACATGGAGTAACTTCAGTTTTTTTTGTGGACCCATTGAAATGAATGGTTCTGCATATGGAACGGACACGGAAGAAAATACGTTTGTGTGCATGAGCCCTTAAACTGTACTTCTCCTTCCTGCTGGATCCTCGAAACCTATAGGATGTCTAGACCTGCAGCACATTATTAGTGATGAGTGGCTGGGGCAATATTCGAATATGCGATATTTCGCGAATATGTGGTAGAATATTTATCATATATTCGCGAATATTCGTATTCGAGATTAAATCTGCGATGTAAAAATTGCGTAAGATTATTTTCGGGATTCTGAAAAATCTGCAATGTAAAAATTGCGTAACGCGAAGTGGGTCAAAAACTAATATATTGCACTATAGTGCTATATATTAGTTTTTTAGAATATTCGTCATTTTTTTTCCATCTGAAGTCATGATACCTCCCTGCTCAAGTTGCTTGTGGGCCAATGATTCATTGGCCCACAAGCAAGAAGCAGGGAGGAATAATTTTTTCAGATGGAAAAAAATGACGAATATTCTAAAAACGAGTATATAGCACTATATTCAAAATATTCGTGAATTCCGAAGTTGCGATAAATATTCGTAATTCGAATATTCGCGCTCAACACTACACATTATCACAGGGGCTCAGGCTGGATGATAAATAAGGTACATTGGACTTTTCACTGACTCCATACTAACTTTTGGTAGGCTGACTTTACAACAGAATTTTATGGCAGAATTGTGGTGCAATTTTGGTGCATGTTAAGCCCTGTCCCCTTTTCAAGCAAGTCAGGGAAAATATAGAAATCTTAGATACACCAAATTACAATGCATTTTGGACAGCTTTTAGGAGTAGTCACAATGGTACTGTGAGCAGTCACAGTTTGCAAAAAAAATTCCTTAAAAAAAAACTCCACATAAAAAGACCAAAAATGCAGGTAGCCAAAAAAAAAAAAAAACACTTTTAAGTCCCTTTCACACGAACGTTACGGACTGGCTCCAGATGTGTTCAGTGAAACTTGCACCATTTTGCAAGCAAGTTCAGTCAGATTTGTCTGCAATTGCGTTCAGTTGTTCAGTTTTTTCCACGCGAGTGCAATGCGTTTTGATGCGTTTTCACGTGTGTGATAAAAAACTGAAGGTTTACAAACAACATCTCTTAGCTTCCGGATGCAATGCGTTTTTCACTGAAGCCCCATGGGGGCAAATGACACACTCTAATACTGACTTATACCTAAATAAATAATTGACATCAACAACATAGTGGAGGAAATGGCCACTGTGCTTTATTAAGGGTCACTTAAAAATATTTTACAACCATACGTTAAATAAATAAATTAATTTTAAAATACCATCATAACCGATACCATAAGACCAATAATAAATTAACCATATAAAGACCAAGATCCACACTGAGCTACACTACCCCTCTAATAAAGCCCAGCGACAGGTGACACAGTGAAAAATTAGGGTAAGGGGGGGTGGGACGCTGGTCAGCTCTCCAAGCACTTCTGAGCCAGCTCCACCGAACCTGGAAATATAAAGGGGAACAGATTCCCGCTGATAATCCAGCAACAAATCAGGGAGCTGGAAATCTCCCCCAGCAACAAGCAGCAACCATTCCGCTGCCTTCTTGACACGCAGCAGCTGGAAACTTCTGGAATGCAGGTAAGACATTTCTGAGGTGATTTTACCTGTAATAGAAAAAAGGGCGGGAAAAGAGATACAGGGAGAAACAAGGCCCCTAAAAACCTTTAACTTTCTGCCTAACAATGGTGTCATTGCCCCCATGTCTCCCCCCAAGCTAGACGCTCTGGTGGGGTCAATTTATTCACTTCTATAGGGCCAGGGCTGCGTGAAAAATACAGAATATAGAACATGCTGTGATTTTCACACAACGCTTGTGTAAATGAGGCCTTACAACCCGCAAAAAAACTCCAGTGCATATTCACATGGGTAAGGCCCCTAAGGCCACCTGCACACATTGTGGTATACGTACGTTTTTCTGTGCGGATTCCTGTGCATAAAAAACTGCAGCATATTACAGTACCAGCAAAGTGTATGTAATTACACTAATCCCATGAACATTTTGCTGATGATTTTTTATGTGTGGAAACTGACCTATATAGCAGTTTTTTTTATATTTAATAGCATGCGAATTATGTTTGCAGTTTCACTCTTTTCAATGGAAGGTGGAGAACTATGGAAAGACTGCATCATATCTGCATCAAAAGCCGCTGTTAGGCTTTGAGGATTTTGGTGCTGACATGCTGCAGAAACACACATAAATCTGCACGGATCTTATGTGCGTTCACCTGCACTTGTGACCAGATGGCCTAAGGGTGCCTTTATAGGCTTCTGATTTTGATGCAGAAAATGTCTGTGGCTGAAAATCAGTTCACCTCACCTGAATGGAGCTTGCAGAAATCCATGTTCTTCCTGCCAAAACAAGCCCATTCAGATGAACGGAACTGATTTTCAGTCATACATACATTTTCTGCAACAAAATCTGCCCTGTGTGAATTCCCAAACTGGTGTGAAGTAGAACTGCCGTAGTTGCCCATAGCAACCAATCAGATTCCACCATTCATTTTGCAAAGGAGCACTAACTAAGCCAGTTTTCCTTTACACCAGTGTTGATAAATCTACCCCACTAAGGTTGGGTTAATAAGTAACTGATTAGCTGCGGGTTTTCTGCAACAGAAAATCTGCAGCACTTCTGCTTTTAATCTGTAGCAGAAAAAACGCACCAAATAGTGCATTTTTGTCGCTGATTTTGTTGCAGTAAAGCTGCAGATCAGATGTAGATTTCAATCTTTGCATTGGAAAGGTTGAAATACGCAATATAAACTGACGAGCTACAGATTTAGGCCTGGGTTACTGCGGTTTTTGCTGCATTACTGCAGCCAAAACCTCACAAATAAACACCATAAAACTGCACGTACTACATGTGGTTTTTGCTGTGGAAAAGCTAGCACATTTTACCCTCTCCAATGAGAAGGGTGAAGTTCACAAGAAAAATCTGCTATATAAATTGACATGCAATGGATCTCAAATCCACAATAACGCAGCTTGTACTGTACAACGCTGCAGATTTGCCACACGCAAAAATCCACAACAGCAAACCCGCAGCTAATCAGTCATGTGTGACCCAGGCCTTAAAATACTGGCCAGCTTCGGCTGCAGATTTTTCCTGCCATGTGTGACTGAGAAATGCTAAAACCTCATTCACTTTGCTGGTACTGTACAAGCTGCAGATTTGCTGCAAGAAATTACGCAGCTAGTCACTTGTGAGCCGAGCCCAAGGGCTCATGCACATGACCGTATTTATTTTGCGGTACATATGACATCCGTGTGCATTCTGGATTTTACAGAACAGCTGGCCCCTAATAGAACTGTACTATCCTTGTCCATAATGCCGACAATAATAGGACATGTTCTATTTTTGGGCCGAACGGACATATGGAATGCACACAGAGTAACTTCAGGTTTTTTTTTGCGGACCTATTGAAATAAATGGTTCCGCATACGGTCCCTAAAAAAGACGGAATGGACACGGAAAGAAAATACTCAGTGAGTGTGGTTTTTCGTGCAATTTTTGCTGTGGAAACATACCAAAAACCACAGAGGATTTCTCAATTCAATTGTGAACCCAGCCTAATCTTTTATTGAAGTAGGGGCCCATGCACATGGCCGTTCCGTTTAGGATAGGCATTCTTACAATGGATCTGCAAAATAAACGGATGCAATACGGACCGCAAAATACATACAGTCGTCTGCATGAGCCCTAACATGATGTTGGTCTATTGCAGTATAGTGTAATGCGTCTTTGAAGAAAACATACAGTACGGACCTAGGGATACAAATATAGACAACATCAATTTACACAATTATACAAAGCTAATTTGGCAACTGCCTTTATTCATTTTAATTGCAATACATGACTTACAGGACATAGGGAACAGTCTGTAGCCCACCATTTCCACAGCAGTGACACACTTTAAACCTATACATTATAGGAGAATTGTTCCCACTGTTTTTCAGTCTGCAGGATTTTCTGCATGTTCCAGTCTTGTAAAAATGATCCTGAGAATATAGGATTAGTCCCCTGCTAACCTATCCCAATTTTCAGGTGGTGGTCGGCGGTGGGCCATAAAAACTATGTGCACCTTCGGAAACACTTTTTTACACTGTTGACTTACGCTACATGTATTTTGGGCTTACAAACATTTTTTGTAATAGATTTTTATTTGAGTTGGACTTCTTCATCTCCTGTGTTTCACACCACACATCCGCTGCTTATTTTATAAACCCATCAGACTGCCTGTCTGATGGCTCGTTCCTCAGCACCCCTCTGACAGGAAATAAGCAGTTAGACAGGCAGCAAACAATGCACAATTTTTTATGAAAACCTATTAAAACATCTTGTTAGCCCAAAATACATGTAAACTAATACTTTTAAAAACAAAATTTCTCTAGGTCTCAGCACAACTCTCCGTATCATACTGCAAACAAGACACAGTAGGGAGGCTCCGGCTTCAGCCAGTTGTCTTACAGCCAGACAGAGGACAGTGAGGAGGACAGGGACAAGCTAATCTCCTGATGAACATCGGTTTATCCATTTTAATTAAAATACAATACAAAAGTGAATTTAAAAAAACGAAGAGATTAATGCTGCAGAGTGACGGCAAATCGCCGAAATTACTAATGGTGAAATCCACCTTGGAAAGTCGCAACAAAACCTGCACAAGTATGTTGCAGGTTTTGGTTCTAGGTGTGTTGCGGCAAATAGGTCCCCAGTGAACATGGCCATAACGTTCTACAAAACCAGAATCTGCATTTAAAAAGTAACGGACTTCCCACTGAGGGATAAGCAGATATGTCTTAAAACCTCCGTGTTGCACCGCTTTCCACTGAGAGTCTGTACCCAGTGGATGCAGCTCCTTCTGCAAACTGTGGAAATCCACAAAAACATCACATACTTCACTGTGGTGTCAGAAAGCTTAAAGGGGTTGTCCAACCCTTTACAAGTGATGGTCTATCTTCAGAACAGAGTATCAGTATCTGATAGGCAGGGATGCCAATCAGGTGTTTGGGAGTAGCGCCAGCGCCAGAAGTAAGTCAGACAACCACACAGATCCATCGAATCACTTCAATAGAAGCAGGTCTGTAGTAACCATCTACATCTATGGCACAGCGATGTGTAGTTCTTGCACCAGAGCTACTGCCAAACAGGGGTGTCAGACCCCTGCCGATCAGATAGTGATGACCTATCCTGAGGACAGGCCATGACTTGTAAAGGGTTGGACAACTCCTTTAATTAGTAAAAAACTACTAGAAAAACAATTCCTTAAAATTTAGGAAACACTGTCCCGCACTTACTACAGTGGCTGCACCTGAATTCTGCCTTACTATGTGACAAAATGTTGCATCTCATTATAAACACATTTATGAAGCAAGAGAGTCAAAAAAGAATAATGCACCGTGCCTTGCTCCTCAAGGGAGTGTGTCTTAGCAGGGAAGGGGCGTATGGTAGTGGGACAGAGTGCGGCTTCAGATGTAACATTTTGCTCCAAGATGTATGAGGGGAGCTCTCAACTCTCCCCCGACAGATGATGTCAGAGAAGAATTGGGAAAAGTGAGTATTTTCTCCACGAAGATAATCCACCACCAGAAGTGTCTCTCTCCCTATTGCATATACACACATACGTTCAGCTGAACCAAATGCGCATGTGTAAAGGGGAGATAACTGTCAGCCGAACAATAGTTTGGCGGCAACTATTGAATGTGTATGGGTGTACTCCAACTACATTAAAGAGGACCTGTCACCTCTCCTGACATGCCTGTTTAATAGCTTCATGCATTCCCCATAACAATTCTGAAACATCTATTCTTATGGCTCTATATTGTCCCATTCCTTTATTATTTCTACTAGAAGTTATTAATGAATAGCTAGCAGTCTGCAGTAAGGGTACAGAGGGGAGGTAACCAGTTGGGGGTGTGTCCCTGCACAGACTTACTCTATCCAATCAGTGCTGCCATTTTAAAACTTGGCAGTTTCAAAATGGCAGCACTGATTGGATAGAGTCAGTTTGTGCAGGTACACACCCCCAACTGGTTCCCTCCCCTCTGTACCCTTACTGCAGACTGCTAGCTATTCATTCATAACTCTAGTAGAAATAATAAAGGAATGGGACAATATAGAGCCATAAGATTAGATGTTTCAGAATTGTTATTACATGGAGAATGCATGAAGCTATTAAAACAGACATGTCAGGAGAGGTGACAGGTCCTCTTTAAAGACAGGATTACTAGATCTGCACAATTTTGTATTATAGATGTGGCGGGCAACACTTTCGATTAGAATAAGAATATACTGCTGTATAAAGAATATATATGTATACCAACACCTGACAGATTATAAAAATACAGAGCAACAAGCTCACTAGAATAAAATAACATTTCCTGCTTTATATCGAAAGGGAACCTGTCATATTACATACACAGTACAATCTGCAGGCAGCATCATATAGAGAAGGAGAAGCTGAGCAGATTGACATATAGCTTTAGGGTCCATTCACATGTCCGCAACTGTTTTGCGATCCGCAAGACACGGACACCGGCCATGTTCGTTCCCCATGGCTGGCACTATGATAGAAATGCCTTTTCTTGTCCGTGCAAACAAGAATAGGGCATGATCTATTTTTTATGCGGGGACGCGGAACGGAAGTGTGGTCCCACTGAAAATGCAGACCCTTTTTGCGGACGTGTTAATTGATCCTTATGGGAAGTGATTCAGTATAGCTGGTCATTTACATAAATAAACCTCTGGTTGTTGTATGCTTGAATCCAGCAAGCAGTCCTATTTAAGTGATTGACAGCTTTATCTGTATGCACACTCATAACAGAAGGCTGGCTGCCAATCACAGAGTAGGACCACCCACTGGACTCCTAAGCACAGAATGAGCAGGGATTAAAATACAAGCTGTACTGACTATAACTATACATCATCTCCAGCTTTTCAGGCTCCTGATATTAATGACCTATCCACAGGATAGGTCATAAATATCCGCTCAGTGAGGGTCCAACACCCACCAATTAGAAGTTCTATGCAGGCTCCAGCCATGAAACTAGCTCTTAAATGGTGCACAAAGCGTAGTGGCTATGCTGGATTACTGCAGCTCAGCTCCTAATGAAGTGAATGGGAGCTGAGCTGCAGTAACTATTGGAACAGAGCTTTGTTCCTTGCTCTATTTAAAGCACTAGTTCCAAGGCTGGAGCCTACAGGTAACAGCTGATCGCTAGGGCATCAGGTTGTCAGACCCTCACTGATTGATATTAATGACCTATCCTGCGGATAGGTCATCAATATCAGGAGCATGTCATACAGATAACAGCCAACCTTATAAACTGGCAACAAACTCCTTCACTTTATTACTTAGATGTCCACTAACTGTTGGATCTCCTTCAAATTCCTCCTCAACATCTAACACAAGGACTGGGATGTCCCTAATGTGCTGACAATGGACGTCTGTTGTCCTCTCTATGAGCCAACATTCATGCTGATCATGAAGCTTTTTCAGGTAGCCTTCAGTAACCGTCGCTTCTTCCTTCCGCCCCCTCTTCTGAAGTCTTTCATAGCACTTTGCTGGGGTTGCCCGCAGATAGATAATCCCATCCAAGGCAGCTCTCTTGCCAAACTTCTCCAATAAAAATGAGTGCCAGTCTTGGTACAAAGTCCACTCAAGTTCACTTAAATGGCCAAGGCCAAAAAGAGCCTTGGCAAATACAAATCTGTCACTGTATATTGATCTCTCAAATATCTGAACGGGTTCCCTCTGCTTCAGCAAATGTTCTGGAGATGTCTCAATCTGAGCTTTGAAGCGGCTCATGCAGGATAGTGTCTGAAAGGTGTATGACCACCGGGCTGGATCATCATACAAGAGCTGCAGCAAATTGTCCACCTGCTGACGGGAAGCAGAATGGACATGCTGCCACTTCCTGAGAGGCTCCTCCATCAGGCACCATTCTTGCTGTGCGCTGCATAACAGTCTCAGGAATGTAGATTTACCTGCTGCAATATTGCCTTCCACAGACAACTTCTTGACAGTCTTAGTGCTACTGTCTGTAGACAGCAGTCTGCATTGTGAAGAAGAGGATTCCTGTGACAGGCCAGCCATGTTCTCACGTCCTTCTTTACAAGTGGCCATACGGAAGAGTCTCCGTGAGTTAAATACGAGCGCTCCTGTACCCAAAAGTCTCTGTGTTTTATGACACAGCATCTGTGGATGAAACAGTTCTGGATTATTACATGGAATATTCTATTTTAAATATTAAAGGGAATGTACAATGATCTAGTACTGATGGCCTTTATACAGGACAGGTCATCAATACCAGATTGGCGGGGCTCTGACTCCTGGCACCCGAGCTGATCAGATGTTTGAAAAGGTAGCGGCGCCGTTCACCTGAATTAGGCGAGCAATTGTAGTTACTCTGGGCAGCCGCTACAAAGGAGACAATGTGCTATCTCTTCAAAAGGCTGACCGTGGGGGTGTCAGACCCCGCCAATCTGGTATGGATGACCTATCCTGAGGATAGGTGATCCAAACCTGTAGCCACACAACCCCTTCAATCAAACTGACCATCACAGTTACATAATGTCAAGGGCACCAGGGCAAAAGACATAAAACTAAATATATTTGATGTTTTATTTTTTGTTTTTTTTACATTGATAGATACCGCTGTCATCTGTATATTAATACATTGCCCTCGCTGAGATCACAGCTGCCTCTAGGTCTCACTGTCCGAAAGACACCGGATATCTGCACCCTCACAACATGGGTGCCATGGATGTGATCATGTGATGCTTCATGCCAAAACAGAGCCATGATTGAGGCCGCTTTCACAGGGTCAGTATTTTTCATCAGTATTTGGTTCTCTTTCACACAAATGTCTCTGTAATCCTTATTTGTTGGGTATTTTATGCACCGGAATCCGCTGTTAATGAATAGAGCAGGGATGGCCAACCTGCAACTCTAAAGCTGTAGCAAAACTACAACTCCCAGCATGCCCAGACTGCCTACAGCTATCAGCCTTCAGCAGGGCATGGTGGGAATCGTAGTTTTACAACAGTTGGAGAGCCGCAGGTTGACCATTCCTGGAATAGAGCTATTTACATGGGTGGATAGGATGTCCGAGTTTTGTGTGTTTTTGCTTCCAAATAGGCCTACATAAAAAATTCAGGAAGAAAGGAATACGCGTGTAATGCCCCATTCATATGTCAGTGTTTTGGTCAGTGATTTCCATCGGTGATTGTGAGCAGAAACCAGGTGCAGCTCTAAACACAGAGCAGGAGCAGTTCTTTCCCTTAGGCCTCATGCACGCGACCGTTATTTTGGTCCGCATCCGAGCCGCAGCGGCTCGGATGCGGACCCATTCACTTCAATGGGGCAGCAAAAGATGCTCTGTTCCGTGATCCGAAAAAATAAATATAACCTGTCCTATTCTTGTCTGTTTTGCAGACAAGAATAGGCAGTTATATTAATGGCTGTCTACGCCGTTCCACAAATCACGGAACACACACGGACGCCATCCGCGTTTTGCGTATCCGCAATTTGCGGACCGCAAAACACACAACGGTCGTGTGCATGAGGCCTTATGTCTGGGGAGCCTCCAATCCTGGTCTTGGGTCACAATCACTGACGTGTGAACGATGCTTAAGGGCTCATGCACACGACCGTGTGCCCCCCGTGGCCGTATTGCGGCCCGCATACAGCAGGTCCGCAATACACGGACACTGGCCATGTGCATTCCGCATCACGGACCCATTCACTTGAATGGGTCCGCAATCACGGAGATGTGGAACGGAGGCACAGATCGGAACCCCACGGAAGCACTACGAAGTGCTTCTGTAATGTTTCTGGCTGTGCCTCCGCATCGCAAAAAAGTAGTGCATGCACTACTTTTTTGTGGTGCGGACTGTCAGATGCGGATCCCATTCAAGTGAATAGGTCTGCGATCTGCATGCGGCTGCCCCACGGTCAGAGCCCTTACGTTCTGAATAAATACTGAAGCAATACTGATGACGTTACGGATGGTGTATCATTTGGAGTCTGTATGTATTCCAGATTTTGTTAAAGGGAAAGGACATCTTTAAACATCAGTGTGGCAGGTGACCCTCATGGATAGACAGAATGCAGAGGCCATTGCAATCCTCCTGAACCATGATCCTTCAGGAACCTTCTGATCAATGTCTGTATTCTAACCATCAGTGAGGGGGAACAAATGATTACTCTGCTAAAGTTGAACCATCTCTTTAAGGCTATTTTCACACTTGCGTTCAGAGCGGATCCGTCTGGTGTCTGCACAGACGGATCCGCTCCTATAATGCAGACGATGGGATCCGCTCAGAACGGATCCGTCTGCATTATAGTTCAGAAAAAATTCTAAGTGTGAAAGTTGCTCAGACGGATCCGTCCAGACTTTACATTGAAAGTCAATGGGGGACGGATCCGTTTGAAAATTGAGCCATATTGTGTCAACGTCAAACGGATCCGTCCCCATTGACTTACATTGTAAGTCCGGACGGATCCGTTTGCCTCCGCACGGCCAGGCGGACACCTGAACGCTGCAAGCAGCGGTCAGGTGTCCGCCTGCTGAGCGGAGCGGAGGACAAACGCTGCCAGACTGATGCATTATGAGCGGATCCGCATCCACTCAGAATGCATTAGGGCAGTATGGATGCGTTCGGGGCCGCTTGTGAGAGCCTTCAAACGGAACTCACAAGCGGAGCCCCGAACGCTAGTGTGAAAGTAGCCTAAATGTTAGAGACACCATATTAGAACCCTCTGTGGCTAAGCAACCACCCCCATACCTCCCAACTTTAGAAAATCGCAAAGATGGACAATATGTGCGGCACAATTTTTTCCATAATAGGCCACGCCTCTAACTCTGCCCAGATCATAATTACTGACCCCGTCACAACTGCAGCAGTCGGGGATCGGTCAGGTGAGTGTAAGTTCCTTTATGTTTACAGCCTGTGGGGCCCCTGGGACGCGCTTTAATATCCATTGAAATATTAGCACATAAATCATCAGGTTACAGGTATTTTAACCAAATAATGAAGTTATGGCCTAATATACAGGTAGAGTCCATACAGATAGTTTAGTCAATGTATTAATGCACATTAATGTATTGGGTCCTCAGGTCAAAAAGAGGGAATTTAGGTCAAAGAGGGACACTTGGGAGGTATGCACCCCCACAGATCAAATATAACCAAATATACTGTAAATCACTGTACTTCTAATTCCCTGCCCAAATACAGCTGATGACTACAGATGCCTGGTGACAATGCACGTGCTAAAAGTCAATAAAGGAAGCCCACTTCACAGACAGACCATACATACTCTCCTACTACATTCCACGGGCGTTGTATCGATGGGTGCCTAGAATGTATTGGCTTCTTTGAGGGCATGACGTCATGCGATCATGTGACTGCTTCTTCCCGCCCCTTACAGACTGCCAGTTCCAGAAAAAGAGTTGTAACTAGAAGGCAGAGCAGAAAGAGTGGGGAGCAGGGAGAGACTAGAGTCCAGGGCAGAAAGAGTGGGGAGCAGGGAGAGCCCAGAGCAGAGAGAGTGGGGAACAGGGACAGGAGAGCCCAGAGCAGAGAGAGTGGGGAACAGGGACAGGAGAGCCCAGAGCAGAGAGAGTGGGGAGCAGGGAGAGCCCAGAGCAGAGAGAGTGGGGAGCAGAGAGAGTGGGGAGCAGGGAGAGCCCAGAGCAGAGAGAGTGGGGAGCAGGGACAGGAGAGTCCAAAGCAGAGAGAGTGGGGAGCAGGGACAGGAGAGCCCAGAGCAGAGAGAGTGGGGACCAGGGAGAGCCCAGAGCAGAGAGAGTGGGGAGCAGGGACAGGAGAGTCCAAAGCAGAGAGAGTGGGGAGTAGGGACAGGAGAGCCCAGAGCAGAGAGAGTGGGGAGCAGGGAGAGCCCAGAGCAGGGAGAGTGGGGAGCAGGGAGAGCCCAGAGCAGAGAGAGTGGGGAACAGGGACAGGAGAGCCCAGAGCAGAGAGAGTGGGGAACAGGGACAGGAGAGCCCAGAGCAGAGAGAGTGGGGAGCAGGGAGAGCCCAGAGCAGAGAGAGTGGGGAGCAGAGAGAGTGGGGAGCAGGGAGAGCCCAGAGCAGAGAGAGTGGGGAGCAGGGACAGGAGAGTCCAAAGCAGAGAGAGTGGGGAGCAGGGACAGGAGAGCCCAGAGCAGAGAGAGTGGGGAACAGGGAGAGCCCAGAGCAGAGAGAGTGGGGAGCAGGGACAGGAGAGTCCAAAGCAGAGAGAGTGGGGAGTAGGGACAGGAGAGCCCAGAGCAGAGAGAGTGGGGAGCAGGGAGAGCCCAGAGCAGGGAGAGTGGGGAGCAGGGAGAGCCCAGAGCAGAGAGAGTGGGGAGCAGGGAGAGCCCAGAGCAGTTGGAGTGCAGGCACTTCTGCTGTGGTCAATGATTTCTGGTGAGGGATCTGGGGGCTGTATTTTTATGTAGTTTCTAGGGGAGTATGTAAGAGGCCTGAGAGCTGCTGGAAGCCTTTATAATATCACCTACAGTGACATTGCTCACCATACACCCCCTTCCAAAGTATTTTTAACTCCTCAGTGCACAGAGTGGTTTTGTCTCCTCTGTGCCCCCTCCTCAAGGTGGTTTTGTCTCCTCTGTGCCCCCTCCTCAAGGTGGTTTTGTCTCCTCTGTGCCCCCTCTTCAAGGTGGTTTTGTCTCCTCTGTGCCCCCTCTTCAAGGTGGTTTTGTCTCCTCTGTGCCTCCTCCTCAAGGTGGTTTTGTCTCCTCTGTGCCTCCTCCTCAAGGTGGTTTTGCCTCCTCTGTGCCCCCTCCACACGGCGGTTTTGCCTCCTCTGTGCCCCTCCACACGGCGGTTTTGCCTCCTCTGTGCCCCCTCCACACGGCGGTTTTGCCTCCTCTGTGCCCCCTCCACACGGCGGTTTTGCCTCCTCTGTGCCCCCTCCACACGGCGGTTTTGCCTCCTCTGTGCCCCCTCCACACGGCGGTTTTGCCTCCTCTGTGCCCCCTCCACACGGCGGTTTTGCCTCCTCTGTGCCCCCTCCACACGGCGGTTTTGCCTCCTCTGTGCCCCCTCCACACGGCGGTTTTGCCTCCTCTGTGCCCCCTCCACACGGCGGTTTTGCCTCCTCTGTGCCCCCTCCACACGGCGGTTTTGCCTCCTCTGTGCCCCCTCCACACGGCGGTTTTGCCTCCTCTGTGCCCCCTCCACACGGCGGTTTTGCCTCCTCTGTGCCCCCTCCACACGGCGGTTTTGCCTCCTCTGTGCCCCCTCCACACGGCGGTTTTGCCTCCTCTGTGCCCCCTCCACATGGCGGTTTTGCCTTCTCTGTGCCCCCTCCACATGGCGGTTTTGCCTTCTCTGTGCCCCCTCCACATGGCGGTTTTGCCTTCTCTGTGCCCCAACACAATAAGAATGTCCACTTATTGCCATCTACAATAGTGATGTCCCTTAGTGCCCCCAGGCAGTATGATGCCCCCTTTGTGTCCCTCAACACAGTATGATGCCTATTTAGTGCCCCCACAGAGTAAGATGTACTCAGTGATGCCCACTTAAAGGATATAGACACCTTTGTAAAAAAAAAAAAAAAAAATTATACATTAACCACTTCAGCCCCGCTAGCTGAAACCCCCTTCATGACCAGGCCACTTTTTACACTTCTGCACTACACTACTTTCACCGTTTATCGCTCGGTCATGCAACTTACCACCCAAATGAATTTTACCTCCTTTTCTTCTCACTAATAGAGCTTTCATTTGGTGGTATTTCATTGCTGCTGACATTTTTACATTTTTTGTTATTAATCAAAATGTAACGATTTTTTTGCAAAAAAATGACATTTTTCACTTTCAGCTGTAAAATTTTGCAAAAAAAACGACATCCATATATAAATTTTTCGCCAAATGTATTGTTCTACATGTCTTTGATAAAAAAAAATGTTTGGGCAAAAAAAAAAAAGGTTTGGGTAAAAGTTATATCGTTTACACACTATGGTACAAAAATGTGAATTTCCGCTTTTTGAAACAGCTCTGACTTTCTGAGCACCTGTCATGATTCCTGAGGTTCTACAATGCCCAAACAGTAGAAAAACCCCACAAATGACCCCATTTCGGAAAGTAGACACCCTAAGGTATTCGCTGATGGGCATAGTGAGTTCATAGAACTTTTTATTTTTTGTCACAAGTTAGCGGAAAATGATGATTTTTTTTATTTATTTTTTTCCTTACAAAGTCTCATTCCACTAACTTGCGACAAAAAATAAAAAATTCTAGGAACTCGCCATGCCCCTCACGGAATACCTTGGGGTGTCTTCTTTCCAAAATAGGGTCACTTGTGGCGTAGTTATACTGCCCTGGCAATTTAGGGGCCCAAATGTGTGAGAAGTACTTTGCAATCAAAATGTGTAAAAAATGGCCTGCGAAATCCGAAAGGTGCACTTTGGAATATGTGCCCCTTTGCCCACCTTGGCTGCAAAAAAGTGTCACACATCTGGTATCGCTGTACTCAGGAGAAGTTAGGGAATGTGTTTTGGGGTGTCATTTTACATATACCCATGCTGGGTGAGATAAATATCTTGGTCAAATGCCAACTTTGTATAAAAAAATGCCAAGATATTTCTCTCACCCAGCATGGGTATATGTAAAATGACACCCCAAAACACATTCCCCAGCTTCTCCTGAGTACGGCGATACCAGATGTGTGACACTTTTGCGCATCTAGGCTGCAAAAGTGCCCAAATTCCTTTTAGGAGGGCTTTTTTAGACTTCTTCTCACGCTTTAGGGCCCCTAAAAAGCCAGGGCAGTATAAATACCCCACATATGACCCCACTTTGGAAAGAAGACACCCCAAGGTATTCAATGAGGGGCATGGCGAGTTCATAGAAATGTATTTTTATGGCATAAGTTAGCGGAAATTGATTTTTTATTTTTTTTCTCACAGTCTCACTTTCCGCTAACTTAGGACAAAAATTTAAATCTTTCATGGACTCAATATGCCCCTCAGCGAATACCTTGGGGTGTCTTCTTTCCGAAATGGGGTCAGTTGTGGGGTGTTTGTACTGCCCTGGCATTTGAGGGTCTCCGCAATCATTACATGTATGGCCAGCATTAGGAGTTTCTGCTATTCTCCTTATATTGAGCATACAGGTAATGAGATTTTTTTTTCCGTTCAGCCTCTGGGCTGAACGGCACAGATTTCTTCATTCGCATCGATCAATGTGGATGAAAAAATCTCTGCCCAAAAAAAAAAAAGGAGGGGAAAGGGGTCTGCCAGGACATAGGAGCTCCGCCTAACATCCATACCCACTTAGCTCGTATGCCCTGGCAAACCAGATTTCTCCATTCACATCAATCGATGTGGATGAATAAATTATTGCCGGGATTTTATTTATTTTTTTACATACAAAGTGTTTGCCAAAGCATAGGAACGCCGCCGCCTCCTCCTCAGCTCGTATGCCTCGGCAAACGTATCTGTTACTGCAGAGGAGAAAATCTCGTCTTGCAGCGCCGCATACACCGACTTGCGTGTAATCTGACAGCAGCGCAATGCTTCTGTCAGAATGCACATCAGTGCTGCAGCTAGTCGATCGGTTGGTCCACCTGGAAGGTAAAAAAAAAAAGAAAAAACCAGGCCGCAACGCAATAATTTTATTAACTTTGGAACAGAACATGTAAACTTTAACTTTTTGAACTAAACATTAACCTGTTTGCTTACTGGTGTTTTTTTATTTTATTTTTTTTTTTTTTTTTTTTTACCTTTATAGAACAAACCTCTCCTTCCCCATTGGTCAATGTGCAAAGCGCAAATCGCCCAAAGATGTGGCGAAGTGCGTTATGCACTTTGTCCCAGGTGAAAGGAGACGTTTGCAGCAGCTGTGTGAGTGAATGGGCCCTAATAGCCCTGTGTGCCTGTCCTGGTGAGATGATCCCTATGCTAGGTGTACCTGTGTGTGGTACTTCCGGAAACACTCCCCTAAGCATAGGGCAGGGTGGTCAGGACAGAAATAGCGGGTGTCACGCCTTATTCCACTCCTGCTACAGACACGACATATTTTTCGGGGTGACGGGTGGGTTGAGGTACCAGCAACGACATTGGGGAAATGTCGCTCGTGTAGACGGCTAACTACACTAGAGGATGGGGCCACGGAACCTCCTGGGTACAGGAGGGTCTCGATGATCTCTTCCTGAAATTTGAGGAAGGATCCCGTTCTCCCAGCCTTACTGTAGAGAACAAAACTATTATACAGAGCCAATTGAATTAAATATACAGACACCTTCTTATACCAGCATCTGGTTCTGCGGGAAACTAAATACGGAGACAACATCTGGTCATTGAAGTCCACCCCTCCCATGTGAAGGTTATAGTCGTGGACTGAGAGGGGCTTTTCTATGACACGGGTTTCTCGCTCAATTTGTATTGTCGTGTTTGCGTGAATGGAGGAGAGCATGTAAACGTCACGCTTGTCTCTCCATTTCACCGCGAGCAGTTCTTCGGTACACAGTGCGGCCCTCTGCCCCCTTGCAAGACGGGTGCTAACGAGCCGTTGGGGGAAGCCCGCGCGGTACCACAGGCGCCAATCCGTTCAAGAAACAAATGCCTAAAGAGGGCAGAGAGTGTAGAAATTGTCCACATAAAGATGGTACCCCTTGCCGAATAAGGGTGACACCAAGTGCCAGACTATCTTCCCACTGCTCCCCAGGTAGTCAGGGCAACCGACCGGCTCCAGGGTCTGATCTTTTCCCTCATAGACACGAAATTTGTGTGTATAGCCTGTGGCCCTTTCACAGAGCTTATACAATTTGACCCCTTACCGGGCGCGCTTGCTTGGGATGTATTGTTTGAAGCCAAGGCGCCCGGTAAAATGTATCAGGGACTCGTCTACGCAGATGTTTTGCTCTGGGGTATACATATCTGCAAATTTCAGGTTGAAATGGTCTATGAGAGGCCGAATTTTGTGGAGCCGGTCAAAAGCAGGGTGGCCTCTGGGGCGGGAGGTGCTGTTATCACTAAAGTGCAGGAAACGCAGGATGGTCTCAAATCGTGTCCTGGACATAGCAGCAGAGAACATGGGCATGTGATGAATTGGGTTCGTGGACCAATATGACCGCAATGCATGCTTTTTAGTTAGACCCATGTTGAGGAGGAGGCCCCAAAAAGTTTTAATTTCGGAAACTTGGACTGGTTTCCACCGGAAAGGCTGGGCATAAAAGCTTCCCGGGTTAGCGGTTATAAATTGTGTGGCATACCGGTTTGTCTCTGCCACAACTAAGTCTAAGAGCTCCGCAGTCAAGAACAGCTCAAAAAATCCCAGGGCCGAACCGATCTGAGCTGTCTCAACCCGAACTCCAGACTGGGCAGTGAAAGGGAAAACTACAGGTGCGGCTGAAGTTGGGGACTGCCAATCAGGGTTTGCCAGCACCTCAGGGATTCTAGGGGCTCTACGGGCACGTCTTTGCGGTGGCTGCGACGGGGTCACTACTGCACGTGCCACCGTACCAGCTTCAACTGCCCTTCTGGTGCTCGCTACTTCACCATGTTCTACGGCAGTGCTGGTACTAGGTCCAGGAAGGGCTGGGCTGCTGGTGTATGCCTCACCACGTAATCCGACAGCAGCAGCCCCACTCTGCTGCTCTTGAAGCGGATCCTGCGCAACCTGCGGTCTAGCGACACGGGGCCGGGTACGCCTGGTGCTATCAGGGACCTCAGCCTCCTCATCCAAACTTTGGGTCAGAGAGCCACTGCTTTCTACAGGTTCGTATTCTGACCCGCTAGATTCATCAGATGAGGGTTCCCATTCCTCATCCGACTGGGTCAGAAGCCTGTAGGCCTCTTCAGAAGAATACCCCCTGTTTGACATGTGGGCAACTAAATTTAGGGGTATTCCCTGAGACTACCCAAGAAAAAAAAGCAAGCCTGTCTTACAAATGGGAGGCTAGCGAAGTACCGGAGGCCGCTGCGGTTGATTAAAAAAATCAGTTTTGATATTTTTTTTCGCCGCAGTGCGTGTAAAGTGCAGCGATAAAAAAAATAAAAATGTTTTGTTACTGCGGTGGGGCGGGTGTGGGCGAACGCACGTGTGGGCGACCGATCAGGCCTGATCGGGCAAACACTGCGTTTTGGGTGGAGGGCGAACTAAAGTGACACTAATACAATTATAGATCTGACCGTGATCAGTTTTGATCACTTCTAGATACTATAAAAGTACAAATGCTGATTAGCGATACGCTAATCAGCGAATCAGTGACTGCGGTGCGGTGCGGTGGGCTGGGCGCTAACTTATCCCTAAACTACCTAACCAAGGGGCCTAAACTATACCTAAAACCTAACTGTAAATACCAGTGAAAAAAAAAAGTGACAGTTTACACTGATCACTTTTTTCCTTTCACTAGTGATTGACAGGGGCGATCAAAGGGTTAATAGGGGTTCAGGGGGGTGATCTGGGGCTAGTATGAGGTGTTTGGTGTACTCACTGTGTAGCCTGCTCCTCTGCTGGATCCAACCGCCGAAAAGAACCAGCAGAGGAGCAGGCCAGCCATATAACAGATCATATTTACAAATATGATCTGATATATGGCCTCTGATTGTTTTTTTTTTAAATCAGCAACCTGCCAGCCGCGATCGTTGGCCGGCAGGTTGCTGACAAAATACTTCTCGACGAAATGCCGGCCCGCGATGCGCATGCGCGGACCGGCTGTGACGAAATCTCGCGTCTCGCGAGATGACACGCCGATGCGTCCAGGAGGAGTAAATCAACCACCTCCCGGACGCATCGGCGCGTTAGGCGGTCGGGAGGTGGTTAAAGGGGTTGTCCAAGTTATATTTATTGATGACCTATCCTCAGGATAGGTCATCAATATCAGATCGGCGGGGGTCCGACACCCGGCACCCCCTCCGATCAGCTGTTTGAAGAGAAGGCGTGCGCGGTGTAAGCGCTGCCTCCTCTTCACTGTTTACCTTCTAGCCGTTGCATCTGCAGTGGTGAGCAGGTGTAATTACACCCAAGCTATCCTATTGAAATTAATGGGACGGCTTGGGTGTAATTACACCTGCTCACCACTGCAGATGCAACGGTTAAAAGGTAAACAGTGAAGAGGAGGCAGCACTGACACCGCGCACGCCTTCTCTTCAAACAGCTGATCGGCGGGGGTGCCGAGTGTCGGACCCCGCCGATCTGATATTGATGACCTATCCTGAGGATAGGTCATCAATAAATATAACTTGGACAACCCCTTTAATTTATTTTGTGGAGAAAATTATTTCTCCATTTGATTCTATTTATCTATCTTTTTTCGTTCTTGTTCTACAGCCTGCAGTGCTTCCTATGCTAGTGAGTTTACAGAGAACATTTTCTGTAACTCCTCCTGTATGCACACAGGAGCGTGCACTGTCTCCCTCACCCCTAACCCCTCCCCCTTGTATCAGAAGCTGCCAGGTCCGGTTTTCTAACAAAAATCCTTACTTTGTGAAAATACCTTACCCCTCGTGCCTTCTGGGGATGTGCACCTCAGTGCAAGTGCACTATCACCGCATGGGTAAGATAAAATTAGGGTTATAGTAAACGATGTATGGCAGCAGTGGTCTTATGTTTAGTGTATGATGTTGGATAAATGACAATAATTGTCTACATTTATTTCTGCATGGGAAACTAGCAGTGGTCTCCCTGCAGAAAAATCTGCCTCATAACGTTATGTGGGCCTATACATTATATCTGTGAATTACTGCAAAATTCGTACCCCATCTCAGCTAAAAATACTCCTCCAAATTGTTTTTACTCTTCTGGAAAAAAGTTAGTGCAACCTCTGCTGTCAGCTACAGCATACAGCTGACAGTCTGCTTAAAACTGCAGATATAACCCTCTCCATGCCATGGTCCTTAGGGACCGCTGTATGGAAGGGGCTAACCATCGGGTTGCTGCTCTGCTGTGGCAGTGGCTTGATGCTTGAATGGTAAACTGAGGGAGGGAGCTGCCTCCCTCATAGGGCTGCTGTGGCAGCGTCCCTATGGTTACCATGGCAACCTGGCACCTTCACAGGCATCCGGATTGCCATGGTATAGCTGAGCCTGTTCAAGCTTACTGTGAATGATAATACATTGCAGTATACTATACAGTGTATTGTAGAGGCATCAGACCCACTGGATCTTCAAGAACCAAGTGGGTCAGAGTCAAAAAAGTGTAAAAAAAGAAAATCTAACTTCTTCCTATATCCTCACATATATGAATGGTTAAAAATATAAAAAACACTAAACATGTTTGGTATCGCCGCATCCGTAGGGACCTGATCTATAAAAGGATCACGTACTTTTACCGCACGGTGAACGCCATAAAAAAAAGAAAAAAAGAAAAACTATGATGGAATTGCAATTTTGCCCACTGCACTTCCCACAAAATGGTATAAAAAGTGATTAAAAGAGTCATATGTACCCCAAAATAGTACAAATCAAACCATCATCTCATCCCGCAAAAAATGAGTCAATCGCCCCCCAAAAAAATATGTCTTTCAGAAAATGGAAAAACAAAAACATGATTAAAAAAATGCTTTTATTGTGTAAAATTAAATTTTTAAAATGCATATTAGGTATTGCCGCGTCATTACGACCTGCTCTATAAAAATATCACATTATCTACTCTGTCAGGTGAACATTGTGAAAAACAAAAAATAAAAACTGTGCCAGAACAGCCATTTTTTGGTTACCTTGCCTCACAAAAAGAGTAATATGTACATACAAATAAACGCAATGCACAACTACCTGTAGCAAAAGATTTCTATACTGCAGGAATAACTATATATATATATATATATATATATATATATATATATATATATAGATAGATAGATCAGAAAAAGAACGGCACTCCTTTAGATGATAAAAAACTCCTTTAATCACCCGTGCGGTGCAACGTTTCGGCTCAGCACTAGAGCCTTTCTCAAGCTTGAGAAAGGCTCTAGTGCTGAGCCGAAAGGTTTCAGCGCACGGTGATTAAAGGAGTTTTTTTATCATCTAAAGGAGTGCTGTTCTTTTTCTGATCTATTATTGGGGCAAGAAGTCTCTTTCCTTGTGAACATGCACCCGCCATTTACCTATTTAGCTGGTGCCGCCATTTTTCTTCTCAATATATATATATATATATTTGTGGCAGTGGAGCTGCCAGAGGGCCATATGAAGGCCATTGAAATGGTGTATCTCACCCAGAGGAGCCTGGGTGAGAACAGAAAAGGCTGGAAAAATATTTTTTTCCCACTGTCTGCAGCAGCTAGGCTGGTAATTAAGAGAATTAGCAGCCAGGTGAGGAGCTCAGGTAATCGTGGGCTGAGCTCCTCAATCAGGGCTCCCTGTCTGGCGAAGGAGCAGGCTGTGCCAAGTCCTGTGGGAGCCGGGACCCTTTAACCCTGTGTGGGGTAAGCACGGTGCTGTGTTTTGGGGAGCTGGGTGGTAGACCCAGATCCCGATAGAGAGGGAGAACTACTGTATAGTCAGTGGCTAGACGGCCTAGGATTTGTGTTTATGATTTATGTTTGGTCTGCTGTTAAAGTGACAATAAAGCTAGTCATGGCCAGTTTGCACCCAAATCTGCAGTGTTGGAGTGGCTTCTTGAGTTGTGCCAACCGTCTAAGCGGAGAAGACGGCGATCCTGGAGAGCTAACCCCGACCCCGAGTTGTCACAAAAAAAATATATATACATCAGGCCAAATATAAATATGGCGCTACAGGCCAATGGATCCGGCAACAAATCCAGGGCAATATAAGAATAAAAAAAAAATTGTGAAAAGAAAAACACTTTATTCACCCCTGTGGTCGCAACTAGTGTTGAGCGAACTTGTGTTTCAAGTTTGGCGTACAAGGTTCAGGTCATGTAAGAATTCCGTCTGCTACCACGGACCATAACTAAAGGTCCATTTACATGATGGGGTGCGAACCCATTCATTTTCAACGGGGCCGCAAAAGATGCGGACAGCACCACCATGTGCTGACCGCGTCCACACTTCCGTTACACGGCCACGCAAAAAAATAAATAGATCATGTCCTATTCTTGTCCGCAGCCACGGACAAGAATAGGTATTTCTATCGTTGTGCTGGCCATGTGAGGTCCGCAAAATGCGGACCGCACATGGCCGGTGTCTGTGTTTTGCGGATATGCAAAACAGTTGTGGACATGTGAATAAATCCTTATGGTCCGTGGTAGCAGAATCCATAATGGAATTCTTTGAAAATCTGAACCTTGTACGCCGAACTTGAAACACAAATTCGCTCAACACTAGTCGCAACGTTTTAGCTCATAGCTTGAAAAGAGACTCTGTGAATGAGCTGAAAACAGTGGGACCACAGGAGAGAATAAAGTCTTTGAGGGTGCAGACATTTTTTTTCTTTACGTATATATATATATATATATATATATATATATATATATATCCATAGAAAAGGTTAGGCAGCACTCCTACACATGCAGGGATGGTTATATGGTGCCCGCGGTAGTCCCTCGATCCAGGACGGGTAAATAATAGAGAAAGTCCTCAGCACTCCTTGAAGTAAAAAATGTGCAGTTTATTCACACATGTCAAAAATAGACAACGTTTCGGTTCTCTCACAGAACCTTTCTCAAGTCAGGCCTCAAGTTGGGCATAGAGACATGGGTTGCTAGATCGCCGCTAGCACATCCGCAATACCCAGTCCCTATAGCTCTGTGTGCTTTTATTGTGTCAAAAAAATGATTTGATACATATGCAAATTAACACAAAAGAGTCATATCTTGCTTGTGTGACCAGAGAAGAGTCATATTTTCAAGCTCTGACTCATCTCAGCTTAATTTGCATATGTATCAAATCGTTTTTTATACACAATAAAAGCACACAGAGCTATGGGGACTGGGTATTGTGGATGTGCTAGCGGCCATCTACAAACCCATGTCCTCAGCTCTATACCCAAAATCCAGGTGATAGGTTCCCTTTAGCCAGAACACCTTTATGGTATTATGATGTGGTTCCCGATGTTGTTCTTATCTTTTTCTGACTTCTGGATGGAGTACTTTAGTGAATTTCACCTGAAAATGTAACAGACAAGTTTGTGAATTTTTTTAACCTGTCTACTAGGTATAGCAGTGGTACATCACACCCAAAAATTGGTAAATTTCACCCGAAAATGTAACAGACAAATTTGTGAATTTTTTTAACCTGTCTACTAGGTATAGCAGTGGTACATCACACCCAAAGATTGGTGAATCTCACCCAAAAATGTAACAGACAAAGTAGTGAAATGACATAAAATAAAATACGTACAAATCAAAAAAAAAAATTTGATTTATGAAGTGGAGGTCCATATGGAGTTGGAGTTTGAGGAGGTGGTGGACGTAGCGTTGTAGGTGGAAGCAGCGTTGGAGGAGGACGAGATAGCCAACACTGGTTTTTGGTTTTAATTTTTTTAATTTTTTTATTTACACTCCAAAAGAGTTTGAAATATCCAAAATACAAGAATGAGCAATTACACTGTAGTATAACAATGGCTGGTTAAGGCCAGTATACATGTCTATTCTGCACAAGGTACGGGCAAGTCCTGTGGGATCCATGCCTGGTTCATTTGAATGAACGGGAGCTTGTCCACATTGGCTGTGGACAGGCGGCTGCGCTTGTCTATGATGACGCCCCCTGCCATGCTAAACACACGTTCAGATAATACACTGGCTGCAGGGCAGGCCAGCACCTCCAAGGCATAAAGGGCAAGCTCAGGCCATGTGCCCAATTTTGAAACCCAGAAGTTGAAGGGGGCAGACTCGTCATTCAGTACGTGTAGGCGTGTGCACACATACTGCTCCACCATGTTGGTAAAATGCTGCCTCCTGCTAAGACGTTCTATATCAGCTGGTGGTGCTGGTTGTTGTGGCGTGCTGACAAAGCTTTTCCACATTTCGGCCATGCTAACCCTGCCTTCTGAGGTGCTGGCGGTGCCCCAGCTGCGTTGGCGACCTCTTCCTTCGCCTTGTGCTTCCACTGTGCCCCTGCTGTCAGGTGGGAATGCCACCAACAGCGCGTCTACCAGCATGCGCTTGTACTCACGCATCTTACAATCACGCTCCAGTGACGGAATTAACCGGGATCCAGCAGCGTGGCCACCCAGTAATCAGCACAAGTTAGAATGTGGGCAACTCGGCGGTCGTTGCGGAGACACTGCAGCATGTAATCGCTCATGTGTGCCAGGCTGCCCAGAGGCAACGAAAAGCTGTCCTCTGTGGGAGGTGTATCGTCTGTGTCCTCTGTATCCCCCTAGCCATGCACCAGTGATGGCCATGAGCTGGTCTGGGTGCACCCTGCTGTGAACATGGTTACTCCTCCTCTATCTCCTCATCCTCCACCTCGTCATCCTCCAGAACTGTGCCCTGGCTGGACAATTGTGTACCTGGGGTTTGTGGGTCCAGGAACCCACCCTCGGAGCCACTTGTGAATGACTGGCCGGAAACCCTACGAATTGATCCCTCTTCCTCCTCCTCCTGTGCCACATCCTCTTCCATCATCGACCAGCAGCGTTTTTTCAAGGAGGCATAGAAGTGGCATAGTAACGCTGAGAACTGCGTTATCGGCACTGGCCATGTTGGTGGAGTACTCGAAACAGCGCAACAAGGAACACAGGTCTCGCATGGAGGCCCAGTCATTGGTGGTGAAGTGGTGCTGTTCCACAGAGCGACTCATCCATGCGTGCTGCAGCTGAAACTCTACTATCGCCTGCTGCTGCTTGCACAGTCTGGCCAGCATGTACAAGGTGGAGTTCCACCTTGTGGGCACGTCGCATATGAGGCAGTAAGGCCAAAGTTACGCTGACAGGCAAGCAGCAGTAGGGTGAGTACTCCGAAAGCGCGCACAGACGACCCGCACTTTATGAAGCAGCTCTGACATATCGGGGTAATTTTTAAGGAATCTCTGCACCACCAAATTCAGCACATGCGCCAGGCAAGGGATGTGCGTCAAACAGGCTAGTCCCAGAGCTGCTAGGAGATTTCACCCATTATCGCACACTACCAGGCCAGGCTTGAGGCTCACTGGCACCAACCACTCATCGGTCTGTTGTTCAAGGCCCGTCCACAGCTCCTGCGCGGTGTGGGGTTTGTCCCCTAAACAGATAAGTTTTAAAACTGCTGCTGTCGTTTACCCCTGGCTGTGCTGAAGTTGGTGGTGAAGGTGTTACGCTGACTGGATGAGGAGGCGGTAGAGGATGAGGAACTCGAGTAGGAGAAGGAAGCAACAGGAGCCAAACTGAAGCATCCTGCAATCCTCGGTGGTGGAAGGGCATGCGCCAAACTGCTATCCGCCTCAGGCCCAGCCGCCACTGCATTTATCCAGTGTGCTGTTATAGAGATATAACGTCCCTGACTGTGCTTACTGGTCCACGTATCCGTAGTGAGGTGCACCTTGCCACAGATGGCGTTGCGCAGTGCACACCTGATTTTGCCCCCCACTTGGTTGTGCAGGGAAGGGATGGCTCGCCTGGAAAAGTAGTGGAGGCCGGGCACGATGTACTGTGGGACAGCCACCGCCATAAGGCCTTTAAATTTTCTGTCTCTACCAGACGGAATGACAGCATTTTAAAGGCCAGTAATTTAGAAATGCTAGGGATCGCGGGTGGGTAGGGGGGTACTTCCTCTTCCATTCCAGTGTTTGGGAGATGGAGAGCTGAACGCTTCCGTGGGACATTGTGGAGATGCTTGGTGACCCAGGTGGTGGTGTTGCTGGCAGATCCTCTGTTTGCGGGGTGGCAGGTCGCACTGTCACTCCAGAGATGGATGAAGAGGCCAAGACTGCAGCAGAAGAGGAAGCAGGAGGAGCCAGATAACTTTTTTGGTTTTTGAGGTGTCTACTCCACCGCAGCTCGTGCTTTGCACTTAAATGCCTGGTCATGCAGGTTGTGCTCAGGTTGAGAACGTTTATGCCTCGCTTAAGGCTCTGATTACACAGTGTGCAAACCACTCGTGTCTTGTCGTCAGCACATTGTCTGTAGAACTGCCAAGCCAGGGAACTCCTTGGAGCTGGCTTTGGTGTGCTCAGTCCCTTGCTGCGGTGGGCAGTAGCAGGCTTACTGTCTAGGGGACGGCCGCTCCGCTTTTGCACCCTGCTCCCTCTTCTGCTGTGCTGGTGGCTCTGTGCGACCACCGCCTCTTCCTCCGAACTACATAGGTCACTCGCATGACCTTGATTCCATGTGGGGTCGAGGACCTCATCGTTCTCCATATCGCCTTCCACCCAGTCTTCACCCCTGCCCTCCTTGTCAGTCTACACACTTTCGAAAGCCCCAGCAGTTGGCACCTGTGTTTCGTCATCATCCGAGACGTGCTGCGATGGTCTTCCCATGTACTCATCTTGAAACATAAGTGGTTGGGCATCGGTGCACTCAATCTCTTCTATTTCTGGGGCAGGGCTATGTGGATGGCCCTGGGAAACCCTGCTAGCAAAGTCATCAAAAAGCAGATGAGACAGCTGCATGACTTGGGGCTTAGACTGCTTGGCTGATTTGCAAGGGGGTGAGGTGAAAGACTGATGGACATCGGCTGCAGGTGCCAACTCTGATCTTTCAGCAGGAGACTGGGTGGGAGACAATGTGAAGGAACTGGAGGCACTGTCAGCAACCCAATTTACTATCGCCTTTACTTGTTCTGGCCTCACCATTCACAGAGCCGCATTAGGCCCGACCAAATACCGCTGAAGGTTCTGTCGCCTACTCGCAGCTGAGAAAGGTGTTTCACTTGTGCGTGTAGCTGGCACAGATCGCCACGTGCTCTCCCTGCAACAGGAGCTTCACCAGCAGCACCACGATCTGGGCCCCGTCCCTTATTTGACGCTCTCCTCATATTTCTCAAATTTAGGAGCTTGCCCTAAATGGAAGTTTAATTAATAGCAGAATAGAACGACAGTATCTAAAGTGTGTATCTCACAATGACATATGCAGCAAAGGCTGCAAAATAAATTTTTGGGCCCAAAATGGGTGTTTGTTTAATAACAGAATATGACAGCAGTATATAACCCTTGAATTTTACACGTGCTGATGCAGCAAGGGCTTCACATTGTCTCCCACCCAGTCTCCTCCAAGGGCTGAAAAAAATTGTATTTTGCCCAAAAAGGGTGTTTTATTAATAGAAGAATATAACCACAGTATCTAAAGTGTGTATCTCACACGTCCTGATCCAGACTAGGCTGGAATTAATTTTTTTTGCCCAAAATGGCTGTTTTTCAAATAACTGAATAGAACCACAGTATCTAAAGGGTGTATGTCACACGCATAGATGCAGACTAGGCCGCAATTAAAGTTTTTTGCCCAAAATTAGTGTTTGTTTAATAACAGAATATGACAGCAGTATATAAATCTTGAATTTCACACGTTCGGATGCAGCAAGTGCTGTAAAATTGTGTATTTTGCCCAAACAGGGTGCTTTATAGGGATGAGCGAACTCGAACTGTATAGTTCGGGTTCGTACCGAATTTTGGGGTGTCCGTGACACGGACCCGAACCCGGACATTTTCGTAAAAGTTCGGGTTCGGTGTTCGTCGCTTTCTTGGCGCTTTTGTGATGCTTTCTTGGCGCTTTTTGAAAGGCTGCAAAGCAGCCAATCAACAAGCGTCATACTACTTGCCCCAAGAGGCCGTCACAGCCATGCCTACTATTGGCATGGCTGTGATTGGCCAGAGCACCATGTGACCCAGCCTCTATTTAAGCTGGAGTCACATAGCGCCGCCCGTCACTCTGCTCTGATTAGCGTAGGGAGAGGTTGCGGCTGCGACAGTAGGGCGAGATTAGGCAGATTAACTCCTCCAAAGCACTTGATTAATTGATCGATCTGCAGCTGTGGATCATTGAGCTGCTGATACTCAATTGCTCACTGTTTTTAGGCTGCCCAGACCGTTTGTCAGTCACTTTTTTCTGGGGTGATCGGCGGCCATTTTGTGTCTTGTGCGGTGCTGCGACCAAGTGCATCCAAGCTGCGACCAAGTGCATTTAACCCTCAATGGTGTGGTTGTTTTTTGGCTAAAGCCTACATCAGGGTGAAGCTGTCACACCAAGTGCATTTAACCAGCAATAGTCTGTTTATTTTTTGGCCATATACTACATCAGGGGCAAGCTGCGCCTGTCACCAAGTGCATTTAACCCTCAATGGTGTGGTTGTTTTTTGGCTAAAGCCTACATCAGGGTGAAGCTGTCACACCTAGTGCATTTAACCAGCAATAGTCTGTTTATTTTTTGGCCATATACTACATCAGGGGCAAGCTGCGCCTGTCACCAAGTGCATTTAACCCTCAATGGTGTGGTTGTTTTTTGGCTAAAGCCTACATCAGGGTGAAGCTGTCACACCAAGTGCATTTAACCAGCAATAGTCTGTTTATTTTTTGGCCATATACTACATCAGGGGCAAGCTGCGCCCGTCACCAAGTGCATTTAACCCTCAGTAGTGTGGTTGGTCAAGCTATCACACCAAGTGCATTTAACCAGCAATAGTCTGTTCATTTTTTGGCCATATACTAAATCAGGGGCAAGCTGCGCCCGTCACCAAGTGCATTTAACCAGCAATAGTCTGTTCATTTTTTGGCCATATACTACATCAGGGGCAAGCTGCGCCTGTCACCAAGTGCATTTAACCCTCAGTAGTGTGGTTGGTCAAGCTGTCACACCAAGTGCATTTAACCAGCAATAGTGTGGTTATTTTTTGGCCATATCCCAGTCTAATTCTGTCACTAAATCCATACCGGTCACCCAGCGCCTTAATACTAGGCCTCAAATCTATATCCCGCTAAATCTGTCGTTACCGCTGTACTGTTGTGGCTGGGCAAGTTATTTAGTGTCCGTCAAAGCACATTTTTTGTTCAGGGTTGAAATACAATTCCCAATTTAGCAATTTCATAATTTAGTGGTTTCTGCTATATCTGTAATGCAAGGCACCAACAAACAGACCAGTGATGAAAGCAAAAAGGTGTTTATTCACCAGAAACATAAACGTCCAGGACACTTGCTGGTAACAAGAAATAATAACAAAAAACCAGGTAAGGAGATTCCAGGAATAGTCCCAACCAGTGCTGAATGATGCTGTGCACTTGGCAGTCGAGCCACTCCAGATCTTGGGTCCGCTGTAAGGACAAAGTTCCTGGCAGTCTTCAGTCACTAGGAGTTGTGACCTATACCTGGTTGAGGGAAAATAACAGTGGGCACTGATCACCCTGAGAGACCTCCTTTTAAATGCCTGCTGACCAATCCCAGGGTGCCAAGTGTCCACTACCATAAGTGAACAAATTGCCCTGCACCTGAGTACAAGGCCTAAGGCAATCACAAGTTGATTAACCCATGGCTGGCTCCCTAATCCACTTTGCTCTTGTGAGTCAGTATAATATGTGCCACTGGTCGACGAAGTGCATAAGAAGCGCAGTACTCGCGACCGTGTATCCCTTTGCGAACCTGCCCTCGTGCGTACGCACGGACGCATGATTGACTCAGCGCGAGTATGCGAGCGCGTGGACCCAGATGCGGAAACGGAAGTCGCAGGAGACACCGGAGACAACCCTGGCCGCGGCGTCTTGTCACTCGCCTGGCCACTCTGTCCCTGGGACTCCGACGGTCCTCCCCTCCGATGTCCACGCGAACGCATCTCCGCACTGGCTCGCAAAGGGGTCAGCGCTGGTGCATCAGAGACACGCATAACCTGTCCCGCAACTCCACGAGGACCCCTCTTGGTTCCCCTGGAGTGCAAAGCAGGTGAGGATCTTACAATATCAGAGCTATTTGAAATCTATCCCTAAAAGGGTATATAATATTCAAGGTGCACATAGGGTCATTCAGAATAACTTCACACACACGCTACTGTGCATTTCCAAGTCTAATTCTGTGAGTAAATCCATACCGGTCACCCAGCGCCTAAATACTAGGCCTCAAATTTATATCCCGCTAAATCTCTCGTTACCGCTGTCCTGTTGTGGATGGGAAAGTTATTTAGTGTCCGTCAAAGCACATTTTTTGTTCTGGGTTGAAATACAATTCCCAATTTAGCAATTTCATAATTTAGTGGTTTCTGCTATATCAGAGCTATTTGAAATCTATCCCTAAAAGGGTATATAATATTCAAGGTGCACATAGGGTCATTCAGAATAACTTCACACACACGCTACTGTGCATTTCCAAGTCTAATTCTGTGAGTAAATCCATACCGGTCACCCAGCGCCTAAATACTAGGCCTCAAATTTATATCCCGCTAAATCTCTCGTTACCGCTGTCCTGTTGTGGATGGGAAAGTTATTTAGTGTCCGTCAAAGCACATTTTTTGTTCTGGGTTGAAATACAATTCCCAATTTAGCAATTTCATAATTTAGTGGTTTCTTCTATATCAGAGCTATTTGAAATCTATCCCTAAAAGGGTATATAATATTCAAGGTGCACATAGGGTCATTCAGAATAACTTCACACACACGCTACTGTGCATTTCCAAGTCTAATTCTGTCACTAAATCCATACCGGTCACCCAGCGCCTAAATACTAGGCCTCAAATTTATATCCCGCTGAATTTGAATACAATACATTGGGCCAAATAATATTTTTGTTGTTGTGGTGAACGATAACAATGAGGAAAACATCTAGTAAGGGACGCGGACGTGGACATGGTCGTGGTGGTGTTAGTGGACCCTCTGGTGCTGGGAGAGGACGTGGCCGTTCTGCCACATCCACACGTCCTAGTGTACCAACTACCTCAGGTCCCAGTAGCCGCCAGAATTTACAGCGATATATGGTGGGGCCCAATGCCGTTCTAAGGATGGTAAGGCCTGAGCAGGTACAGGCATTAGTCAATTGGGTGGCCGACAGTGGATCCAGCACGTTCACATTATCTCCCACCCAGTCTTCTGCAGAAAGCGCACAGATGGCGCCTGAAAACCAACCCCATCAGTCTGTCACATCACCCCCATGCATACCAGGGAAACTGTCTCAGCCTCAAATTATGCAGCAGTCTCTTATGCTGTTTGAAGACTCCGCTGGCAGGGTTTCCCAAGGGCATCCACCTAGCCCTTCCCCAGCGGTGAAAGACATAGAATGCACTGACGCACAACCACTTATGTTTCCTGATGATGAGGACATGGGAATACCACCTCAGCACGTCTCTGATGATGACGAAACACAGGTGCCAACTGCTGCGTCTTTCTGCAGTGTGCAGACTGAACAGGAGGTCAGGGATCAAGACTGGGTGGAAGACGATGCAGGGGACGATGAGGTCCTAGACCCCACATGGAATGAAGGTCGTGCCACTGACTTTCACAGTTCGGAGGAAGAGGCAGTGGTGAGACCGAGCCAACAGCGTAGCAAAAGAGGGAGCAGTGGGCAAAAGCAGAACACCCGCCGCCAAGAGACTCCGCCGGCTACTGACCGCCGCCATCTGGGACCGAGCACCCCAAAGGCAGCTTCAAGGAGTTCCCTGGCATGGCACTTCTTCAAACAATGTGCTGACGACAAGACCCGAGTGGTTTGCACGCTGTGCCATCAGAGCCTGAAGCGAGGCATTAACGTTCTGAACCTGAGCACAACCTGCATGACCAGGCACCTGCATGCAAAGCATGAACTGCAGTGGAGTAAACACCTTAAAACCAAGGAAGTCACTCAGGCTCCCCCTGCTACCTCTTCTGCTGCTGCCGCCTCCGCCTCTTCTGCTGCTGCCGCCTCGGCCTCTTCCTCCGCCTCTGGAGGAACTGTTGGCACCTGCCGCCCAGCAAACAGGGGATGTACCACCAACACCACCACCACCACCTCCGTCACCAAGCGTCTCAACCATGTCACACGCCAGCGTTCAGCTCTCCATCTCACAAACATTTGAGAGAAAGCGTAAATTCCCATCTAGCCACCCTCGATCCCTGGCCCTGAATGCCAGCATTTCTAAACTACTGGCCTATGAAATGCTGTCATTTAGGCTGGTGGACACAGACAGCTTCAAACAGCTCATGTCGCTTGCTGTCCCACAGTATGTTGTTCCCAGCCGCCACTACTTCTCCAAGAGAGCCGTGCCTTCCCTGCACAACCAAGTATCCGATAAAATCAAGTGTGCACTGCGCAACGCCATCTGTAGCAAGGTCCACCTTTCCACAGATACGTGGACCAGTAAGCACGGCCAGGGACGCTATATCTCCCTAACTGCACACTGGGTAAATGTAGTGGCAGCTGGGCCCCAGGCGGAGAGCTGTTTGGCGCACGTCCTTCCGCCGCCAAGGATCGCAGGGCAACATTCTTTGCCTCCTGTTGCCACCTCCTCCTTCTCGGCTTCCTCCTCCTCTTCTTCCACCTGCTCATCCAGTCAGCCACACACCTTCACCACCAACTTCAGCACAGCCCGGGGTAAACGTCAGCAGGCCATTCTGAAACTCATATGTTTGGGGGACAGGCCCCACACCGCACAGGAGTTGTGGCGGGGTATAGAACAACAGACCGACGAGTGGTTGCTGCCGGTGAGCCTCAAGCCCGGCCTGGTGGTGTGTGATAATGGGCGAAATCTCGTTGCAGCTCTGGGACTAGCCAATTTGACGCACATCCCTTGCTTGGCGCATGTGCTGAATTTGGTGGTGCAGAAGTTCATTCACAACTACCCCGACATGTCAGAGCTGCTGCATAAAGTGCGGGCCGTCTGTTCGCGCTTCCGGCGTTCACATCCTGCTGCTGCTCGCCTGTCTGCGCTACAGCGTAACTTCGGCCTTCCCGCTCACCGCCTCATATGTGACGTGCCCACCAGGTGGAACTCCACCTTGCACATGCTGGACAGACTGTGCGAGCAGCAGCAGGCCATAGTGGAGTTTCAGCTGCAGCACGCACGGGTCAGTCGCACTACAGAACAGCACCACTTCACCACCAATGACTGGGCCTCCATGCGAGACCTGTGTGCCCTGTTGCGCTGTTTCGAGTACTCCACCAACATGGCCAGTGGCGATGACGCCGTTATCAGCGTTACAATACCACCTATGTCTCCTTGAGAAAACACTTAGGGCGATGATGGAAGAGGAGGTGGCCCAGGAGGAGGAGGAGGAGGAGGAGGAAGAGGGGTCATTTTTAGCACTTTCAGGCCAGTCTCTTCGAAGTGACTCAGAGGGAGGTTTTTGGCAACAGCAGAGGCCAGGTACAAATGTGGCCAGCCAGGGCCCACTACTGGAGGACGAGGAGGACGAGGAGGTGGAGGAGGATGAGGGTGAAGCATGGTCACAGCGGGGTGGCACCCAACGCAGCTCGGGTCCATCACTGGTGCGTGGCTGGGGGGAAAGGCAGGACGATGACGATACGCCTCCCACAGAGGACAGCTTGTCCTTACCCCTGGGCAGCCTGGCACACATGAGCGACTACATGCTGCAGTGCCTGCGCAACGACAGCAGAGTTGCCCACATTTTAACCTGTGCGGACTACTGGGTTGCCACCCTGCTGGATCCACGCTACAAAGACAATGTGCCCACCTTACTTCCTGCACTGGAGCGTGATAGGAAGATGCGCGAGTACAAGCGCACGTTGGTAGACGCGCTACTGAGAGCATTCCCAAATGTCACAGGGGAACAAGTGGAAGCCCAAGGCCAAGGCAGAGGAGGAGCAAGAGGTCGCCAAGGCAGCTGTGTCACGGCCAGCTCCTCTGAGGGCAGGGTTAGCATGGCAGAGATGTGGAAAACTTTTGTCAACACGCCACAGCTAACTGCACCACCACCTGATACGCAACGTGTTAGCAGGAGGCAACATTTCACTAACATGGTGGAACAGTACGTGTGCACACCCCTCCACGTACTGACTGATGGTTCGGCCCCATTCAACTTCTGGGTCTCTAAATTGTCCACGTGGCCAGAGCTAGCCTTTTATGCCTTGGAGGTGCTGGCCTGCCCGGCAGCCAGCGTTTTGTCTGCCAAGTCACAGCCATGTAATCAGTCACGTGAATGGGAGGAGTCAGTGCTGTGTGTACGCAAAAGTGAAAGAGTTTGTGCTGCGTGTTCCTACACTGAACTGTATACTGTGCGTACAGTCATGTTGTGTGTGGAGCTGGATAACCATGCCATGCATGCTGAAGTGCTGTGTGCGTGAGACATTCCTGGAGCTGCGGAGCCATGTGTGTAATGTTCATTACTCTACATTATCCACTGCCTGATATTAGTGTATATAGCACCAAGAATAGGCGGATACGTCAGCGTCCAACATATCCCAGCATCTAAGTTTTTGGGATCCTGGAAGATCCTCTTAAACACTTAGGAGTCATGAGAGACTTAAGTTCTGGGGGCCTTTACATGGCGTGATAGTGAGAAACGTTCCTACCCAATCGTTGCTATATGAATAGCTATATTTACATGCAGCAATCACTGATCCTGTGTGGGTATCAAAGATCGTTACCATGCAGTTTTATTGTTTGCAGGCATCACATTCCTGTTTACACAGGACGATGTTCTGTAGATCAGCCAACAAATGAGCGTTTGCACCTTAAAGGGATTGTGCAGTGCAAACAGGGATGGATTGGGAACATAAAGTGGCCCCAAATTGATCAGCGGTTCCAAATTGACAAGTGGTGAGATGAACACAAGTAGGCAGGGACAGCATTACAACAGCACAACACAAAATACCACCCCAGCAGAATCAAATACCTCGCCATAAGTACAATTCCCAACATTAACACTAGGGGCATATGGTTGTTATGTACCAAGCTGACAGCTGTGAGAAGGGCCATTGGGAAGTTTCCCTGTAGAGTCTATGGCCAGTCCATCCACAAGTGCAAAAATATTGATGACCAATTAGGGTAGGCTGCTTTTGCTTCAAAGTTACCTGTGCATCATCTCACTTGCAGCGATAGCACTGTTTGATTACAACTACTCGTTCCATTCACTTAAATGGGATGTGTGGTAGGCGCAGCCCTATGAAGTGCCTTTTGCGCTGTGGCATTAGAAGAATTTTGATATCTCTGACTTTTAGTCTAACCAGACTGTCTATTACTCTGTAATTCCCCTAGCGCCGTTCTATGGAAACAGTAGGTTTAAAGCGCACCCCAAATGCTTGAAATAACTTCTTTATTAACTTCAACTTTTCTTCATATAACACAGCCACCTCAGGAGCAGATAGTCCATGTACAAAACACGTGTTGAAAAGATATCACAAAATGGCGGTATGCATAAGATGGTGGTTCAACTGTTCAATCTTGTCATTGAACATAAAATATATTTCTCTCTTCAGTATCTGTACTGTCACTTTAAGTTATTTAAGCACTTTATGATCTCTCTGAGAGGTATATCTGAGGTCTAACTAATAGTTCTACTTGCAGTGTGCAGTTAGCAGTGACTATTTGCAGATTGGTTGAGTATGCTCTGCTATGGTTGTATGCAATTTGGATTGCAATATAGAATCTGAATGCTTGCAAGTGTATGGTTGCAATTGGTGGAACTGTAAATAAACACATATATATCTAGTTCAGTATACAGTTCTAAACACAATACTAACAATATGAACATTATATAGCTGTTTTAAATACCTATATTTGCCTCTTGTTCCCATAAAACTCAGCTCTCAGTGGAGTAAATGTCTCTTCAGATCCTGTCTCTGGTGAATAATGATTCTAGCAGCAGGAGCTGGGGGAATTCCCAGACCGGCTGTGTGTGAGGCTGGCTGTGATTGGTGAAAACTTTTGCTGTGTGAGAAGCTGGCTGTGATTGGTCTAGACTTCTGCCCAGCAACAACAGATTAACACTATACTTTCTGTTGTTTCTGCTGTGTCACTGAGCTTACCTTACATTGCAAAATTAATTTTAAAGGCATATTATCTTTTACTGCTTCTGTGAACACAAAATAAAACAGTTATATGACATCTAAAACATAATGTCACAGTAAATAACTCTGCTTTTGTCTTTAACACATAAACATAGGAACTGTATTAAGGCTATTGACTGGTTTAGCTGTATACACATATAAGCTATACTAGCAACCTAGGACAGGTCTTAGCTTGCCAGCTACAGGATGAGCAGTTGTAATTACACTGTGCCCCCTCTACAAAGGAAACAATGCGTAGGTAATTTTAAAGCTGATTAGTGATGCTGATGTCCACATCCGTTGCTCCATTTCGTGGCCCCGCAAAAAAAATAGAACATGTCCTATTCTTGTCCATTTTGAAGACAAGAATAGGCATTTCTATCAAGGGCCACCCATTCCGCTCTGCAAATTGCAGAACGCACACGGTCAGCATCCGTGTTTTGCAGATCTGCAATTTGCGGACCACAAAACATGACGCGTTAATAGAAATTAATTCTCATCCACAATGGAGACAAGAATAGGACATGTTCTACAATTTGCAGAAAGGCCAAAAAATACAGTATGGATGTGTCCATGGTCCCATAGAAATGAACGGGTCAGTGTGCTATCCACAAAATAAGCAGATAAGGCCTCATGCACACAAATCTATTTTGCATATGTATCCGACCTCCTTTTTTTTTTGTGGATTGCACGCGGATTCATTTCTATGGGTCCGCAAAAAAATTAAATAAATGGACAGCACAAGAATGTGATCCTTGTGCTGTCTATCTCCTTGTGTCCGGTCAACAAATGATAGAACATGGCCTATTTTTATAATGGGAATGATAAAATTTAGATTTCACAGGGAAGAGGTCCATATTTTGTGGATCCATAGTTTACAGACCGCAATATAGACAGAGGCATGTGCATGAGGTTTTACACAAGGATAAAAAATACAGTCGTATATATGAGGCCTAACACAGGCCACTTATCAGGAATGAGCTTTCAATCCCAATAATTGCCCCATATAAAAGGGCCCTTACAATGAGTACAAAGCTGCACGTCTGCCGTGGGGTCTTACATGCATCAGTTTTGTCTGGTGGTTTTTACCATGTACACTGCTAGGCTGAAAAGGAATTTCAAGAGCAATGGTGAGTGAAGATCACTGACTGAACATGGATGCCATCCATCTTCTGTTTTCACAGACCCATAGACTTCAATGGGTGTGTTTGGTGTGTAGTGCACGTCTTAGTCAGTGGATAGACAAGGATGTGTGAATAAACATATTCAAATGAATAAGGTCTTACATGTATCCCGCTATAGCCTGAGTGACTGCTGTCTCACTATGCCTATAGAAAATCCTCCAATGTATACCTCATACTTAGGGTGCATACGCACAACCTTATGTATTTTGTGGTCCGCCAACTGCGTATCCGCAAAATGCAGAAGTAATATATGTGGCATCCGCATTTTTTACGATCCTATTGATCCATGCTGTCTGCATCCGTATGTCAGTTGCGCAAAAGGTAGAACTTGTCCTATACTTTGCTGCAAAATGCAGACTGCAGACCCATTGTAGTCAGTGGGTCCAAAACAAAATATGGATTTTGTGGATCCGTGATTCAGGGACCGCAAAAAAGAAATGGTCATGTGTAGAGATGAGCAAAGTTTACAAAAGTAAGTAGCTGGCGCAATAATAGGTAGCGGCGATTGCGCCGCCCCCTGTCATTGGAACGCTCTCAGATGCCGCGTTCATCCCTGATTCTGGCATCTGAGATAAAAAAATTAGGGCTTTCAGGGGTTGGTCGCTTAAAAAAAATTATACTCACCTTATCCATGTGATTGAAGATCCCGTGGGAAATCTTGCGCGGTGCGTGATGACGTTATCGCGTTGGCCGGCGGAGTGACGTAGGACTTGAGATTTCATGCAGGATCTTCAATTAAATTGGTCACGGAGGCCTCTTCGTTCTGAAATGGATAAGGTGAGTATGATTTTTTTTTACCGCCATTCCAAGCAAAGTTGATTTGTTTTGCAGCGAATCTAATTTTCCCTAAAGGATATTTCGATTCGCGCAACACTTGTCATGTGATTGCAACCTAAGGCTACTTTCACACTTGCGTTCAGAGCGGATCCGCCCAGACGGATCCGCTCATATAATGCAGACGATGGGATCAGTTCAGAACGGATCCGTCTGCATTATATTGTAGAAAAAATTCTAAGTGTGAAAGTAGCTTCAGACGGATCCGTCCAGACTTTACATTGAAAGTCAATGGGGGACGGATCCGTTTGAAAATTTAGCCATATTGTGTCAAATTCAAACGGATCTGTCCCCATTGACTTCCATTGTAAGTCTGGACGGATCCGTTTGCCTCCACACGGCCAGGCGGACACCCGAACGCTGCAAGCAACGTTCAGGTGTCCGTCTGCTGAGCGGAGCGGAGGACAAACGCTGCCAGACTGATGCATTCTAAGCGGATCCGCGTCCACTCAGAATGCATTGGGGCAGTACGGATCCGTTCGGGGCCGCTTGTGGGAGCCTTTAAACGGAACTCACAAGCGGAGCCCCGAACGCTAGTGTGAAAGTAGCCTAAATCTGCAGAAATCACTGGGGAAAATTTACTAAGCTAAAAAATGTGCAGAATTATCACTCAATTGGTACTAGAAATCTGGCGTACATACCTTGCATCACATGTATTACACTAGATAAGGGGGTGTGGATTGTGGGATGGGATGTGGCTCTAAAGGCGACAAGGTGTGCCAGAAATTGCACCAAAATGTTGCCACAAAGTAAGCTAACAGGTGGTGAAAAGTTAGACAAAAGTTTCTAGCCACGCACCAAAGTTATCATCCAGCATGTGAAAAATGTAGTGCATTTTTAGACGTTGAATTTTCCACCATAAAAATATAAGGATGCGATTAAATCTGCGGATGTGACTGCAGAATAAATACATTCAGTGTGCTAATCCAAGTGTGGACACCCACCCCATTGTAGGCTGACTAATGGGACAAGGTGACAATCTGTACAGCAGGGAGAACCAGTCTGCAGCTCTCCAACTACAACTCCGAGCATGCTCAGACTGTCTACAGCTTACAGCACGGCATGGTGGCATTGTAGTTTTACTGGAGAGCCGCAGGTTGGGCCATTCCTGCTGTACAGCAATGTTCCCCAATGTGGCTTTCCAGCTGTAGTAACTACAACTCCCATCATGCTCTGACAGCCTGTGCAGCATTGAGGAATATGTTGACCCTTTATCAGCATGAGAAAAATAAATGACAAGGACGTATGCTCCAGTCGAGTGGAACCATATTTTTATATGTCAAATGCAATATTTCTGTGGTATTTTTGCCACATTGAGACTGAAGGAATGTAACATTTTCAAAAAACTAAGTAACTGCCCCCATATTTTAGCCATAAATAGCCCGGAATAATAAAATCAAAATAAAACGTAGGAGGTCATCGTCCATTTTGTGGCTGTTTCCTATACGGCCTAGTTTGCCTGTCAGTGATTTCCATCAGGAATTGTGAACCAAAACCAGGTGTATGTCAAAAACACAGAACAGGAGCATATTTTTCAATTTTACCTTGAGGCTTCTGCGCACAACATTTTTTTCTTCCGAGAGGAAGGGAAAAGCGAAACGATCGTCGGGCGGCCACTCCAGACTGGGTCAGTTATATGTTTTATCTGATGTGATTTTTCTCTTAGAAGCATTATACCTTGGGTGTGCATAGGAAGATCACCGCCCCTCACGTCATTAGTGTTGTGCGGTGGATTGCAATTGATGGATGCACGTTTGCTATATGAGCCCCATGTTTGATGCTGCTATCTGTACACTAGTCCCTTGTGGTCTGGAGCCTTTAAATTTTCTGATACACTCCAGTGTTCTCATGGTTGCTGCTTTATGTATTTTAGAATATAATTACTGTGTTGTATATGTATTTGTCACGAGGGTGTCAAGAGCCACGTCTGACTCCGTTATACCCGGGGTCAGGAAGTCGCAGCGGGTGGCTGCGCGCTCTATGTCTAAAGATCACGGTGTTTCTTAGTGTTTGTTTTCTGTGTTTGCCTTGCTATCCTTTTTGTCTCACTCAGGGATCCGTAGCTTCTCCTCCTCAGCTGTTTCTTGTCTGCCACTCCCAAACTCCTTATATTCTCCTCTCACACTTCTCTTGTTGCCAGTTATAGAGCTTCCTGCCTGGACATCTATGCTGACCCACTGGAGCTGAGAATCTGGTTGTTGTTCCAGAGTGCTACCCTCCGGATCCCTGTTGGGCTTTTGTTGTCTCCTGTTGTTGCCCACCTGGGATTATATGTTTAGTTTGTATTGTCTGTCCTCCCCTTGGTGTTTTCCTTTAGAGCTAGTGGTGCGGACTAGTGTTCCCACCGCCCTGTTCACTATCTAGGGCTCATCCTAGGGAAAGCCAGGGTTTTAGGCACGTGATCGGCGTACGGGTGAGGAACCCGTCTAGGGACGACAGGGCAGCCAGGCGCCAGCCGCTAGGTGAGTCAGGGGTCACCACCTTCCCTCTCACTAGGGCAGGGCCTCCCTCTTTTCCTCCCTCCGTGTCACGTATGTGACAGTTACGCTGATCGTGATAGTATTTCTAATAAAGTATTTAATTTACAATATTTACTTGCGTGGTAGCTTTTTTTAGCGTTATAGGTGATGTATGGATGATTCCATGTGAGATACTTATGGTATAAATTTTTTGGTGTTTTACGAATATTCGTAATGACGAATATTCATTTTTTGTTGTAGTTTTTTTAACACAGTACACATCAGGTGATCATCCCTCACTTCTTCTAGCTTGTGAGCCAATGAGAAGGCTTTGTCACAGCTTAGCAACATCCCTAGCAACCAATAGAAAAGCTGCCTGCACCCTACTATACAAGTTGCACGTATTGCGAAAAAATATGCGCATCATTAATTGCCGAAAATTCGCAAGCGAAAATACAGTATATTGGAGCACTGTATATGCATATAAAGCTATTCTAATGTTCTGCCGTGCCAACCATTTTCTCCAGTCTCAGGAAACTTATACCAGCTTGAAAAATGTAGCATAAGTGACCCACGCCTTACGCGAATAATACATTGCCGAATTCGCAAATATATGATGAAAATATTCGCAAAATATAGCAAATTCAAATATTGCCTCTGCCGCTCGACACTACCTCTAATTATGGTGCATCTTCCATTGGCGCAGCAGGGATCAACCCCGGTGAAGAAAACGCCAGTTTTGACAAATTTCCCTCTAGGAGTCCTAAGAGACTTCAGAGTGTCACACAAATTTTCAGGCCAGTTGGAGCACTTTTGATTTGTGCCGACCAATTTGGTCAAATCGAACCTGAATGGAATGTCTAAAAGCTGTCTTTGTTACCCACTGCACCCAATCACAGCACAGCCTTCATTATTAATTGTGCTCTTGAAAAATTAAAGCTGTACTGTGATTGGTTGCATTTTCTTTCAGACCGTTTCATCCATCTCACAATGTGCCCAGACTGTCAGACTGCCACAAATAGACCCTTCACTTTCCCTAGGCACTTTGCATATCTGTTGTACTCCCTTTTCTCACCGTGAAATAACAACTATTGTGCCTATTAAAAGCATGCAATATAGTGTCTAACCAAACGCCTGTGGTGGCTTCCCGAGCATGGGCACTGGCAATGTCTTCTTGGGAATCTGAGGTGTTTGGGTGCTCCTTGAATAAGAAAGGATTGATCTGAAAAGCATTCTTTCTTTGTCATTTGTACATATGATCTTAAAAGTACTTGCTTTGAGGTCATCTCCATAAAAATTAGGAAACAAGATGGTGTCTGTAGACCTGCAGGGCAGATCCATTATGACCCTGACTTTGGAAACAGCTGAGGGCCCCCCTGTTATTCGGGTCTTTTATAGGTTCTGCTTTTATGCACTGACGGAATCATTGTAAATGGCGATCTTTATTGGCATTTGATCGGACTTGGCTGAATGGGAATTGAAAGCCACGAGTAAATCATTTTGGATACTTAGTACAATGAGAAAGCTGTGTGTAGATACTGTACATAAGACACCTGCAGGAAAGAGCCTCGGTAAAGTGTCACGAAGATTTATATACATCTCATTCTTGGCCCTTCCAGCAAAGACTTTCTCCATGAATTTATGTGACAGCTATGAAGTTACTTTTACTGCATTGAATAGACTCCTGCAATTTCGAGGTTTGGAAGTGCTTTGCCATCCTCAATTTGCCACACAGTAATGAATAGGGGCGAGCAGACTCATACGACTTCTCCGTTTTTTTCTGTTTTTTTTCTTCAGGCCTCTGGGTTTTTGGCCCATTCGCCCCTGTGTGTGATGAGAAAAGAGAGGGAGGTGTTTTGCCTCTCACCCACTTCATCCATGAATAATTGAGCAGCGGGGGCAATGTAGGAGGAGAAGACAGGAGCATGTCAAGATACATTGTATAGAGACACAGGGAAAGAGTTAGGGGAGGATCCAACTAGTGAAAAACTCAAGACTGAAGTACGAGGGTGAGGGGGTGTGTGGAAGGAGCAATATGATCAATATGGTTTCATTGTTTTGCCTTGCTTACCTCTGCAGGAGACCATCTGCTCCCTGTCAATGGATCACCTGCTTGTCTCAGACGTTGTTATGACAACCCATGGGCGGCGGGATTAAGAAGCTCGCGTCTGCTTATTTGAGGCTGCTTTAGGGGCAGCTCCTTCAGGAGGCAGAGATTTGGGAGAAAGGGGCTGAAAAGTCAACTTTTTTCTAGAATGCATGATAACGTGTCGGAGAATCACGGGTTAAAGACGTTTTCTGGTTTTATGTGAATCTAATTATTCCGTGCGTAATGGGAAGTCCTTTAACTTTCTGATGTATTCTGGCTTTCAATATCTCAACTGTTTCAAGATCAATGTATACATTCAGGGGATAAAAATCTATACATACCTAATTCAGTTATATCCAGTGTATGCTATCCTCTCTGAACTAAATACATCAGCAGAACAAATTTCACAACCATCTTGATAGAGTATCAGTGATAGATTATATTCAGACGCCCGTGACAAGAAAGTTAGGGGGAGATTTATCAAAACTAATATCAAAATAAAACTGGCTTATTTGGCCATAGTAACCAGTCAGCTTTCATTGTTCACAGGAGCTCTAAAAAATGAAAGGTGGAATCTGATTGGTTGCTATGGGCAACTGAGACAGTTTTCCTTTACACCAGTTTTGATAAATTCCCCCCATAGACTACAATGGGCATGTTTGGTGTCACAGAAATATTAGCTATTCAATTTAAAATTTAACTTTTAATCGATAATGGTTAAGAGAAGTATTCATTCCAAATATTTCTTGATATATTGTCAAATTGCCAGAATAAGGGTAGAATCGAGACCCACCGTGGACATCAGGGCGGTAGGTAGTTCAATAATGAAGGTGAGAGATAAGGCACTTACAGTTGGATGGTTCATGTATAGCTGAATCAAATCCTGGTGAGGTCAGGAGGAATATTTATCCCTAATGATACCCTAAGGTGTCTACCCCTGCCTACAGGCAGAGCACCCGCCCCGAAAGGGGCGACCCCACCTCTTGGTGGCTAAACCCTTTCCTTACCCTCACGTGACCCTAGGTGTTACCTCACGGTGGGCTACAAGATTCTCCTCTGTTCAATGGACGAAGGTGCAGTCCTGGATGAGAAATAGTTCTTATAAGTATTTCGTTGTCCCGACGCGTTTCCCCAAGTAGTAATTCCTTGGTTCCTCAGGGGACTATGTTGGTTGTATTCCCATAGCCGAAGGATGGTGGCTATATGCTGGCGATAACAGTGGCTGATGATATGCCGATACAATGGGCATGTTTGGTCTGCCCTAGTAACCAAAGTCTGAAATAGTTTTTTTAATTATTAATGGCATTTACTGTGTGGTATAATTAACCCCTTCAGGACCCAGCCAGTTTTCAGTTTATGGACAGGGAATCATTTAGCAAATCTGATGTGTCAATTTATGTGCTAATAACTTTGGAATGCTTTTCATTATCCAACCGATTGTTTTCTCATGACACATTCAATTCCTGAATTCTAATTTTTCAGCTTTTAAGACAAAGTGATGCCTCACAAAATAGCTAATTAACATTCACCATATGTCTACTTTATTTTGGCATCATTTTGTAAATGTCATTAAATTTTTTAGGACGTTAGAAGGGTTCGAATTTTAGAAACAATTTTTCAAATTTTTGAGGCGCTTACATAATAGAAACCACCCATTTTATAAACTACACCCCTCAAATTATTCAAAACTGATTTTAGAAACTTTGTTAACAGTTTAAGGGTTCCACATTAATGAAAGCAAATTTGAGGTGAAATTTTAAAATGTCATTTTTTGTGTGCAGATTTTCCATTTGAATCCATTTTTCCTATAACACAGCAAAGGTCAATAGCAAAACAAACTTCAATATCTATTACCCTGATTCTGCAGTTTACAGAATCACTCCATATGTGGTTGTAAATTACTGCATGGGCACACAGCAGGGTTCAGAAGGGAAGGAGTGCTGTATGGTTTTTGGAGGGTACATTTTGCTGGAATGGTTTTTGGGCATCTTGTCGTATTTGAAGAGGTGCCCCTTCAGTAGGAACACTTAGCTGTAAAAATTAAAAATTCATTTATTGCAATAAAATGTTGCTTTGGCCCCAAATTTTTCATTTTCACAAGGGGTACCCCCCCACAAAGCACCCTAAAATGTGTTAAGTATTTTTTCCTGAAACTGGCAACATCCCATATTTGATCGCAAACTGCTGTATGGGCACGGCAGGGCTCCATATGGCTTTTGGAGGGCGGATTTTGCTACAATAGTTTTCAGGTACCATGTTGCATTTGAATACACCCTGAAGTACCTCTACAGTGACCCCATTTTGGAAACTACACCTCTGAAGGAAGTTATCAAGGGGTATTTAATTCTACAGGCATTTCATAGAATTTAGAAAAATGAAAGAAAAAAAGTTTTTCCAATAAAGTGTTGCTTTAGCCCCACATGTTTCATTTTCACAAGAGGTAAAAGGAGAAAAACCACCTCAAAACTGATTACCCATTTTCTCGTGAATACAGCAACTCCCTATATGTAACATAGTAACATAGTACATAAGGCCGAAAAAAGACATTTGTCCATCCAGTTCGGCCTGTTATCCTGCAAGTTGATCCAGAGGAAGGCAAAAAAAACAACTGTAAGGTAGAAGCCAATTTTCCTCACTTTAGAGGAATAAAAAATTCCTTTCCGACTCCAATCAGGCAATGAGAATAACTCCCTGGATCAACGACCCCTCTCTAGTAGCTATAGCCTGTAATATTATTACACTCCAGAAATACATCCAGGCCCCTCCTGAATTCCTTTATTGTACTCACAATCACCACCTCCTCAGGCAGAGAGTTCCATAGTCTCACTGCTCTTACCGTAAAGAATCCTCTTCTATGTTTGTGTACAAACCTTCTTTCCTCCAGACGCAGAGGATGTCCCCTCGTCACAGTCACAGTCCTGGGGATAAATAGCTGATGGGATAGATCTCTGTACTGACCCTTGATATATTTATACATATTAATTAGATCTCCTCTCAGTCGTCTTTTTTTCTAAAGAGAATAACCCTAATTTTGATAATCTTTCAGGGTACTGTAGTTGCCCCATTCCAGTTATTACTTTAGTTGCCCTCCTCTGGACCTTCTCCAGCTCTGCTATGTCTGCTTTGTTCACTGGAGCCCAGAACTGTACACAGTACTCCATGTGTGGTCTGACTAATGATTTGTAAAGTGGTAGGACTATGTTCTCATCACGGGCATCTATGCCCCTTTTGATGCAACCCATTATCTTATTGGCCTTGGCAGCACTGCCTGACACTGTTTTTTGCAGCTTAGTTTGCTGTTTATTAAAATTCCTAGATCCTTTTCCATGTCAGTATTACCGAGTGTTTTACCATTTAATAAGTACGGGTGACTTGCATTTTTCCTTCCCATGTGCATAACTTTACATTTGTCAGTGTTAAACCTCATCTGCCACTTATCTGCCCAAGCCTCCAATCTATCCAGATCGCTCTGTAGTAGTATACGGTCCTCTTCAGTGTTAATTACTTTACACAGTTTAGTGTCATCTGCGAAAATTGATATTTTACTATGCAAGCCTTCTACAAGATCATTAATAAATATATTGTGGTATATGTAAAGTAGCGCCACTTGGCTTTTGGAGGGTAGATTTTGCTGGAATGGTTCTTAGGTACCATGTCACATTTGCAGAGCCCCTGAGGTACCAGTACAGTGTAAAACCCCCAAACTGACCCCTTCAGAGGCGTTTCAAAGATCTTTTTAAGATTGAGACATGAAAGTTTTCCACAGATATGGTATTTCAATCCCAACTATGCTATGCCCAGCTTTTGCCATCTGTGAAACACCACCCCCTTTAAATTATTATGCGGGTTCAACTTGTTATGGAAATTGTATAAATGAAGACATAAACTGCTGTTTGGGTATATTGCAGTGCTCATGAATGGAAAGACCACCTTTTGGCTTTTGCAGTGCAGATTTTGGATTGGTTTATGGGCACTATGTTGCTTTCAAACAGCCTCTGGATCAGCATTTTCAGCAATTCTGGTGGATACAATTCTGGCTGTAACAGCTCATTTGCCTGCTCAATCAGAGCGCTGTACACCTGGGGTTAACTTTACTGCAGACCACTATGTTTGCACAAAAAAATATCTAATTTGTCTGATTTTTTGGATATCCATGCTCCAGATAAGCAAATATATGCCTGCAATTATTTGCACCATAATTTACATCATTTTTTTAAAATAAAATAACAATAATATTTATTTAAACAGCTCCAACATATTCTGCAGAGCTGTACAATCAGGGGGTTCATGTACAAACAATATCATACATTACATACTAACAAACAAGCTCAAGAGGAGTGAGGGCCTTGCTCGTTAGAGCTTACAATCTACAAGGAGATAGGGCTGACATAGAAGGTAACAAGGGCCTGATTTGTACAATGGTCCGGCCATGTTAACACAATATTGGAATAGATATAAAGCTGCATGAGCTGTCACCAGCCGATATCTGTAGTGCTTCTGAGTGCATGGGATATGGTGGGCCGTGTTTGATGATGGATCACTATAAGATATTGTAAATTTTTTGGTTTGAGGGGGCTCTAACTAAACCCTGCTTAGTTTCCTTGTCAGTTTTAAATGGTGATAAGAGTACATTTCCCAATAGTATAGTACAGTGGTGGCAAACCAATGGCACGGGTGCCAGAGGCGGCATTTAGAGCCCTCTCTGTGGGCACCAGCACCCTGGAAAAAGTCTATGGTGTACCAATATGCCTTAGAATTTTCCTGCCATTCATCAGCGCAGGGCGCACTATGCACAGCACAGGCAGCACACTGAATGTAGGCAGGCTATTATAGCTAAGGGATAAAGTACATGGAAGATATACTATACTGGCATTCAGGTTAAATTGCTGTGTTGGCACTTTATGATAATAAGTGAGATTTGGGTAGCAATTTGGGCACTTGGCCTCTAAAAGGTTAGCCATCACTGGTATAGTATAATGTTACAGAACTTTCCATTGAAAGGGTTGTCCCAACCTTTTAGGGCAATGTACTGCCAACTAACAAATAATTGAGGTGCCACATGAAAGATGCAATCACCCGCTCATTTGTTGTTCGATTAGCAGCACTTTTACATCTGCCTCATGGGTTCGTATAAACGTTCATTCCCAATAATAGCCCTGATCCTTGGCCCGTATAAAAGGGCCAATACACAGTGCAATGGTGAGGAACAAACCATTTGTTCCCAACCATTTCCTGATTGTTTATCTGAATTTCAGTATGGGGTGAATGATTGTTATTATGATTGTTCATCCCCATACAGTTTCATTGTTTGTTGGCATCACAATCCTGTTTACACAGGTCCATGTGCTGTGTACAAACAATGATTATATGTGCCGTTGTAAATTAAAAAACGTATCACCCAACAAGCAAGCGTTAGCATGTTTAGTGATATGCAGCACATTTACATGTGGGAATTATGAGAAATGAACAAGAGTTCATAGGAATGTACTTTGCCAATAAGTGGCCTAATAATCTGCCTATGTATTGTAAGTGGGCCCTTAGGCTGTGTTAATGTTGATTACACTTAGGCCTCATGCACACGACCGTTTTTTTTTAAGGTCCGCAAAAACGGGGTCCGTAGGTCCGTGATCCGTGACCGTTTTTTCATCCGTGGGTCTTCCTTGATTTTTGGAGGATCCACGGACATGAAAAATGAAAATAAAATCAAAGTCAAGTTTGCCATTGAAATGATAGGAAAAAACGGACACGGATCACGGACACGGATCACGGACACGGATGACAATCTTGTGTGCATCCGTGTTTTTTCACGGACCCATTGACTTGAATGGGTCCGTGAACCGTTGGCCGTGAAAAAAATAGGACAGGTCCTATTTTTTTCACGGCCAGGAAACACGGATCACGGATGCGGCTGCCAAACGGTGCATTTTCCGATTTTTCCACGGACCCATTGAAAGTCAATGGGTCCGCAAAAAAAACGGAAAACGGCACAACAGCCACGGATGCACACAACAGTCGTGTGCATGAGGCCTAATGCTTACTTCCATATTGCCACTGGAGAGAAGTAGTAGTCTAAAAGTCATGGCAAGACGTTTGGGCTGAATATCCAAACTAACTGTCCCTAATAATGTAAAATGACAAAGACCACCTGGAAAACTTAATGCAATTAAGCTGAGATTGACAAAGTATAAATCACCAGTAGTGATTGGTCAATGATCACACAACCAAGGTCGTGCACCCTTTATTTTGGGTTCTGCATCAGGTTATATGTTGAGGCAAGGTCTCATTTACACTGGGTTGCATCTCCCTTTGCTGCTATACAGGCTGCCAGTCTGGCATGGCAAATCTGGATATCATTCCAAGCTTTTTAAACTTGGATCTGTAGTTCAGCTAAGGTGGTTGTTGGCTGCTCTGCATGGGAGATCCGTCACCCTATCCAGTTGCAGATATTCTCTATGGGGGAGAGATCTGGTGATTGAGCTGGCCAGGGTAGCTGCTGGATACCCTGAGGAGCACATTGTGCATCGCAAGCAGAGTGTTGACGGGCTTAATTTTTTTAGAACGCCATGTCTTCTAACTGAGTCAAAAAAGGCAGTACGGCTGGTTTCATGATGTCCTAGACATACAGAAGGCTGGTCAGTGTTCCATCCATGATTATCAGACAGGAATGGCTATGGCAGTTAATGGATCTCAACACCATGCCATTGATGGTAGCACCAGAGATCGCAGGAGGGCCAGAAAGCACCTACTGCCATCATGAACAGTGCAAAAACAAACAGGAACATACTGGGAAGTTAAAGTGGCCCTGTAAAAAATATAAAATTGGCCTCATGTCATAGGCAGGGCCAAATAGACAGGAAGTGAGGCTAACATAAGTAGAAGGGGACAACTCAACTAGGCGAGGTCAGGAAAACCTTAGTGCAACTCAGAATGCCACCCCAGCAGAGCCAAATATCAGAATGCAGCACAAAATATTTTCCAGCAGAACCAAATACCACACTCCTGCGCAAAATCCTGCCTCAGCAGCCCCTTTGTGGTGGGGCCAGAAACCATCTAAGGACACATGCAGCCGCCAGCCAAGCACATGACCTTATGTTCCCAGCAATAATGCTAGTTGCATCAGGTTGGCAGCCATGAGGAGGGCTTGGGCAGCCCCATGGACAAAGGCCCACCTGGAAGTTTCTCTATAGGGCCTATAGCCAGTTCGCCCCCGCAGTACCAACATCAGGTGTCATGGTGCGGGGCACCATTAGTGCTGACAGCACTTTAGTGGGTGTGTGTGCAGTCTGTCGTGTGTGAATAAGGAGTAAGGTATACACATTTGTCAAATAGTATCCCCATATCGTTCAAAAGCTGAATGACGAATAGTTCGACTGAATCGAACTTTAATCACCATAGAATTTTAGTGGATTTAAGTTTGGTCCAGTAGAACCTTGGAGACATATTACATATGCTAAATGTGGCTGGGTTACAGACATGTGAAAGTAACTTTATATAGATATACTGTATGTTCACCTTTCATACAAACATCACAGTTCACCATATATTTATTAGCAAATTACTCAAATTACTATGCTAAACTATTGTAAGCAAACTACTGTTTCTATAAAATATATATACATATATAGTAAGTACTTTAAAGGTCAATGTCAGTAGAAAATAAAAGTACAAAAGTCAAAAAATCGTTAAAAACTAATGTTAAAACCGGAAACAAATAAGAACATAAAAGACATCAAATTAAGTGTGACAAAGATTGATGACATCACAGCTCACCATATATTTATTTGCAAATTACTATGCTAAACTGTTGTAAGCAAACTGCTGCTTCTATGAAATATATATACATATATAGTAAGTACTTTAAAGGGCAATGACGGTAGAAAAGAAAAGCAAAAAATACAAAAAATCGTTAAAGACTTATGTTAAAACCACAAACAAAAAAGAACATAAAAGACATCAAATGTAGTGTGACAAAGATTAATGACATGTATTGTTCGGCAAGTTATTACCAGCTTGAGTAAAATGTTGCAAATCTTCTAGCGTACTAAAAATAAAAATATTCAACGTACACAATCTGGAAAATCTCTCTGTAGAAAAGGAACCCTTTCTGCATTGTAGCATGTAGCTTGCCAAATATAGGGTGCATAATCATTTATGCTCCATTGAATTGGTGTGTACACACACAAACCTGTGGATCCATTCCTGCCTGTGTATGCTTGCATGCCATACAGTATATTCCAATACATGTTGTGAGAGCCATAAAGTAACAGCCTATTGTGAATCACAGCCAAGAATGAACAATTACCTTTAAGAAGGTATCTAGTTTCCATCCTTGTTTTTTTTTTATATTTAAAACTATAAAAACAGTATTAGGTCCTGTTCACACAAGTGTAACTTTACCATAAGCTGCTATATCCGCCCTGCAATCTTTCTTTTTTTTTTTTGTAAAGGACATCTTTATTTAATATGTTTCTGTATAATGTTTGGTTGTTAATGCTTCTTGATAAGATTGACACAATCAGTAATACCTATGTGTATTACTGTTAGTATAAAACCACCATATTTTGTTCAGCAATGTTCAGAAAGCCAAGCTGCTACTCTGCCTCTCTTATGTGCACTACACTAAAGCACTATCAGTTCATAATGTCAATCCAGTATAAGCACAAGGCCCAGGTTTTAATACTGAAAAAATAAAAATAAATTCTTGTCATCACCGTATTCTGACCCCCATAACTTTTTCATAGTTATGTCTACAGAGATGTGCGAGGACTCTTTTTTTTTTGTTGCAGGATGATGATGATCTGTAGATTTTGCTAATATTGGATGCCATGGCACCATTGGCCAATCAGATGGAGGGTATTGCCCAACTGGTTCAGGATATAGCAGAGAGGGTCCAGTAGCAAAAGTCCCGCCAGACCAGTTCCCCCGTTGTTACAGTTCTGTCACCGGTAGAACCTAAGGGTATGCTCCCTGACTGCTTTGGTGAATGTAAAAAGTTTTTAAGCTTCCGTAGAGCAGTAAACTTTATTTTCACCTTAGCCTACACTCATCAGGTACAGAAGCTCAGAGGGTGGGCATCATTGTCCCTGCTTAAGGGGGACCCTCAGGACTGGGCATTTTTGCTGTCGTCCAGCTCTCCTGAAATATTTTCTGTTAACCGTTTCTTTTCCAAACTTAGTGTCCTGTATGATGAGCCAGACAGGGCGGCTTACGCTGAAAGACAACTTCTTTCTTTACATCAGGGAAGACGACCTGTGGAAGATTTACTGCCCTGAATTCCATAAGTGCTGTACTGCCTCTGGCTGGAATGACCCGGTCATAGGTGACAGTTTAGACTAGGCCTTTCTGATACTCTGAAAGACCTTCTAGGTAGTCATCCCACCCCAGGTTCCCTAGACGAGGCTATGTCCCTACTATTTGACTTGGCAGACGTCTTAGGGAACGTAAGAAGGAAAGATCTGTCCTTTTCCGTACTTCATCTCTTAGCTCGGTCCCTCAAGCCTTTGTTTTCAAGGCGCCAGTAGAGTCCAAGGAGCCCATGCAAGTGGGTACTATGTCCTCTCAGCAGCGGAAGAAACATTGCCTTAAGAATGGTCTGTGCTTCTACTGTGATCCTGTCTATCAACTGTCCTTTTAGACCAAAGGTGGAAAACTTCAGCGTCTGAGTAATGATCGGTGAGGTCACTCAGATGCACAGGTTCTTGTGTCTGCCTTGGATCTCGTGGTATGTAGACTACCTGAACCCATTCCGGTGTCTGGAGTGATACTACTCCATTAGCCAGTGCATTTATTGAGTATAAAATAATTGATTTGTTTATGAAGATTGGGTCTATTCATTACTAAAGATTTTCATTATATGTCATGAATAACTTGTCTGCTGATGTCATTTTGGGATTCCCCTGTTTCACAGCACATAGTTCAGTCTCTGATTGGAGTTCTGGGGAGTTAACTAAATGGGGTCCTCAGTGCTCGAATCATTGTTTATCTATCCAGCACTCTTGTCTTGAACTAAAGGAAGGACCACTACCTGAGTTCATAAAGGACTTTCAGGATGTGTTCTCCAAAGAGGCTTCTGAAATTTTGCCCTCTCATCAGGACTATAATTGCGCCATTTAACTTGTCCCTAGTGCGAAACTTCCCAATGGAGTTTCAATATTTCTGGGCCTGAAAGACAGGCTATGAAAGATTCTATTCAGGATAGTTTGAAAAAGGGCACATTCGACTGTCTGTATCTCCTGTAGGTTCTGGGTTCTTTTTTGTAAGTTAAAAATATGTATTGCACCCCTGCATTGACTACAGGGAACTTAATAAGATCATGGTCTGGAACCAATACTCCTTTTTCTCATCCCTGATCTATTCAATCAAATTGTTGTCCTTAGTGGTTCACAAAAATTGATCTTAGAGGAGACTACAATTTGATAAGAATACCGGAGGGGGCTGAATGGAAAACACCATTCAATACCCCAGAAGGGCATTTTAAATACTTAGTGAAGGCCTTTGGGCTGTGTGATGCCCTTTCGGCTGTCTAACGCCCCAGCTGTTCATGGGTCTGTTTCTTGTGGTATACCTTGACAATATATTTAGTTTTTTTTTTTCCCAGATTGATCATCTCCTGTTATACATGTGAGAAAAGTCAAAAAATTGAGGGACCATTAATTGTTTGTGAAATTAAGCAAATGTGAATTTGGTGTAAGAGAAGTCTCCTTCCTGGTTTATATCCTGTCACCCCAAAATTTCTGTATGGATCCTTTATAGGTACGAGACGTAGTTGATTGGGCCAGACCTACCTCTCTCAAGGCCCTTCAACGATTCCTTGGATTTGCAAATTATTATAGAAAATTCATTAAACATTTTTGACGGATCTTCTCCATTGGTCTACTGAGGTTTATCTACCATTGATACACCTAAAGGAACCTTCATTCATGCAGCTGTACTAATTCAGACAGATGTTACCAAACCATTAATTGTTGAGGTGGATGCCTCTTAAATAGAAGTGGGCACTGTACTATTTTAGGGGTCGTCTTCCCTAACTAATTTGCAACTATGTGCATTTTTCTCCAGAAAATTTTCCTTCACCAAGAGGAATCATGATATTGGCAATCAAGAACTTTTGACCATTAAATCAGCCTTTGAGGAGTGGTGACACTTCTTAGAAGGGGCTCAGCACCAAATTACTGTGCTTACGGATCACAAGATCTTGATTTATCTGGATACTGCCAAACCTAGGCAAGCACGATAGGCCTTGTATTTTACCCAGTTTAACTTTATTGTTACTTTTCATCCTGGGTCCCGTAATATAAATGTGTATACCTTATCATGTAGATTTGGGACTTGTGATTCTATCAATAATGAACAAGGTAATATTCTTCCACTTGGTGTCATTGCTGCCGTTAGTCCTGATCTGGCTCCTGAAATACGATGTTGTCAGAATATGGCTCCTAGTAACATTCCCTCTGGTAAATTGTTTGTTCCTCCAAATCTTTGCCTTAAGGTTTTGGAGGAATGTCAATGCTCTGTACTGGCATGTCATGCAGGTATTGCTGGGACTAAACATCTGGTCTTCAGAGCCTACTGGTGGCCTACTTGGTCATGCGATGTGGTTGCCTTTTTCTCATCATGTGATGTTTGTGCTAGGGCCAAGGTACCCAAGTTCTGCTGGTTTACTTTGCCCCTTTTCCATTCCACAGAGACCTTGGACCCACATCTCAATGGATTTCATTACAGACCTTCCACCCTCCAGGGGAAAGACAGTTGTCTGGGTGGACATTGAAATGTTTTCTAAGATGTGTCATGTAATTCCATTAAAGAAACTTCTTGACACCAATGAATTGGCTGCTTTATTTGTCGATAATACTCTTAGATTACATGGGATACCCAGTCCATTTTTTTCAGATAGAGGTTTCCAGTTTGTCACAAGATTCCAGAGAGAATTTAGCAACAGGTTAGGGATCAAAGTCTCCTTCTCAAATGCGTTCCATCCTGAGATAAATGGACAAACTAAAAGGGTCAACCATGTTTTGGATCAGTTTATAAGATGCTTTGTTTCTGACTTTCAGAACGAGTGGAAGATGTTTTGGCCCCTAGTTTGCTATTAACAACCACGTCAGCTCCTCTAGTGGCATCTCAACTTTTTATTGGAATTATTTCTTTAATCCGCGCTTTTCTTTAGTCTCTTGGTCAAACTCTGTGAACCCCAGGGATGCTTTCGTAAATTATCAATGCACAGTTTGGGTCCAGGCTTGCATCCAATTTAAATAAGCTGATAAAAAGCATACTTTTGGTCCAAACTTTGTCTTGGGAGAACTTATCTGACTTTCTACAAAAAAAATTGTGTCTCAGAGTACCATTTCCTAAACTTGCTGCTAAGTTTATTAGGACCATATAAGATCACGTCTGTTATAAACCCGGTATCTTTTCCCCTACAATTACATCCTAGTTCAAGATACATGACGTTTTTCATAAATCATGGCTTAAGAAGTACATTCCTCCTGTGCTTCCTTCACCTAAACCTCCTGATCCATTGATAGTTCTAGGCGAGGTTGACTATGAGGTAGAGAAAATTCTTTACTCTCTGAGAGTTCAGTGCTCTCTGCAATACCTCATTCATTGGAAGAGATATGGTGCTGAGGAAAAAACATGGATGCCGGCTCGGGATGTTTATGCTTCTCATTTAATAAGAAAGTTTTACCTAAAATTTCTATTGAAGCCTGCTTTCCATGTTGAGGGTCCAGTGGGCCCTCTTAAAAGGGGAGGGGGGAAATGTCAGAAACTTACCTGTCCAGGCTCCAGCAGCGAGATCTCCAGCTTCATTGTGACCATGCCGTGAGAGACGTGCTGCTTAGCCACATGCCCTGATGATGTGACAACATCCTTAGCGACAGGATGCAATGCTGTTTTCCCGACAGTGGGCATGTCCTGGGGGAGACTAGCAATGAGATGATTGCTCAGCTGCTCTATTCATATGTGCTAGTATTCTTCTAATGAAGTTCTAAATCATGACCTATCAGGTTCTGATCCTGGGACTTGGTGCTCTATTTAAACCTCTTCCTGGCCATATACCAGTGCTAGTGATAGTCTAGTTTGGGCTTACTAGCTAGGTACTTGGATTCATTTGGATTTGTTCGGATTTGTTTGTGCTTTCTCAGCTTGTGTTTTGACCACTCTCACGTGATTTATACTGTGTATCCTGTCTGGTATTTGATCTTGGTTTGTCTCTCGTTTTTGTACTAGGTTGTCAGCCTGGTTCTGACCTATTTTTGTATGACTATGCCTTTGTGTTGTTTTTGTCTCTTGTTGTTTGTCTGTCTCTGCACCTTAGTAGCATAGGAAATGGTCTTGCAACCTAGGGCTTGAACTGCAAGTAGGTAGGAAAAGTCGACTGGGTTCCAGGTCAGGACTCACTGTCCGTGTCTGTCCCTATGTATAAGCGTTACAGATATTTTTATACTGGCTCATGTTAGAAGGGGTATTTTTTGTACTGGCATACATTAGAAGGTATTTTTTCTACTGGCACACATTATGAGGGGAATTATTACTTTTGTGGCACAGTGGAGACATTATTACTGTTGGGGGGACTGTTAACACACTCTGGCAGAAAATTATTATTATTGGTGGGACTTTTGGAAGCACTATTATTGTGCAGGTACCCTGGTACATTATCAGCTTAGCACAATTATTTTGGGGTAAACTTTGTTTACAGCACTATTAGTGGGTACCGTTATTTATTAGGGCACTGTGTCCTAATAATTATTGAACGTGGCACTATCTGTGTGGTTTTATTGTTTTCAGAGAGATTATCTGTTTATGCAGTATAGTATTGGGGAGCACAGTGGGCACAATTTTGGGTGTGGCAGGAAGGGTGTTCAGAAGGTTGGAGGATAATGGAAAAATAGAAAACTAACATGTTTGTATGTCAAACTCTGCTGAAACAAGAGATGGCTGAAATAAATTATCAAGATGGCCGCGGCAGACTCTTCGTAAGCAAATTGATAAAGGTGAGTATTATTTATTAACTAGTGACAGCCCTCAATGGTCATCTCAGATGCCACGATAAGTGATGAACACAGCATCTGAGGGGTTCAATGACAGGAGTCGGCACCATCCCCATTCCCCGTAATTACGCCCACTACTCACAAAAAAATGTGCCTCGTGACAAAGTAATTTATCGCAAAACAAATTTATTCGTGAGATTCGGCGATGCAGCCAAATTGAAGTTTTGGGAACTTCGCTCATTTCTAACTGTAGGGTTGGAGGGAATTGGTTAGGTTGAGAATTTGGCAATGAGGGGGCGATGTTTCAGTTTTTACCCAGGCAGCAGAAAGGCTAAGTGCACCCCTGACAAGGCCAGCAAAAAGTGCACAGACACTACATGTCCATTACAGCACAGAGAGAAATCACTCAAAGTCACTAAACCACCACCACTGATAAAAAAAAGTACCATATGCACATACAGAATATTAATCGAAGGGTATACGCAAATTTTTTGTGTGCAAAAATTGCACTTTTTTCACTGCTCTTAACAATTTTGCAAAACATTGAGGGGGTGGCCTCTGAAATACCTTAATAAATCTGTCCCCTGGTTTCCAATTTAATATGACCATTTGAACATTTTATGTAAAGTGGTTATTACAGAGATTTTACTGGTGTCAGAACATGTGTAAGTATCTGTCATGGACGACGTACTGAGACATAAAGACGTTCCCGCGACAGGTGGCAGGAGATCTCTGAGACTGGCAACACGTCGTTTGATCTGACATTTTTTCCTTTTGGATCAAATGACGTCTGTGTTGTTTCTGGTGCTTGTCACACCTTCTATCACCAGGTGTGGCTATTGTGGTCATTTAACCTTCTCTATTTATTGTTGTTTCTCCCACTATGCTATGCGGTTTACAGCTTCTGTTGGACTTGTGGTTAGCTTGTGTTTGGTTCTTGGCTGAGTTTCTGGTGCTACCAAAGCTTCATTGAAGATAAGTGTTTCCTTTTGTATTTTGTTTATATATATGTGTGTGTTGCCTTTCCCTGTTGTTCGTCCGTCCCTTTGGAGGAGCAGATAGACTCCGTCCTGACATTAGTTCCAGGGTCCTATAGGGTGAGATAGGATATTAGGTATCCGGTGTATGAACTTGCCTACCTTTGGGGCCTGTTCATACTAGTATTCTGTCAGGACTGGAGTTAGGGTTGTCTCTAGGAGGTGTCCATCTTCCTTCCCTAGTTTCCAAGCCTTATTCCGGTATCCCCTTTCCCTCCTATGCACTGTGTGGTGTTTTCCTCCCACACACGAGTGTGACATTATAAACCGCTAAAACCATCATTTTTGCTTGTTTCAGTACAGCCATGGATCCTATTGCTGCACTGGTCGGACAACTGCAGGGGCTGTCTTTGGAGGTAGCTGACCTCCGCACGACCATCTCATAGATCCAGAGACCACAGGCTGCTGGTCCTAGTGGTGGTGGTGGTTACCAGGCCTGTCTCAAGCCTAAAGTTGCCCTCCTGGACAGATTCTCTGGGGGAAGTGATAATTTTATTTTGTTTAGGGAGGCGTGCAAATTATATTTTAGGCTACGTCCATACTCATCTGGGGGTGAGAATCAGAGAGTTGGTGTGGTTATTTCGTTGCTTAAGGGGGATGCTCAGTCATGGGCTTTTTCTCTGCCGACCGGATCATAGTCTCTCCAGTCAGTGGATTAATTTTTCAAAGCAATGGGTCTCATCTATGATGACTTGGATCAGACCTCCCTGGCTGAGACCAAGCTACTTGGCCTTCGTCAGGGAGAGCGTTCTGCTGAGATCTATTGCTCTGAGTTTAGGAGGTGGGCTATGGATACTGAGTGGAACGAACTGGCTCTCCGCTTTGGCCTTTTATGAGAATCCTGAGTCTCTGGAAGCTGATATGTCTCTTTCAGTACGCATTGAAAGACGCCTGAGAGAGAGATCTAGGGGCCCCCACTCTCAGGACGTACTATCACATAATGTATCATCTTCCGCTGACACTTTGGGTGAAGATACTCCTGGGTTTATGTCTGGGGATGAACCTATGCAATTAGGGAGAGCTACTCCCGGATCCTCTTTTACACATTCTGGTCGTAGGAAGGGAGTGTGTTTTTCCTGTGAACAGAAAGGATATTTTTTCGATGTATGTCCATGCATTCAGCCTCAAAAAGAAAAAAAAGGGGATGTTTAATTACCATCTGACTCTTGGAGGGGTGGGAGGAGAGTCAGAAAACATGCATTTGTCTTTGCCTGGTAGTACTCAATTTCTCCTGACTGCTAAGGTGGCGCTAGAGTCCAAAACTGTGGGGATTGAGGTGTTTATCGACAGTGGGGCAGGGGTGAACCTGATTGATGCTCAGTTCGTCCGTATGCTCGGGTTGTCTCCAAGTGCATTAGAGAAAAACAGCTCCATTTTTTTATATTGATTCTGCACCTCTAACTCAGAAGTGTTTATCTAAGATGGTGCATGACATCCGATTAAGAGTGGGTGACTTTCATCAGGAATTCATCTCGTGTTTTGTGTTGGAGGGTCTCTATGCTCCGTTGGTTCTGGGTTTCCCGTGGTTAAGCAGGCACAATCCAACCATCGATTGGCAAGCTAGACAGATTCTTGATTGGGGTGATTATTGCATTGACAATTGTCTAAATACATCTTTTTCTGCTTTAACCACTAAAACATTACCCTCCTTTATATCTGATTTTGCCGATGTATTTTCTGAAAGTGGATGCCAGGATTTACCTCCGCTTCAGGAATATGATTGTCCTATTAACCTTATTCCCGGAGCTAAGTTGCCCAAATCTAGGTTGTATAACCTTTCTGGACTGAAAAGAACGGCCATGAGAAAGTATATTACAGAGTGTTTGGCTAAAGGACACATAAGACCTTCCAAATCTCCAGTGGCAGCAGGGTTTTTCTTTGTTAAAAAAAAAGGACGGAAGATGGATTTTAATACCCCAGAGGGTCACTTTGAGAACCTGGTCATGCCTTTTAGGCAGGGGCGTAGCTAAAGGCTCATGGGCACTGGTGCAAGAGTTCAGCTTGGGCCCCCCTTCCCTCAGTGCTTTGTGGCCAGGGGGCAGGGAAGCACATAGCCTTCATGCTGCCTGAGGCAAAAATTGAAATGGCAACCCCCGCCATACCAAATTGTTGACCCTCCAGCCAGAGGTATGACTTGACCAGCATGCACTTTCCATAATACCACTGTCTTCTTATGTGGCACAATTGGGCCCCCTCAGGCTCCTGGGCCCGGTAGCAACTGCTACCTCTGCACCCCCTATCGCTACGCCCCTGCTTTTGGGTTGACCAATGCTCCTGCGGTTTTCCAAAATTTTGTGAATTACATTTTTCAGCACCTGGTTGGTAGGTTTGTTGTCGTATATTTTGATGACATACTAATTTGTTCAATGTCACAGGTAACCACCCTTAAAACTAAATTTTTTATATCTATCTAAAACCCTCCAACACAAACCACATAACAGTAAAATAAGAAAACAAGATGGAAGATATCATTAGGTTGATACTTAGCTTTGGGGCTAGAAATGGCAGAGATTGGGCCTAATATATAGCTATGGGCTCTCTCCCTATAGCTGACCCTCTCGCTATTTGTGCCCTGCCTACAAACGGAATGGCCGCCCCAATAGGGGCGATCCCATATGAGGAACCTCCTGAATGCCATTGGAGTCGGGATGTCCCTGGTAGCTATTGTATGCTAACCTATTAGTTAAACAGGTTGTCCAAGTTACATTTATTGATGACCTATCCTCAGGATAGGTCATCAATATCAGATCGGCCGGGGTCCGACACCCGGCACCCCCTCCGATCAGCTGTTTGAAGGGAAGGCGTGCGCGGTGTCAGCGCTGCCTCCTCTTCACTGTTTACCTTCTAGCCGTTGCATCTGCAGTGGTGAGCAGGTGTAATTACACCCAAGCCGTCCTATTGAAATGAATGGGACGGCTTGGGTGTAATTACACCTGCTCACCACTGCAGATGCAACGGCTAGAAGGTAAACAGTGAAGAGGAGGCAGCGCTGGCACCGTGCGAGTCTCCTCTTCAAACAGCTGATCGGAGGGGGTGCCGGGTGTCGGACCCCGACGATCTGATATTGATGACCTATCCTGAGGGTAGGTCATCAATAAATATAGCTTAGACAACCCCTTTAATCGTTATTGTAATAGCTAATGACTAAAGGTACAAAAAACAAATATACCATAAAAAGTAATGAAAGTTTAGAGACAGATCATGAAATGATTAGTCTATCTCCTGCTTATACTTATAGATACATACTATTAGTTGTAAGATAGCACATAATCCCATATTCTAGTTAAACAGAATGTTTGACATTACCTAGAGTTGGTGGTATCGATATCCCTTTATTTCATAGATATTATGATGCCATCTAAGTTGATGACACCGTTGTCCTGACGCGTTTCACCCTTACTGTACTCTGGTTCATCAGGGAACCAAATTGTATTCATAAACAGGGGTATAAATTGTGCCTTAGTATCTAAATGATATTTAAATTGGTAGTTATGATATTGATAAATATTTGTCTACTTGCGTATCACGGATGAGGGCGTTATACCCGATATCTCCATGTAGTAGCAGCCACCTGGTTATGGTTGGCTTTATGAGTTGTAACATGCAGAAAATGTGTCTGTATTGCCGTGTGTAGTACTGACTAATTGCCGGGGTCCAGTAATCAGAAGGATATAATAGTACTTCAGTGGTGTCTCCGCCGACCTTTTAGATGGTAAATCTACGGGGCCCAGTCCATGTATGATAACTCTGAACCAGTGATACTGCCGTCTTTAAAGCGGTGTTTTCTGTCAGCGTGCGGTGTCCGATGGCCTCCCGGCGTCTAGCTCCACTGCCGACCTCATCTCTCGTAGATTCTGGTGGCCCAGGGTTGCGTAAGTGTTATTCTGCTGGTAGTTGATCGTTTTAGTAAACTGGTGCCCTTTATAGCAATGCCTGGCCTCTCTAATGCTAAAACACTTGCGCAAGTGTTTGTTGACAACATTGTGAAACCAAATAATAGCAAAAACAGGTGCACTCTGCGGTCTTACTAAACCCTCAAACTGATTTTAAAATTGAGAGATTAGCCAACATGTCCTACAGTGTAGGACATGTCTGAGCCCGGGCACCACGCCAAGGTTTCTCAAGTAGCCCGGGACCTAACACTCTCCTACCTGAGCCGTATGGGCAATACCAGGAGCCAGTGGGCAAATTACAGGAGCCTGAGGCCGACTCACAAACAACTCACCAGTTACCTCCAGCATGTAACCATGCTTGCAATGGGAGGAGGGAGGAGTCTGCAAGTCCCACTCAAGACTGGCTGATATGGCCCAGGCCTCACAGGTGCACCTAAATGTGGCCTGTAGATGGAAAACAAGCACATTTAATTTGGAGTTTATACACCTCCAGAAATCTCTATATATACAAACTGAAAATAATGGTGTGGTATTAGCAGGAGGTGCTTAAACTCACATGCAGTCGTGCATATATATAGGGGAGCAAATCCTGCACTTGTGGCCCGTTGCTAATGACGATCCCCAGCAAAAATGCATACGGTAATTTGCCCACTGGCTCCTGGTATTGCCCATACGGCTCAGGTAGGAGAGTGTTAGGTCCCGGGCTACTTGAGAAACCTTGGCGTGGTGCCCGGGCTCAGACATGTCCTACACCGTAGGACATGTTGGCTAATCTCTCAATTTTAAAATCAGTTTGAGGGTTTAGTAAGACCGCAGAGTGCACCTGTTTTTGCTATTATTTTGTTATATTGTTATATTGATTATCAAATCCACATAATTGCTATCTTGTGTAGGATGTCTATTGTGGTACTTGTGGTTCGCTGCTGGCATCCTCCACCGTATGCATTTTTGCTGGGGATCGTCATTAGCAATGGGCTACAAGTGCAGGATTTGCTCCCCTATATATATGCATGACTGCATGTGGGTTTGAGCACCTCCTGCTAATACCACGCCATTCTTTTCAGTTTGTATATACAACATTGTGAAACCTCAGATATGGTTTTCCTAATGAGTCATACATTTCCCGTCATGCTTGGCTTTGCAGAGAAATAGGGGACAGAGTCTCAAAACACTTCTCTGAGTCCTATGCAAGGCAGCCATGACAGATCAGTGACACAGGTTTGCTGTCCCCTCACAAAGCATAATCTCTGTGTTCTCCTATGTGATGCAGATCAAGCCTGTCTTCCTTCTCTGACCTGTCACCTCTCCCTCTACTGTTAGAAATCACATATTGAAGGTAGGGAGACCGGTGTGAAGCTTTGCCCCATAGAACTACACTGGAGAGTCAGCACACACAGATTGTACAGACAGGCCGTGTATGTCCTGGTCCTTTAGGGGAAATATCATATCTTCTACAGAATATAGGGATATACAGAGGAATATGTAAGGAGGGGAGGGGCATGAGAGGTGTCAAGAGGCATTTGATTGGCGATGAGGTCATCCTGTAGTTCACATAGAATGACTGTTAGGAGACTGACCATTGCCAACTATACAGGCCAGTGAGCTCTGGGGCTGGTGGTCAGACTTGAAATCACTTGACCAAGTTCCCATAATGGAAACGTTCTAAATATATAGATGCAACTGAGTAAGGGTGTGACAAATTACGCTGCTAGAATACTGGTGGTGAGTTAGTAATATATGTAACATTCAAAAAACGAAGTGCTTCTTTCTTCTAGCAGGAATAATAAAGGTATTTTACATCATAGAGTCATAAAAATAGCTGCCCCAGAACTTTATTATTATTATTATTATTATTTTTACAAGAGGGATGCAAGTAGTTGCTAAAACAGACATGTCAGGATAGGTTACAGGTCTTAAGTACAAGATGTAATTTTTGTTAGAAGGGGAGTATCAAATCAGATTCCATCTCTTCTTTTCAGAGGCCATTTGAAAAATGGAAGCAGTGATATGATTTGTGCTGTGGGCAACTGCTTTTCACTTTTTGTTTGCACTAGCTTTGACAAATCTCCCCATGGTGTAAATGTGAGCTCACAAACTTTGAACATGGTATGGTTATGATGTACTAAGCATTAGTGCAAGAATAAACAAAACCAATTAATAAAAACCCTAGTGAAGGAAAAGTGGACTGGTTGTCTATAGCAACCAATCAGGTAGAAGCTTTTATTACAAAAATGGCATTTTACAAATAAGAACTATAATCTAATTGGCTGCTGTGGACAAGAAAAAAATCTCAGTGCCTTTGATACTATAAAGTGTTTGATGGTGGAGTTGACTGGAGGTGAATCAGAGACCAAGTCAGATCTCAGCTTCTTAATATATGGGACAGTTCCAGATATACAGCATATGGCGATGGGAAAAAGGTGACTTCTTAAAAGTAATAAGTACAGCGCTCTCTCAAGATACAATGGCCTCAGGATACAATATTTTCGACATACAATGGTCTTTTCTGACCCATAGTAAGTTGAAACCAGACTCAACATACAATGCCTCAGACTCAGATCCAACCACTTCTCCGGTAAAATAACTGTATTAGTTGCTAGTTAGCAGCTATTCCTGACTGTTATATGTAAGGACTTGTTTTATCTGTCTTAGTTTTCTGCTTGTTTTTCCTAAATCTTCTTAAATGACATTTTAGGGCTTTGGAACCGATTACTCAAGTTACAATGGTTTCAACATACAATGGTCATTCTGGAACCAACTAATATTGTAAGTCAACTTGAGGGACCACTGTACTGCGAGTGGCCCATTAGTGTACCTACTGATTTTTACTAATGGAGGATCATAAATATCTGATTTTATCTCCAGCCATTTTTGCTTTTCTCTATATAACCAAATAGCTACAGCTCTATATGGGAGATTTATAAAACTGTCTAAAAGAAAAAATGTCTTTGTTGTCAACAGCAATCAATCACTGCACAGATTTAATTTATAATAGTCGATCTGATTGATTGCTATAAACAATAAAGACAGTTTTTATTTTAGACAGTTTTCATTTAAAGGGGTTGTCTGTCCTTTACTAAGTGATGGCCTATCATCAGAAAAGGTCATCACTCGCTGATTGGCGGGAAGACCCTCCTCACCCCCACCATCAGCTGTTGGGGTGTAGACAGGGCCGGTGTTAGGGGGGGGCAAACATGGTCTAAGGGGCCCCCTGCTTCAGTGCTGCTGTTCAGTTGAACGTCTGTGGAAGCAAACGGGCGGACAGCTGAAAAGCTGCACTTTCCAACGCAGTGTAAGGCCCCCTTCCTGCTCCGGACACCAGCAACACTCTTCTACTAGAGCTGTAGAACCTGCCATGCTGTTACGTGCAGGAGGCGGAACTCAGCAGAGAAGAGGGGGGTGAAGGACCTGCATGACCTCACCATCATGTGACCAGAACAGGAGACAGAGCTATGCAGTAAAGTAATGAAGAAGAAGACCAGTGATGCATGGGAAGAAGTGAAGGATTCAATGTAAGTGCCAGGGAAGCTCTGGGAGTTGTAGTCCTCTCCTCTTATACCTCCTGTTATGTAATATCAGAGTACATTACAAGAGGAGGTATAACAAGAGAAGACTACAACTCTCAGCATGTCCAGGCCATTATTATGTAATATCAGGGTACATTACCACACCCTGGATATGCTGGGAGTTGTAGTCCTCTCCTCTTATACCTCCTCCTGTAATTTACTCTAATATTACATAACGACTTGGACATGCTGGGAGTAGTAGTCCCATCCTCTTATACGTCCAACCTGTAATGTCCTCTGATATTAAATAATAATGGCTTAGACATGCTGGAAGTTATAGTCCTCTCCTGTTATACCTCCTGCGGTAATGTGCTCTGCATTAGGGCCAGGACAATGGATAGGCGAGGGTAGTCATCCACCTAGGGCACCACTTCGCTACCCATAAAGGGGGGCGCACTCATGGCCGTCCAACTTCACAAACCTCAGGCCTCTAGGCCTCAAGCCTGTGAGGCATTAGAACAGCGCAAGAAGCCGCAATGGCATCAACGCAACCTCCTGCACTGGGTCTCGCATGATGACGTGATCACGTGAGACCCAGAGCAGGAGTGGTGATGTCATTGGTACCCAGAGCAGATAAAACTGTGGTCTGCATCGCAGACAGCGGTGGTGAAAACGGGTGTGAGGTGTTTACTTTTTTTTAATACTAAATGTCTGCACTGCTGGGGGCACCAGGAAAGGGGGGAAGGAGATCATTATACTGTATATACCTGGAACTACTGGGGAGGAATGGAGGAGCATTATATACTGGCACTACGGGGGAACATTATATATATATTGGCACTATGGTGGGAGCATAATATATAAAAAATAGTGGGGGGCACTATGGTTATATTATTACTACTAGTGTACTGTAGGGGCACCCGACACCCTATGCCGATCAGCTGTTTGAGGAGACGGTGTTCTCTGTGCGCAAGTGCCGTCTCCCATCTCTATTCCTGCTCACCGCCGTATGTCTATGGGACAGCAGCAGTGAGCAGTACATGCCGTCTGCTCAAACAGCTGATCGGCGGGGGTGTTGGACGTCGGACTGTGTATTTAGCACATTATTACAAGATTTGGGGCCCCACTTTTGATTTTGCCCAGGGCCACATTTTGTCTAAGGCTAGGTTTACGCAACAACATTTGTCGCGCAACATTTTGTCGCACCAATGTCACGCAACATTTTTTATAATGATAGTCTAAGGTGCCGCACTGCGACATGCTGCGACTGCGATGTGACAGTCACAAAAAATCCATTCGAAATAGATTTTTCTGCGACTGTCACGTCACAGCGTGTCGCATGTCACAGTGCGACACCATAGACTACCATTATAAAAATTGTCACGCGACATTGGTGCAACAAATATTGCAGTATAGTTGTGCCCTATGTGTCGCGTGACAATAAGTGCCGTCGTGTAGACCTAGTCTAAAACCGGTCCTGGGTGTAGATCTATTGAAGAAGGTAAGCACCAGAGCTACACAGCACTGTAAACCTTGTAATGTACTGCAATGCTGATCCCATTGACTACTGAAATTTGGGGATTCAGACCCTACCAACCAGCTAGTGATGGCCTATTTTGAGGAGACCCTCAAATTTCCGTGTACAGTAAGTACAGAAGTAATACAATTCAGGATAAGCCATGTTTTGGATGTGTGTGTCCTTGCAAATGGAGCAGGGTGCTTCTGCAAATAGGGGCATTTTAGACGCCGGTCATAATAAGCATTATTCCTGGCGGTGGATCTGCCAGAGTTATGTAGAGATGCTGGCGCTACATAACTTTGGCGGATCTTTCTCCACTTCTAAATGTAAGGCAGCTTCCTAACTGTCTTCCGGTAAACCGTTTTCTACGCCTAAAAGAGGCGTACAAAATGGTAAATGAGACGGGTCTGGAGGCCTGCCTCCTTCCCCACCCACACCACACACCCTTTTTTGGACCTGAGCTTGATCTTTCACCGCAATCTGCACCAGAAATACACCTAATTTAGGTGTATTTCTGTTTAATAAATTACCCCCATAGTGTTTGTTTGCTTTTGCATATGGTAGCGTGTACCTGTATGTTCATTTTTATATCATTTGGAGGTGCTTTGTTTTTTGCCATATAAACAAGATGGCTAATAATATAAAATAATATCTTAGCCTCTTCAATAAGTACTTTTATATTTTAGACACCCACTGTGTTTACAAAGTGACACATAGTGAACTGGAATGGTTTTACATAAATCCCATAGTATCATAAGCTAACATTGTATATGACTAAGAAAAAAAGACAGCACATCCATCATTCAGTAACATTCTCAGGAGCAATCCGCTGGCCTCTTTTGTTCCACTAATCGCTGAGGCTATGTGTGTATGTTCAGGCTGTGTTACATTATCTGATCTTTATGGTCTGCTACATTCTATGCAGCATACATGTGATGCCACTAAGTGCCTACTGGAAGTTCTGGATTAAGAGCATAAAGGCCAAGCCCCTGCCTTGCTCCTTATCTTTTATGTAACAGTACGGCTGATACCTGTCTTTACAGGAACAGCTCTGTTACCAGCCACCCACACACACAGCCAAGGACAACACACTTGTGTTATACACTTTCTATCAAAGACAAATATTGTGCACACGACTGGCATATAAGAGAATGAGAATGCATAATAGTGAATGAAATTAGAAAATAGAGTGCATCACCACTAGAATACTGAAAATCACGTGCACAAAAATAACCAGCTGTGGTACATCACCACTATAATACTGAAAATCTTGTACATAAAATAACCATCTATGGTACATCCCCACTATAATACTGAAAATCATGTACCTAAAATAACCAGCCACGGTACATGACTACTATAATACTGAAAATCTTGTACATAAAATAACCAGCCATGGTACATCCCCACTATAATACTGAAAATCATGTACATAAAATAACCAGCCATGGTACATCACCACTATAATACTGAAAATCATGTACATAAAATAACCAGCCATGGTACATCACCACTATAATACTCAAAATCATGTATATAAAATAACCAGCCATGGTACATCACCACTATAATACTCAAAATCATGTATATAAAATAACCAGCCATGGTTTATCACCACTATAATACAGAAAATCTTGTACATAAAATAACCAGCCATGCTACATCACCACTATAATACTGAAAATCATGTGTGTAAAGGCCGATTCATGGGCCTGTATTTGTGGGAGGGACAACGCTGCCTTTATGTTCGGCCGACGTCCCTCCCACCTTGCACGTCATTCTGCGTTTTGGACCGGTACCTGGGTTCCCTTGGTTGAAGAGCGGCGTGTCCTGAGAGCAGTGTGTGCGGAGTAGGTGTGCCTTGTGGTCTGCAGCGTTCCGTGTTGGTAAGTAGCTGCTACGTCCTGCAGCCCAGCGCATCGAAGTCCGTCCGGCGGTGGGTCGGCCCCCTAGGTGAGAGGAGGCACCCCCGCACCGGAGCGGTCTGCCAGGGAGTAACGCTAGCTCCCCACGCGGCACGACACGTCAGGGTGCAGGGGGGCACCGTGTCCCCGCTCAGCCTTCGTCTGAAAGTCTGGCACGGGCCGCCGTGCTATTAGTTAGGCAGGGATACGGGGAACGGGGGGGCGGCGCTTGATAAGAAGTCTTGAGAAAGGTTAGGGTTTTCGTGGGTCTGACACTGCTGTTGCCAGTACTGGCAGGTGGTGTGCAGGGTGTGTGTAGAGCCCTGTTTTGGGTCAGTCAGTAGCAGTCTCGAGGGTACCAGTCTTTGTGGGGTGGTAGCAGGAGAGTAGAATGTGTAATAATTATTAATTGTATAACCGTGTCCAGCGAATCTAGGGGGTTAATGCGGAGGAGGGTAGGGAGTTGGGGGGGGGGGTCTTGGAGGGAGTGCTGTGTGGTCTCTGGCTGCGGTTTATTTTTCACTCGTTGGGTTCCGTTAGCACCTTATCACCTGGGCTTTCACCGTTAGGGAGGCAGGACATAGTCGCAGGTGTTGATCTTTTCCTTCTCTCAGGCAGTAGGCGGGATTAGTGGGTACGGCTCGCTGGCCGTATTGTGTGTTTACGGTCACAGGTCAGGTTCTTGTTATGAGGGGACTTTTTTGAGTGGTTTAAAAAAAAAAAAAAAAAAGAGGGAAGATGAAGGTAAGATAAACAGTAAATTATTTAAGTTACATTGTCTCTTTCAATTCTACTCGCTAGTCGTTTGCTCGCCCTCCTCTTACCGTTGTTTGTGGTTTTGTTTGCTTCTAGGTTCCAGCGTTTCTCTCAAGTTACGTCCAGGATCTTGGCTTACCTGCCAGGTAGTAGGGGTACATGTCGGGGGGAGGAGAGAGGTTGGAAGTGTCGTTCATGTCTCATTCGCTATCCGTTGTTTTGTGTTATATTGTCTCTACAGCTGATATGTCGCGAGCTTCGGATATCATTGAGGCTTCCGTGGATGAGGATGTTGTGGGAATGTCCGAAGGGGGCAGCATTCCGTCCCTTCGTGCATGGACTATCCCTAGGCTTATTTCAGGAACTGAAAAAGAGGGGTATTCCTTTCCCGGCTCCTGCCAGGAAGGCTGAGTTGTACCGGCTGTTAAAAGGTTCAGTGGCTCCGTGTCAAGATGACGTCTCCATGGCCACGGTGCAAACGTCACTCACCCAGTTACATGTCATGTTGAATAGCCTAACGTCGTCTGTCACAAGTATTCAAGCAATACTTGGTCGTTCCTGTCTCTCCTCCGGACTTACCTGTTGCCTCTATATCCGCGGCAGGTGGCTGTCGTCCAACGCAGGCCGCTCCCAATGTCTTTCCTGCACATTTTGTTCCGGCTAACATCAGAAAAGATATATTAGAGGGTAGGGATGTTAACCTTGCCTATTTGCTGGTTGCCAGTTGCCACCAGGGACTTGTCCGACAAACAGGTCATTGCCTGCAGTGAGGTCTCTGTGAAGTGCTAAGAGGCCACGACCACAGGCTCAATAGCAAGTTGACGATCCCCAAATTTGTCATGGCGTTCAGTCTGTTCAGAGATGTGATATGTTCTGTTGGGCCTGATAGGAGGGAAGAACTTGATCTGTACCTTTTCTGAGTCACAGAGTTAGGGTATAAGTATAGCGGGTGTTCATTTTATGATTACCACTGTTCATTTTCCGCCAAGGCAGCGGCGGCTTTAGCGCAGTTTCAGTTCGTCACAGATTGGTCCATATTATTTTGTAGACATTTTGTTGGGTTGAAAGCTCCTTCCTGTTCATTATGTCAGTTAATTTTCCACTCAGCTGAGTGGTGTCACAAGTCAGCCACCAGTGCGCCGTCTAACCCTTCTGGTTCGTCGGCCAGACCTCTAGATGTTTTCAGGTCTTCCAGCTCGGTTGACAAGTTGGGTCGGCCTATTGTTCAGTTGGGTAGGGCCCAGATTTGTAACAATTATAATTACTCTTCGTGTAATTTCAGTCAATGCCGCTTGCTACACATTTGTTCTAATTGCTTCAGGGCCCACCCCAAAGTCGCATGCACATTAAAGTCAGTCAAAGCCTACTTGAGTGTCGTAGATACTGGTTGCTTACAGGGGTTCTTGGTGGGTCATCTTAATCCAGATTTCGTGGAGTTTTTAATTTCAGGATTTTCTAAAGGTTTTCATACCGGGTTTGTCACCGTTGCAGAGTTTACCCATGATTGTAAGAATCTTCAGTCAGCTGGCAAGAATCCTAGCGCCATAGACAAGTTGATAAACGCTGAGTTAGATGAGGGTTTTTGATCAGTCCTTTTAAGGTGCCACCTTTCCAGTGGTGGAGAGTTAGTCCCGTAGGGGTGGTCACGGGTAAGTTTAGTAAGAAGGAGAGACTGATAATAGACCTGTCCGCCCCACATGGTTCCCATGTCCCTAGCCTCAATTCCCTTATTCCATCAGAGGAAGTGGGCATGAGGTATTCTTCCATTGACCAGGCCATCGCCATTATCATTCAGTTAGGACCCAGAGCAGCTCTGTCCAAGGCCGATATCTCTGATGCCTTTAAGTTACTCCCTATTGCGCCTGCTCTCTGGCAGTGGCACGGCATTAAGTGGAGGGACCAATACTACTTCTCCACAAAACTTACTCTTGGTTCTAAGAGCAGCCTGTGGCTGTTCGATCAGTTGGCTCAGGCCCTCCATTGGGTATTAGAAAATTAAATCCACTGTGAACATGTCATCCATTACTTGGATGACTTCCTGCTGATCGAGAGGCCAGGGCCGGCTCCCCAGGGTCTGTGAAAACTTTTGAGTTGCTTTTCTCAGATGGGCGTCCCTGTGTCTCCCAAGAAAGTTGAGGGACCAACCACAACCATTACTTTCCTAGGCATAGTGTTAGATTCTGAGAACATGTTAGCCAGGTTGCCATCAGACAAGTTAGTTAGGATCAGGGAAGTCGTTCACAGGTTCTCAGTTACCACCGTGGTCACTAAGGCTGATTTACAGTCGTTACTGGGCATGTTAAATTTAGCGATGAGGATCATTCCACAAGGCAGGTCATTAATTTCCCATTTGTTGGCCCTTCTCGCTTCTGGTCCGAACCAAGACAGCCCGGTACGCCTGGATAGTCATGCCTTATCTGACCTACACATGTGGGACCACTTCCTCAGCCAATGGAATGGGGTGTCCATGTTTATTCCCGAATTGTCTAGCTTGTCTCCAGTAATCTTCTTGGACGCGGCTGCTGGCACGGGTTTTGCTGCTATTTTTGGCACCCACTGGGTCACAGGTGAGTGGCCAGTTGAGGTTAGACAGATCCCGGGTTTCCTGCAGACCTCAGCACTCTTCAAGCTGTACCCCATAGTGGCGGTTGCCTTTATCTGGGGCAGCCGCTGGACAAATCTCACTGTGTTATTTGTAACAGACAACGCCGCAGTGGTAGATATTATAACCAGTGGTTTGTCTAAGTCTTCACATGTCATGTGTCTCATGAGGCGTCTAGTTCAACTCTCGTTGCAACAACATTTCTGTATTACTAGTACGCATTGTGGTAAGGTGAACAGAAAAGTGTATGGTAAAGTCCTGGAAGGGGTGTATATCCCACCCAGCTTCCTCAACTGGGTGAGGTAAATAAAATCCAGGACAGGTTTTCCCCTAGCCTGAGGGATACCAGCTGAAGCCAGCTGGGATCATCAAGGGGAAGTAAAGCACAGTCCAGGCTGTCAGTCTGGAGAGAGGAAGGCCTGGAGAAAGCCTGGGAAGCTGGCTGCCCTGCTGGCTAGAGAAGCCGAGTGCTCTGTGTGACCTGTGTTCAATAGGTGAGCTAGGATCTTCACTGTATTAGCCAGGGCCCAGACGGGCAGGTGTTTATTTCAGTTTCATTTATGTTTTGTGGTGCTGGTGCTTCACCTTACCCAGTGAATTATAACTAGGGGTTGCCTGTATTGCTGGTGTGTGATAAATAAAGCCGCATTTGGACTTTAACCCTGTGGTCTGCAAGAGAATCTGTCATCACCGCCCAGCCTGAGAGTGTAACCCCTTACAGCATATACCAGGTTATCAAAATGTGGCAGCTGACGCCTTGTCAAGGGCTAATTTTCCCCTTTTTTCGCAGGTCATGCCAGAGGCGGATGTTACGGGTGCTGCTGTCCCTCCCCACGAGTTGCTAATTCTGGTTTGACTAGTCACCTGGCCACAGCCCATACCTTATTAGCCAAGTCACTTTCTCCGAACTTACCACTTACCGCACCGGGTGGGCCGTATATTGCAAGTTCCTGGAGAAATGCCCTCAAGGAGAGTCCAGCTTCATTGAGTACATTCTTGCTTTTGTAGGTTACTGCCACTCTGAACTTAAGCTGTCACACAACACAGTGAAATCCTACCTGTCAGGGGTGCAGCATTTCCTTTCCTTTAGCCATTCAGAACGGGGTTTGTTGTTTTCTGTTCACGCAGTCAAAGCAACGCTGAGGGGCTTAAGCAGATGTGGCCCCAGGAAGCCAGATACGCAGACAAGCCGTTACTGGTAGACTATTCCATAACCTGTCTGACGTTCTGGATAAGAATCCTTTCAGGGTTTTGCCCAGCTTGGTGCTTAAAGCAGCTATTTATTTAGCCTTTTACGGTTTCTTGAGGCCTGGTGAGTTTACTTGTCCCCCAATAGCAGTAAGTTTGTCACAGTTAGCTAACTGGTTCCGCATCTTGAGGGTTTCACGTTATTACTGAGAACATCCAAGACCTCTCAGACGGGTCCCCCGGTCCCAGTGTCCTACTTCCCCACGTCCCACTGGTGGTGCTTCGTCAGGGTCCTTCAGCAGTTGCAGGCAGCCTTGGTAGGCCACAGGCCAGATAGTCCACTGTTGCCTTTTGGGGTGTCGCCACTTAGTACTCATGAGTTTGTGTCTCACATACGCTCCTTAGTTGGGAGTCTGGGCGGCGACCCCACCTTGATTTCAGGTCATTCATTTCGTATAGGAGCAGCGTCCGCGGCCTCCAAAAATCAGGTGCCAGTGCATGTTATCCAGAAGTTGGGCCGCTGGCGCTCCTCCTGCTTTATTCGCTACTAGAGATGTCGCGAACATAAAATTTTCCGTTCGCGAACGGCGAACGCGAATTTCCGCAAATGTTCGCGAACGGTTGAAACGCCATTGACTTCAATAGGCAGGTGAATTTTAAAACCCACAGGGACTCTTTCTGGCAACAATAGTGAATGAAAAGTTGTTTCAAGGGGACTAACACCTGGACTGTGGCATGTCGGAGGGCAATCCATGGCAAAACGCCCATGGAAAATTACGTAGTTGACGCAGAGTCTGGTTTTAATCCATAAAGGGCATAAATCACCTAACATTCCTAAATTGTTTGGAATAACGTGCTTTAAAACATCAGGTATGATGTTGTATTGATCAGGTAGTGTAAGGGTTACGCCCACTTCACAGTGACAGACCAAACTATGACAGACCAAACTCCCTGTTTAACGCACTGCAAACAACCGCAAACAGTCTATTTGCAAAAACCGCAAACTCCCCATTTGAACAAGGTTGGATACCAAGCTAGCCATGTCCCGTTCCTTGTCCTCACTGACGTCATTGAAGGTCTCTTCCTCCACCCAGCCACGTACAACACCAAGGGTCCCCGAAAGGTGACAACAAGCCCCCTGGGACGCCTGCTGTGGTTGGTTTTCCACCTCCTCAAAGCCAACTTCCTCCTCTGACTCCTCTTCTTCAGACTCCTCTATCTGCGTTGCCGCAGGTCCAGCAATCGACGACGACAAGGCTGCTTCTGGTAGTGATGGTGACCACAATTCTTCCCCTTTATGCTCTTCTACGGCCTGATCCAGCACTCTTCGCAGGGCACGCTCCAGCAAAAAACGCATATGGGATGAGGTCGATGATGTTGCCTTGGGTTTGACTGACCAGGTTTGTCACCTCCGCAAAATAACGCATGAGCCTACAGCCATTGTGCATGAGCGTTCAGTAACACGGCCAAAAAATACCCTGCTCCGCAGAGGCTGTCCTCTTTTTTTTTTAAATAAAAAAAAATCTGTTCTTACCAGTTTAATCTCTGTTTTGTCCCCTATCAGGGGCAGGTGTATGGAATAGATTTTAGGAACCAGGAGATGGTTCGTTCCTCTTACTTCCAATTTGGAGCACTGCGCGTGCGCCGTGCAATGTACTGTGCCACCAGATATGAGTGGTGTGTTAAGTAGTACTATTCCTATCAGTTTAATTCCTGTTACGTCCCCTATCAGGGGACGTGTATCGAATAGATTTTAGACAACCGCAAAGAGTTGTCAATAGTTGACACACTCATGACATAAGTTTTATTCCTCTATGCGTTAATCTTGGTGTAGTGATGACTGTGCTCGTGCGCACATTTGGGAGATTGCAGGCAATGGCGGTTTTTCAAAGCCTATGGTTGCGCTGAGGTAGTTCAGTAACAGTTAAGTGACCCAGAAAACAATGATTCTGCAGTGTGGGCCCATTGTTGGCCTAGTAGGCTTTAATGATCACCTTAGATGATCACAAAGAAAATTAATGTTTTTTCTATGCAAAATTATCCAGTCGATCGCTTTTGGTCTGTTCACAATAAAGCAACGACCTTATCATCTGGGGTGTGCCAACATTGCTATTGCCAACACACTCATAGAGGTGATCGCTTCATTGTGATATGCAAGCCCCTTCACCACAACAAGGTAACGATCACGAAGGGGAATTGACACATGTATGTGCCTTTTTTTTTTGTTTTGTTTTTGCAGCCACAGTGCAGCACCAGAGGCCAGAAAAATTAGGCATGTACACATGCCTGAAAAATTAGGTATTGTTACAGCCGCTGCTATAGCAGTTTTCCAGGCAGAATGTGCACTAAAACATTGCTGCTTGAACCCTAGTTGGTGGCGGAGAAGTCACGCAAGTCATCCGGCATGCAGAGATAAAATACAGCAGTGTGTGGACCATTTTTAGCCCAAGGCATCTCATCTTATCAGGCCTTTTTTAGTCAAATGTATCGCCCACTGTCAATCCCTTCGGGATCCATGCCTCATTCATCTTAATAAAGGTGAGGTAATCTAGACTTTTTTGACCTAGGCGACTTCTCTTCTCAGTGACAATACCTCCTGCTGCACTGATGCGAATTGGGATAGCTCAGGCCACAGGTCAAGCCTGCACACCCAGTAGTCAAGGGGTTCATCGCTCCTCAGAGTGTCGATATCTGCAGTTAAGGCGAGGTAGTCTGCTACCTGTCGGTCGAGTCATTCTCTGAGGGTGGACCCCGAAGGGCTGTGGCGATGCGTAGGACTTAAAAACCTCTGCATGTCCTCCATCAACAACACGTCTGTAAAGCGTCCTGTCCTTGCCGGCATGGTCGTGGTAGGAGGAGGATTACTTTCACCTCTTACCCTGTTAGATTCCCGTTGTGCTGTGACATCACCCTTATACGCTGTGTAAAGCATACTTTTTAACTTGTTTTGGAACTGCTGCATCCTTTCCGACTTCTGGTAATTCAGTAACATTTCAGGCACTTTCTGCTTATACCAGGGGTCTAGTAGCGTAGCCACCCAGTACAGGTCGTTCTCCTTCAGCTGTTTTATACGAGGGTCCCTCAACAGGCACGACAGCATGAAAGACCCCATTTGCACAAGGTTGGATGCCGAGCTACTCATGTCCCGTTCCTCGTCCTCACTGATCTCACTGAAGGTCTGTTCTTCCCCCCAGCCACGTACAACACAACGGGTTCCAGATAGGTGACAATGAGCCCCTGGGATGCCTGCTGTGGTTGGTCTTCCTCCTCCTCAAAGCCACATTCCTCCTCTGACTCCTTTTTCTCAGACTCCTCTTCCAGCGTTGCCGCAGGTCCAGCAAGCGATGCTGATAAGGCTGTTTCTGGTGGTGATGGTGACCACAACTCTTCCTCTTCACGCTCATCTATGGCCTGATCCAGCACTCTTCGCAGGGCACGCTCCAGGTAGAAAACAAATGGGATGATGTCGCTGATGGTGCCTTCGGTGCGACTGACTAGGTTTGTCACCTCCTCAAAAGGACGCATGAGCCTACAGGCATTGTGCATGAGCGTCCAGTAACGTGGCAAAAAAATACCCAGCTCCACAGAGGCTGTCCTAGCACCCTGGTCATACAAATACTCGTTGACGGCTTTTTCTTGTTGGAGCAGGCGGTTGAACATTATGAGTGTTGAATTCCAATGTTTCGGGCTATCGCAAATCAAGCGCCTCACTGGCATGTTGTTTCACCGCTGAATATCTGAAAAGTGCGCCATGGCCGTGTAGGAAAGCCTGAAATGGCCACACACCTTCCTGGCCTGCTTGAGGACATCCTGTAAGCCTGGGTACTTATGCACAAAGCGTTGTACGAACAGATTCAACACATGTGCCATGCATGGCACATGTGTCAACTTGCCCAAATTCAATGCCGACAACAAATTGCTTTCGTTGTCACACACCACTTTGCCAATCTCCAGTTGGTGCGGAGACAGCCACTGATCCACCTGTGCGTTCAGGGCGGACAAGATTATTGGTCCGGTGTGACTCTCTGCTTTCAGGCAAGTCAACGCCAAGACGGCGTGACACTGTCGTATCCGGGATGTGGAATAGCCCCTGGGGAGCTGGGGGGGGTGCAGTTGATGTGGAGCAAGACGCAGCAGCAGAAGAGGACTCAGTCGAGGAGGTTAGCGAAGAGGATGGAGTAGGAGGAGTAGAGGAGGTGGCAGCAGGCCTGCCTGCAAGTTGTGGCGGTGTCACCAACTCCTCTGCAGAGCCACGCATTCCATGCTTGGCAGCCGTCAGCAGGTTTACCCAATGCGCAGTGTACGTGATATACCTGCCCTGACCGTGCTTTGCAGAGCAGGTATCAGTGGTGAGATGGACCCTTGCCCCAACACTGTGTGCCAGACATGCCATGACTTCCTTTTCCACAATAGAGTACAGGTTGGGGATTTCCTTTTGTGAAAAGAAATTTCGGCCGGGTACCTTCCACTGCGGGGTCCCAATAGCTACAAATTTTTTGAAGGCCTCAGACTCCACCAGCTTGTATGGTAAAAGCTGGCGGGCTAAGAGTTCTGACAAGCCAGCTGTCAGACGCCAGGCAAGCGGGTGACTCTGTGACATTGGCTTCTTGCGCTCAAACATTTCCTTGACAGACACCTGACTGTGGGCAGATTAGCAGGAACTGCTCAAGGCTCAAGGCGGAGTGGCGGGTTGTTGAGAGGGGGCAAGGAGGACAGCAGTGGTTGACGTGGCTGAAGATGCTGGACCAGGAGGAGGATGGTGGCTTTGAGTTTGTGTGCTGCTTGTACTCGTCATCATGTGTTGATCCCATAGGCATTTGTGATGTGAGATCATGTGCCTTCGCAAAGCAGTTGTACTTAGGTGGGTGTTGGACTTCCCACAACTCCGTTTCTTTTGGCACAGGTTGCAAATGGCATCGCTGTTATCAGAGGCAGACACACAAAAAAAATGCCACACTGCTGAGCTTTGCAATGACGGCATTCTGGTGGTGGCAACAGCATGCGTTGATTGGCGTGCTGTCTGGCTGACCTTGGGTGCCGATCTGTGCCACTAGCTCCTTGCGAAGACCTCCCCCTGCTTCCAACTCGTCTCCTCCTCTCTGTCTCCCCATCTGAACATTCCCCCTGTTCTTCTTCTCTTCGAGCGGGCACCCACGTGACATCCACGGACACATCGTCATCATCAACCGCTTCACTTGTATCTGACAACTCAGCAAAGGAAGTAGCAGCGGGTACAACATCATCATCATCACACCGTACGTCCATGTGTGTAATGCTGCCTGACTGAGACATATCCCTGTTATCTACATCCTCTGGCAATAATGGTTGCGCATCACTCATTTCTTCCAACTGATGTGTAAATAACTCCTCTAACAGATCAAGTGAAGCAGCTGTGGTGCTAGTGTTGGTGGTTGCGGCAGGCGGGCGAGTAGTAACTTGAGAGGTGCCCAAAGCTGAGCTGGAGGAGGATGGTGCGTCAAGGTTCCGAGCGGAAGCTGTAGAAGATTGGGTGTCCTGTGTTAGCCAGTCAACTATGTCCTCAGAACTTTTCGAGTTCAGAGTACGTGGCCTCTGAACACTGGGCATTATTCTAGGGCCAAAGGAAATCACAGCACCACGACCACGATGGCCCCTGCGGGGTGGCCTGCCTCTGCCTGTCATTTTTTTTAGATTAGTTGTACTATGCGTGCAAGGTACTGTGACACCAGATATGAGTGGTGGCACTGTGCACTGGCAGTAGTTGGCACAGTACATGCTGTAGGCCTGACACGCATGTTTGCAGGCAACTAACTGCAATTATATTACAGTCAAAATTGTTTTTTGTTTTTTAAATGTAATCTACTGTGACACCAGATATGAGTGGCACTGTGCACTGGCAGTAGTTGGCACAGTACACGCTGTAGGCCTGACACACACGCTTGCAGGCAACTAACTGCAATTATATTACAGTCAAAATTGTCCTTACAGCAGATCAGATGAGTCTTTCAGGACTGGAGTGGACACTGAATACACTGGCCTAGCTATCGATTTCCCTATTGAATCAGCAGCAGTAGCACTGTCCCTCCTCTCACTAAGAATGCAGCTTCCGAATTAATCTAAGATGGATGCCGTCCTTGCTTTTTGCTAGGAGGTGGGAGGGTCTGGGAGGGAGGATATGCTGCTGATTGGCTGGAATGTGTCTGCTGACTGTGATGTACAGGGTCAAAGTTTGCTCAATGATGACAAATAGGGGGCGGACCGAACATTGCATATGTTTGCCCGCCTCGGTGAATGCGAACAAGCGATGTTTGCCGGCGAATAGTTCGGGACATCTCTAGTCGCTACATCCCTCATCCCAAAGCCGAGATGTCATTGGCTTTCCAAAGTTTGGTCTTGTGATTATGTTGTAATAAATTACTCTTGCTACTCTGTATGCCTTTTTGCCCTCTTTCTGGTGTCCATGCTACGTTGCAGTTGCGGCACAACTCTAACCGCTTAGGTGTAAGGTAGTTTCAGGTGGGGTAGGGTGCATTCTCTCGGTAGCCATGACCACTGGGAGGGGCACCGCTGCCTTTGTTCGGCTGGCGTCCCTCCCATCTTGCACGTCGTTCTGCGTTTTTCCCTCCCACCTGCCCTTTCTTTTGTTACTCATGGAGGGGATGCCCTCTTTCTGGTGTCCCTGCTATGTCGCGGTTGCGGCACAACTCTAACCGCTTAGGTGTAACGTAGTTTCAGGTGGGGTAGCGTGCATTCTCTCGGTAGCCACGACCACAAACATAAAATAACCAGCCATGGCACATGACTACTATAATACTGAAAATCATGTACATAAAAAACCCAGCCATGGGGAACAGCCTGTTGGATCCATACTAAGCATGCTGCGATTTGTGTCCATCCGCCTCTCGGCATGTTTGCTGTGCTGTGGCCACATCTACGGCCTCTCCCCGTTATAGTAAATGGGGCCCGGCGGACTTTTGGCAGCACACGTGTGCAAATGTTAGTTTGGATTTCGCAGGCTGTTCCCCTGCCGCAACAGCCTGCTGGACAAGCCTAACGCAAGTGGGAAAGAGTGGGAACAGCCTGTCGGATCCTTCTCTGCCAGGTGCAAATGCATGCTGCCGGAATTCCATCCTGCTGTATTCACTGTAATGGGGGCTTGCATGCTACAACTCTTTTATTAAAAATACCCTTTTTCACAGACTGATGATCACCTGGATTTATGTTTGTATAAACCTTAATTTTCAATCAATGCCCAGCTGACACATGATGGTTATTGCATCTTTTATGTAGGCATAAAAATCACCACTAGTTGGCTGCACATCTCCACGTGTGAACAGAGGACATGCTGATTAAAATATGCCAACTGAGTGGGGAAAAATGTTCAGTATCCCAGACCGACAGGGGAATTATATGTGAGGTCACGGTGTGAGCATTAGGTGGGCCAAGGTACAAACCGGATTCCAAAAAAGTTGGGACACTATACAAATCGTGAATAAAAACTGAATGCAATGATGTGGAGGTGCCAACTTCTAATATTTTATTCAGAATAGAACATAAATCACGGAACAAAAGTTTAAACTGAGAAAATGTACCATTTTAAGGGAAAAATATGTTGAATCAGAATTTCATGGTGTCAACAAATCCCCAAAAAGTTTCACCACTGTGTGGCATCTCCCCTTCTTCTTACAACACTGAACAGACGTCTGGGGACCGAGGAGACCAGTTTCTCAAGTTTAGAAATAGGAATGCTCTCCCATTCTTGTCTAATACAGGCCTCTAACTGTTCAATCGTCTTGGGCCTTCTTTGTTGCACCTTCCTCTTTATGATGCGCCAAATATTCTCTATAGGTGAAAGATCTGGACTGCAGACTGGCCATTTCAGTACCCGGATCCTTCTCCTACGCAGCCATGATGTTGTGACTGATGCAGAATGTGGTCTGGCATTATCTTGTTGAAAAATGCAGGGTCTTCCTTGAAAGAGATGACGTCTGGATGGGAGCATATGTTGTTCTAGAACCTCGAATCGTGACTCGTCTGACCACAGAACAGTCTTCCATTTTGCCACACTCCATTTTAAATGATCCCTGGCCCAGTGAAAACGCCTGAGCTTGTGGATCTTGCTTAGAAATGGCTTCTCCTTTGCACTGTAGAGTTTCAGCTGGCAACGGCGGACGGCACGGTGGATTGTGTTCACTGACAATGGTTTCTGGAAGTATTCCTGAGCCCATTCTGTGATTTCCTTTACAGTAGCATTCCTGTTTGTGGTGCAGTGTCGTTTAAGGGCCCGGAGATCACGGGCATCCAGTATGGTTTTACGGCCTTGACCCTTACGCACAGAGATTGTTCCAGATTCTCTGAATCTTCGGATGATGTTATGCACAGTTGATGATGATAGATGCAAAGTCTTTGCAATTTTTCGCTGGGTAACACCTTTCTGATATTGCTCCACTATCTTTCTGCGCAACATTGTGGGAATTGGTGATCCTCTACCCATCTTGGCTTTTGAGAGACACTGCCACTCTGAGAAGCTCTTTTTATACCCAATCATGTTGCCAATTGACCTAATTAGTGTTAATTGGTCTTCCAGCTCTTCGTTATGCTCAAATTTACTTTTTCCAGCCTCTTATTGCTACTTGTCCCAACTTTTTGGGGATTTGTTGACACCGTAAAATTTTGAATCAACGTATTTTTCCTTTCAAATGATACATTTACTCGGATTAAACATTTGATCTGTCATCTACGTTCTATTACAAATAAAATATTGACATTTGCCATCTCCACATCATTGCATTCAGTTTTTATTCACGCTTTGTATAGTGTCCCAACTTTTTTGGAATCCGGTTTGTAAATACAGTTCTGGTTACTCACGGTTATGTCATCCCTGGGCAGGCCTGCATAAGTGATAAGGAGAACAGCACAGGAATTCTCTGGGGTACACTCTGGTGTTAGGGACACAGGCCAGATGGTGGTTCGAGATGCCCTTGATGGTCTGTATTAATGTGCCTATGGCAAGGTCCCTTGTAGTCGTGACGCCAGTACCTTTTATTGTGGTACAACCATTTACTGTAGTGTTAACTGAGGAATTGGAGACTGAGACAAGGATGGTTTAATCTAGCTTATAACTTTTACTGAGCTTTGCTCCTGGTAACGGTTACATCCAAGTATAAAACAGTCTCTAGTACATCCAGATATGAAATACAGTCTCTCATGCATACGAGGGTAGGGTATTGTAAGTCCCCAGATAAAACAGGCTCTTTGTCTTTTATGTATATGAAAGCTACTGCTTTAGGCTAGGCTTTTGAAGTATAAAAAGTCTTAGACTGGTTTTAACTCTCGCCTTATTCTAACCTGAATTAAATGAGGTTTTCAGAATCCTTGAACATCTATTTCCAGTGCTTTTCCGACAGTTGGCCTAACTGCCTTCAGGATTTAAACTGGAAGGTGTGGATGCCGGAAGCTGTGTCCTACACCTAATTGCAAAGGTGCCTGGGAAGCCTTTGAGTACGGCCATATGCTATCCTTTGACTTGAATAAAATATAACAATCCCCTTGAGTACCTGCAGTTGCAGCTTGTCACTGGTCACCCCGGAGAAGCGAGCTATAGAAATAGATTTCTCACCTCTGGGCTGAATCTTGTAGGCTTTAACTCTGGACTGTGGAACCAACAGGGAGAGAGCAGAGAGGCAGGAGGCCTCCCTCCAGCAGGCAGCTACATCATGGCTGTTCACTGACTAGACCACTAGACTCCCTAACTAGGCCTGAGCTTAGCTATATATACACTGTAACACTGCCCCATCTAGTGGAGAAACTAGTGTAGTGCACACTAACTAGGCCTGTGTAAAGGATCTTACACATAGAGTGACATGGGAGAATATGACATGAGATGAAGTACAGCATACAGGCATAATATATTACAATAAAACACAATTAAACTAGTTTGCAGTGAACATGATCATGAGTGGGACACTGCTCCTATTATCATTGCTCCATTTTAATTTACTAAAACAGCATGATTAGCTTGCCATATCATTTACCAACAGAATATCCACCTTTAAGTGTAATATAATGGTATTCGTTTTTTTTGTCTCGGGATAACACTGTTAACTTTGTGTAACCTTTGTCCTGTAGGCACAGCTATTCGCCCAAGGATCAGGGCACTTTTCAGGGATGAATGTCTGTACCATTGTGTAAATGTGCTGCCGATCACCTGATGAACGCGGATAATTTATCCCCATACAGTTTGCTTATTATCAGCAGCACACCTCTGTTTACGCTGGTAGATGTGCTGCCAACATATGAACATTTATGCTGGTATATACAAGCCCATCACCCAACAAATAAGTTATATATTATATGAGACAATCATCGTTAACAAGCGTTGTCCGTTCCTGATCATTGATCAGTGTAGATCACCACTTCCCATCAGTAGACCAAGAACACAATCCCATCTCTTAATTTATGCTTTCTAGCTGACAAAAGGTGATTCACATTAGGTGGTGACCTCCTGAAAGTTCATCAGAGTTCATCTTAAACCCTTGGCACAGTAGCTAAAAGTTTTTACTGGTCTTATTATTTATTTTGTGGACTAATTATTATTTTTAGGCTGATGTCACACAGCAATTAGCAGTTTTTGATGCAGTTTGAGGCAAAGCCAAAAGTGAGCTGGAAGGGAACGATACATATGAAGGAAGGACTTCTCACTTGATCCACTTCTGGCTTTTGCTAAAACCTGACTAAAAAAACTGCATCAACATATTACGATTTCCTGACCCAGTTTTGAAAGCCAAAACCAGGAGTGAATTCACCAAAGGGGAGAAGTGGGATCTGTCTTTTGTATTTTCTCTCCTTTTATGATCCACTACTGGTTTTGTCTTCCAAAACTGCCCCAGGAAGCCTGAACTTGTGGCTGTACCTTTACTCCCTTCTTCGTCCCTTTGTTACTAGACTCATAAAATGCCAGCAGCTCAAGTACATGACCTGTCATTGTACAATGGAGTTCAGTGTTGTGGTCAGCCACCATTCTCATACCATGTAGATCCTGAATAAGATGTGTGCCAGTGTTACTGAAATGTGTTGTCAAATAAATGTGCTCTAACAAGAAATATACCTGCAATAGATAGTGAAGCTACGAGTTCATTTCGACAATGCTGATAAAACCTATCAGCATCTGTAAATAAATATGTACCTTGTTGTATGCACATTATATCGGTAACCAGGAAACTCACAGTTTGAATTGCTCTGCAAACAGCAAAGCAGATCCCAGTTGTGTTTGAAGGAGTATAAACCTGATACACAAAGTCAACACGCAAGAGATGCCCTGCAGAAAGATGCAAGTGCGAGCTGTCTGCACTCCTATTGTCATCACTTCATTATTTTCTCATTATGCAATTCACCATCTCTTCTCACTCTTTAATAGGTATTTTTCTTGTATAATTGTCTGTTTTAGAGAAAGTAATTTTATGAGGTTTAGACTCCATACATGCAGTAGTGAACAGTGGTGTAGATATATACGGCAACAGAGAGAACCTGTACTTGAGTGTGGCTGGCAAATCTGGATGCCGAGGGGGGTGGGGGTTGGGGGAGCACACGGTACCGGACCATGATCAGCAGGCCATCCTTAAAGAGGACCTTTCACCACTCCTGACATGCCTGTTTTAATAGCTTCATGCATTCCCCATGTAATAACAATTCTGGGGCATCTATTTTTATGGCTCTATGTTGTGCCATTCCTTTATTATTTCTACTAGAAGTTATGAATGAATTGCTAGCAGTCTGAAGTAAGGGTACAAAGGGGTGGTAACCAGTTGGGGGGGGGGGGGGTGTACCTGCACAGTCTGAAAATGGCAGAACTGATTAGATATGGTTGGTTTGTGCAGGTACACACCCTCAACTGGTTAACAAGAAATGGCACAACATAAAGCCATAAGGATAGATGCTCCAGAATTGTTATTACATGTGTAGCATACCAAACCACAGGGTAAAACACGTGAGGTTCACGGTGGGCCGATGGGTGCAATAGTTAATGTACTCACGGTTAGCAGATGCCTCCCTGGGCTAGCGTACAGTGGATGGGAAGACAGCAGGAAATCCTCCGGGGCACTCTCGGTTGCAGGGAACACCAGCCATATGTTGGTTGAAGTGCCCTTGATGGAAATTGGTGTTAGGTGCTATTGCGGCTGGGCCCCTGGTTCGTAACGCCTGCACCATTAGGTGCAAATGTTGAGAGTAGTAGTAAGAATGAGGAGTCGGTTGTGGTATACCAGTTGAAAATTAACTGAAAATCAATAGTCTCTGGACAGTTGGTACAGTTCATCAATGAAAATCGTTTTGTATAGCATAAGTCATAATACGTTCACTGGTAATCCTATTACCATACAATGCAAATAAACACATGTATATATATATATTAAGATGTTTGAAGTGTCCCATTTACACACATATGTGGGACGCTGCATATGGGGAATGCATGAAGCTAATAAACAGGCATGTCAGGAGCGGTGAAGGGTCCTCTTTAACCACCTTCCATCTGCACGTTGACTATAAACGTCCGGGAGGCAGTGGCGTACCAAGGGGGGGGCGGGGGGGGGCGGGCCGCCCCGGGTGCCACTCACAAGGGGGGTGCCAGCCAGGCCGCCTGTCTTTAAAAAAAAAAAATTATATTTTTTATTCTTCAGGGACGCACCGCCGATCGCCACAGGCGGCGCGGCCCTGGATGTAATTGCGGCAGCTGTGTGCTGTGGGGCAGGGGAGGGAGAGGCGTGTCCCTCCCCTGTTCTTCTGATAGGCCGCAGGCACTAATGCCTGCAGCCTATCAGAGGCCGGCTCAGGCAGCGCGATGATGTCATTATCATCGCGACACCTGAGACCGGCAGCACACAGCAGGGACACAGGCCGGAAAAGGCTTGCATCGCTGCTGAGCTGATGGAGGTAAGTATTCGTTTTTTTTTTTTTTTCCTCTTTGCGGGCGGGGGGGGGGGGCCCTGGCACTATGGGGGAACTAGCACTATGGAGGGGCACTATGGGGGGTCACTATAGGGGGAGATCCTGGCACTATAGGGGGGAGATCCTGGCACTATAGGGGGGAGATCCTGGCACTATAGGGGGAGATCCTGGCACTATAGGGGGGAGATCTGGCACTATAGGGGGGAGATCTGGCACTATAGGGGGAGATCTGGCACTATAGGGGGGAGATCTGGCACTATAGGGGGGAGATCTGGCACTATAGGGGGAGATCTGGCACTATGGGGGGGGCACAATAGGGACAGCTGGCACTATAGGGGGGAGATCTGGCACTATAGGGGGAGATCTGGCACTATAGGGGGAGATCTGGCACTATGGGGGGGCACTATAGGGACAGCTGGCACTATAGGGGGAGCTGACACTATAGAGGGAGCTGGCACTATAGGGGGGGGGCTGGCACTATAGGGGGGGGGGGAGCTGGCACTATGGGGACATTTCTTACTGGCACATTATGGGGGGGGCACCATGGTGGTATCTGTGGGCTTTTTTTAATTATTGGCACATTCTGGGGGGCACTATAGGGGAGAGCAGCACTATGGGGCATCTGGTGTTACTATAGGGGCATTATTTGGGGGCACTATGGGGAAGTGGGGGCTCTAAAGTGGTCTTTTGTATTGGAACATTATGGGGGGCACTGGCATTTGGTGGCACTAAGGGGGCATTTTTTTACTGGCACATTATGGGAGGCACTATAGGGGAGAGCGGCACTATGGTGGCACTAAGAAGGGGCATTTTTTTACTGACACATTGTGGGGGAGGAGCACTATAGGGGCATCTGCTGGGGGCACTAAGGGGCATTTTTTTACTGGCATATTATGGGGGACACTATGGGGAAGGGGGAGAGGAGCAGTATGAGGGCATTTACTGGGGCACTATATAGAGGTATTTTATACTGGCATACATTATGGGGACATTAGCTCAACTGCGGGCACTAAGCGGGGGTATTTCATGTACTGTCATATTATAGGGAAAATTAGTACTACTAGGGGGTATCATGGGGAGCTTTACTACTACTGGGGGCTATGAGGAACATGATTACTAGGGCACTATAGTAGTATTTCCAGGGGGACTGTTTCTGCAGTATAGTATTGGGGGTGGCAGGAAACTAATGTCTGTTTCTCAATCTCTGCAGAGACGGGAGATGGCAGAAAAATCATCATGGCGGTCTGGTCTGAATGGAGAAGATGAGGAAAGAGAATGTCTACATCAAAGGTGACATCACTGGATGTAAGAGGTATGTGGCGCTATGTAGGAGAGGAGATGCCCCTTATGAACCACTGATCACCCCATATAGACTCCCTGATCACCCCCCTGTCATTGATCACCCCCCTGTAAGGCTCCATTCAGAGGTCCATATGATTTTTACGGATCCACTGATACATGGATTGGATCCGCAAAACACATGCGGATGTCTGAATGGAGCCTTACAGGGGGGTGATCAATGACAGAGGGGTGATCACCCATATAGACTCCCTGATCACCTCCTTCATTGATCACCCCCCTGTAAGGCTCCATTCAGACGTCCGTATGATTTTTACGGATCCACTGATACATGGATCGGATCCGCAAAACACATGCGGATGTCTGAATGTTTTGTAATAAATATTATTGAAAACATTGAAAAAAGTTTGTGCATGTTTTCTTAACTTTCTTGGGGGGGGGTGCCAAACAAAGGGTTCGCCCCGGGTGCCAAATGCTCTAGGTACGCCCCTGCCGGGAGGTGATTCTCTATTTCTGAATGGATGTTCCAGAACGTCCCTTCAGAAACTGCAGCTGCACGCTGCAGTGACAGCAGGGCAACCCAGAGAGAAGGCAGGGACAATGCCCAGGTGTCTCTGCCTTCTGGATCGCTGCATACACCGCGCTCACCGAGCACTGTTTATGCAGAGCAGGAAGGCCCGGCGGGACCGGCATTTGACCGCCGGGACCGGAGAGTGCAGGAGCTGTGTGAAGTCTTTCAGAGACCTCGATCAGCCCTGCACTGAGGCTGCACAGCGCTGTACTGCGCTGTACAGCCTCTCTGGGGGGGGGGAGGGTATTTCTCCTGTAATTGGGGCTACTATGTCAGACCCAGTTACAAGAGAAATCAACAGTGAGAAAAAAAGAAAAAGTGAAGTAAATGTCCCCCAGAGGTCTTGTATGACCTTATGGGGGACGAAAAGTGTAAAAAAAAAAAAAGGTTTCACATGTTAAAAAACAAACAAAAAACAAGTAAGGAATAAAAAAAAATGTTAAAAATAGAAACAATAAAATAAAATAGACATATTTGGTATTGCCGTGTCCGTGACGGTCGGCTCTATAAATATATCACATAATCGACCCAGTCCAATAAACATCATAAAAAAATAAAAAATAACTGTAAAAAAAGCAATTTTTGTCACCTTACATCACAAAAAGTGCAACACCAAGTGATCAAAAAGGCGTATGTCCCACAAAATTGTACTAATAAAACCGTCACCTCATCCCGCAAAAAATGAGCCTCTACATAAGAAATTCTCTCAAAAAATAAAAAAACTATAGCTCTTAGAACATGGAGACACTAAAACATAATTTTTTTGGTTTAAAAAATGCTATTATTGTGTTAAAGTGAAACAATAAAAAAAAAGTATACATATTAGGTATTGCCGCCTCCGTAAAAAACAGCTCTATAAAAATATCATATGACCTAACCCCTCGGGTACACCGTAAAAAAAAATACAAAAAAAACTGTGTCAAAACAAGCAATTTTTGTCACCTTACATCACAAAAAGTGCAACACCAAGTGATCAAAAAGGCGTATGTCCCACAAAATGGTACCAATAAAACCGTCACCTCATCCCACAAAAAATTAGCCCCTACATAAGAAAGTCTCTCAAAAAATAAAAAAAATTATAGCTCTCAGAAAATGGACACATTAAAACATATTTTTTTGTTTCAAAAATGATATTATTGTGTAAAACTTTAATAAATAAGAAAAAGTATACATATTAGGTATCGCCACGTCTGTAACAATCTGCTCTATAAAAATGTCACTTGATCAATTACTTGCTGTATGTGTACTTTGTACTCTATAATGATGCATTTAATAAAAATACTTAAAAAAATTATAATTTTACTTGACCGAACCCCTCAGGTGAACGCTGTAAAAATAAATAAATAAAAACTGTGCTAAAACAACAAATTTTTGGGTTACCTTGCCCCATAAAGTGTTATAATGAATGATCAAAAAAATCATATGTACCCAAAAATAGTACCAATAAAACTGGCACCTTATCCCCTAGTTTCCAAAATGGGATCACTTCTTGGGAGTTTCTACTGTAAGGGTACATCAGGGGGCTTCAAATGGTACATGGCATCTAAAAACCATGTGGAGTTCCTTTTCTTCTGCGCCCTGCCGTGTCCCCATACAGCAGTTTATGACCACATGTGGGGTGTTTCTGTAAACCGCAGAATCTGGGTAATAAATATTGAGTTTTGTTTGACTGTTAACCATCGATGTGTTAAAAAAAATTTGATTAAATTGGAAAATCTGCCAAAAAAGTGAAATTTTAAAATTTGATCTTCATTTTCCTTTAATTCTTGTGGAACGCCTAAAGGGTTAACAAAGTTTGTAAAATCGGTTTTAAGTAACTTGAGGGGTGTAGTTTCTACAATGGGGTCATTTATGGGGGTATCCACTATGTAGGCCCCACAAAGTGACTTCAGACCTGAACTGGTCCTTAAAAAGTGGGTTTTGTCAATTTTCTAAAAGATTTGAAGAATTGCTTCTAAACGTCTAAGCCTTCTAACGTCCTAAAAAAAAAAAAAGACATTTTCAAAATGATGCCAACATAAAGTAGACATATGGGCAATGTTAAGTAATAATTATTTTATGAGGTATCACTTTCTGTTTTAAAAGCAGAGAAATCGAAATTTAGAAAATTGCTAATTTTTCTACATTTTTGGCAAATTTTGGATTTTTTCATAAATAAAGGTGAATAATATTGACTCAAATTTTTGACTATCATGAAGTACAATGTGTCACGAGAAAACCATCTCTGAATGACTTGGATAAGTAAAGGCATCCCAAAGTTATTACCACATAAAGTGAGATATGTCAGTTTTGCAAAATTAGGCCTGGTCAGGAAGGGGGCAAATGGCCCAGATGGGAAGTGGTTAAGGCTCGTGCACATGACTATAGATTGAGTCCGGTTAACGTCCATTTTGCGGACAAGAATAGACATTTCTACAATAGGCCCCGTGGAAAGTGCTGGATGCACACGGATAGTATACATATTTTTCGAATCCGCGGTTTGCAGAGCGCAAAACATCAACAGCCATGTTGACATTTTTTTTACTTTTTAAACTTTTGATAGCAGCCTGTTATAAATGTTTTAAAAAAATCATACTCATCTGCTCCTCACTTTTCCATTCCAGCTCGCATTCTAGGTCTTCCAGTCCCCATCCTGTAAATTTCCAGACGGATGGGTCACATATGCTGCTGCAGCCAATGACTAGGCTCAGCAGTGATGTGATCCAAAGCTGAACATGACTCAGCAGTGATATGCCAAAGGTTCAAGGATAACTGTCACACTTAGACCCTAATTTCAATTTTCATCTATGTAGTTACTAATAGCATGATATTCCAGAATCAGTTACTATTAGACTGACTTACCCCATATTTAATAAGATTCAGCTCTTAGCAACCTGTCTGCATAAAACTGCAATTTCTCTATTCAGTTAAGATGGCCGCCACAGCCCTCACCCTGAGGCTAATCCCGCCTGCCCTCACTAGCCAGTAACAATAGCCGCCCAAAAGTGTCAGTAACCAGATCCCTCCCCCCTAAAGGGTTAATCTCCTGCAGCACAAAGGGGTCCTCTTACCACATGTTTCTTTCATTTATACACTGAGCAGATCTCCCTTCCCTGCTCTGCGCTGCTCCAACTCTGCATTCTCCAGCTCTGCTGAGTGAGGGAGCGTCTGCCAAGCGCAAGGACAGGGAGAAGTGCACACAGCCCAGGCACTGTTATCAGCTGCTGGGGAGGACCTGGCTTTAATCATTTACACACAGTCCCTGGCTGTCTGTAATCTGACCTTGCACGCTGCGTGCTTCTGCGTCCTCCGTCCTTCAACACAGAGGACGGACCTGCATAGCAACCTAATTTTAAGCACAGATAAAAATAGGCAGTACAGGGAACAAAACTATGGAATTAAGGGGTAATTGAATACACAGTGAAAAGTTGATATTAGGGCCACCAAGGAGATATTAATCACCACAATCCAATACTCCAAAAAAAAAAAAGATGACAGTTATACTTTAAGCGCAGTCATTGGCATCAATAGCCTGTCTAATCCGAAGTTTACAGGAGAATGACCGAATGAAAGAAGGGAGTCATGGAAGCGGAACAGAGAAGCAGGGAGATGCTGAGTATAATTGTTTCAGCAGGTAGAAGACTCTGCTATTGAAAGTTAAAATAGTCCAAAAGGCTGGACAACCCCTTTCAGGCCCTATCAGAGCAATTTAATGCTAATTAAGATTATGGTAACACTCATTCCTGATAACTGACCTGTTTAATCATGCCAACGATCAACCAATAGACAAGCAAACACTCATTTGTCTGCTGATCTGCATCATTAATCAAAATGAAAGATGCACGATTATCAGCAGCGGGGATTGCCCATAACCAGTAGAACTGAATGAGGGAAGAACCACTGCACTAACCATCGTTCTTCCCCATATGCTGTGCATCAGCAAGTGTAATAGGCTGATGCAAATGAGCGCCGATCAACATCAATCAACATTCATCCGGTCTGAATACTGAGTAGTCTAAAAGGCCTTTGAGCTCAGGGCCGCCTTCAGATCTGTATGGATCCAGTAAGGAATACTTCACTCCTGAGGCTTCTATGCCATTACAGTGCTGCCCATAATTATTCATACCCGAGGCAAATTTTGACTTAAAATTACTTGCTGGTTGAATAAAAGTAACTTTTTGACGGGAAATTACATAGGTGTCTCCCAAAAGATAATAAGACGATGTACAAGAGGCATTATTGTGGGAAAAAAAAAACATTTCTAAGCTTTTATTTACATTTGAGCAAAAAGTGTCCAGTCCAAAATTATTCATACCCTTCTCAATAATCCATAGAAAAGCCTTTATTGGCTATTACAACAATTAGGCTACTTTCACACTTGCGTTCGTCGGTCCGCTCGTGAGCTCCGTTTGAAGGAGCTCACGAGCGGACCCGAACGCCTCCGTCCAGCCCTGATGCAGTCTGAATGGAGCGGATCCGCTCAGACTGCATCAGTCTGGCGGCGTTCAGCCTCCGCTCCGCTCGCCTCCGCACGGCCAGGCGGACAGCTGAACGCTGCTTGCAGCGTTCAGCTGTCCGCCTGGCCGTGCGGAGGCGAGCAGATCCGTTCAGACTTACAATGTAAGTCAATGGGAACGGATCCGCTTGAAGATGACACCATATGGCTCAATCTTCAAGCGGATCCGTCCCCCATTGACTTTACATTGAAAGTCTGAACGGATCCGCGCAGGCTACTTGCGCACTTAGAAATTTTTCTAAGTTATTAATGCAGACGGATCCGTACTGAACGGAGCCTCCATCTGCATTAATATGATCGGATCCTTTCAGAACGGATCCGATCAAGCGCAAGTGTGAAAGTAGCCTTAAACGCTTCCTATAATTGCAGACCAGCTTTGTGCATGTCTCCACAGGTATTTTTGCCCATTCATCTTTAGCAATGAGCTCCAAATCTTTCAGGTTGGAGGGTCTTCTTGCCATCACCCTGATCTTTGGCTCCCTCCACAGATTCTCAATTGGATTCTAGTCTGGACTCTGGCTGGGCCACTCCAAAACGCTAATGTTGTTTGTTGTCTGCTAACCATTTCTTCACCACTTTTGCTGTGTGTTTTGGGTCATTGTCATGCTGAAATGTCCACTGGTGCCCAAGGCCAAGTTTCTCTGCAGACTGCCTGATGTTGTCGTTGAGAATCCTCATGTATTGCTCTTTTTTCATGGTGCCGTTTACTGCGATTAGGTTCCCTGGTCCATTGGCTTAAAAACACCCCCAAAGCATTAGGTTCCCACCACCATGTTTGACAGTGGGGATGGTGTTCTTTGGGTTGAAGGCTTCTCCTTTTTTACGCCAACTGGACACTTTTTGCTCAAATGTAAATAAAAGCTGAGAAATGTTTTTTTCCACAATAATGCCTCTTGTACATCGTCTTATTATCTTTTGTGAGACACCTATGTCATTTCCCGTCAAAAAATTACTTGCTGGTTGAATAAAAGTAACTTTAAGTCTAAATTTGCCTGGGGTATGAATAATTATGGGCAGCATTCAGGGGCATAGCTAAAGGCTCATGGGCCCTGGTGGAAGAGTGCTTGGGCCCCCCCCCCCCCTTTCCCTCAGTGCTCTGTGGTCAGGGGCAGGGAAGCATATAGCCTTTGTGCTGCCTGAGGTAAAAATTGAAACTACCCTACCATGCCAAATTATTGACCTAACCCCTTCCCTCCAGCCAGAGGTGTAACTTGACCAGCATGCACTTATACTGGTGTCTTCTTATGCAGCAAAAGGGTCTTTGGGCCCCCCTCAGGCTCCTGGGCCCGGTAGCGACTGCTACCTCTGCACCCCCTATAACTATGCCCCTCGCAGCAGCATGGCTTACATAAGCCTCACCTAATTTCAGCCAAGGACAGCATGAATTTGTCCGGACTGTCTCTTATCTAAAAATCAGAGACAGATTCAGGACTGCTGGCAATTTCACACTTAGGGAAATATTGGCCACTTTATGCTCCTCATGCCAGCAGCATCACAGAGAAGACGCCATATGACAGGGTAGGGAAATAAGCAGGGCTCTCTTGCACCCTGGAGTGCCGCTAAAATCTTCAATTGGATACAATTGAATCCAGCACCAAGTGGCCCTAAACATTTAGGCTAGGGCTACATGGTGACACTGGTCATAGCCAGGATCGCTGAGCAAGGGTGATGCCATAGAAATGAATGGGATCGCTGCAACAGTAGCAAGAAATCCAGCTGTGTTGGATTTCCTCCGAGTGTCGCGGCAATCCTATTAATTTCTATGGCATCACCGCTACCCAGCGATCCTGGCTGCGACCAAAGCTTCCCCTGAGGGTGCTGCATTGTGGGTGTGGCAAAAATTAATCAAAATGCATTTAAAAAGTGAGTTTTTTGCAATAACGTACAGACACATAAATTACATTCATGTAACTCATTTTTGTAGTTAATGTAACTCAGTTATGTTGTGTGTGATTTGCTTTTTTTCCTTTGCTGGAAGAAAACGCAGGTACAGTATGTTGCTGCAAAAACTAAATTTGATTTTTTAAAAGATATTTTGCCTCACCCAAAACGCAGCACTGCCGTGAAGAGTGGCAACATCCATTGGATGCCATATGTACTGGGCTATTCTCACCTAGAAACGGTGTAATGCTGCCATGTGCATGCTGGTTTCTAGATAGTCTGGTATGCAGGAGTAAAGATCTGAATCTGCTTTTACATTATGAAGCAGTATTATAGAGATGATACCTAAGACAGCAGTAAGAACAGAACATGGGAAGAGATAGAAAGTCATGTCCACCTCTAACCCCACTCTCTCAAGTAATTGAAACCACATGTCAAATATGAGGTCTTTATCATTCTTAGCAAAAATTGCAGTCCAACACTCCCTATAATATAATTTTTCCTTATTGTTAAACACTTTTAACTCTTCTTTGCAGAATTGCTTGAATTAAGACACTTTGGTAAATATTCTGCACGTGATCTGCACATTTTAATGAACTGCTCCGCCACCTCATCTCCATCGGGTTTATTATCTTAAGCTTCATTGCACAGTTCATGGTTCCTTCTGTGCAGGATCTGAAGCATCTCCACACCATCACATTACCACCATGTTTGACTTTTTCTAAAAACCTATTTACTGTGGAACCACCTTTATGTTTTATCAGACATATTTTTCAAAGAGTTCAGCTTTAGGGTCCATTCCCACATCTGTAAGTGTTTTGGGATCTGTAAATTGTGGATCTGCAAAACACGGATACCGGCAGTGTCCGTTCCGCATTTTGCGGACCGCACATAGTCGGCCCTTTGATAGAAATGCCTAGATCTTGAAAATGGTGAGCAAAAAGACATTGTTCATGTAATTTCAAATACTTTAAAAAGTCCAAAGGAAAGAATAGTTACTAGTAACTAAAAGCCCGGTACATTTATCTTCCCAGTCACAGAAATGCTGACAACAGAGCTGTGATCATATATGTCTATTTACATATCCTAGTTGTCGGAGTCAGAAGGTACAAGTACATTGCTCCAGAACAAATATACATCAACAACCTACTGCGTGCACATACTATATCAGCTTCTGCTTTGGCACTTGATATATAAGACATTAGAAGCAGTAGTAAGAAATCTCTATTTGTTCATGTGCGGCCATACTGCCATCTGGTGGCCTTCTTCAAAAGTGAAGAGGCTAGACTATTAGAGCTGGCTCTGATTTTTTTTATTTAAAAAGTAGGATCATCCCAAGCCACAACTTCATCGAATTTTATAATTCCAACAATCATTTTATTTTGACAAAGACGTATTCTGCACAGTAGGAAATATGGATGGATAGTGCATTGCAACCATTCAGGGCTGACTTTCAATCTACAGAATCTACTTCAATAATCAATGATGTTTAATGAGACTGGAAAAAAGTCATTTTTTTCTCTCTTTTAAAAAAAAACAACAACTCAGTTCTGATTAATGGGTTGCACCCGGTATTGCTGCTCAGCCCAATTCAAGTGAATGGAGTAGAGCTACTATACCAGAAACAACCCATGGACAAGAATGGTCCAGTTTCTGGAAAAAGTTTAATCTTTTTGCTAACCATGAATATGTTAAAAGGATTGTCCTGTTACAAGAACTTATCCCCTATCCAAAGGATAGGGGACGTCTGATCAGTGGGGGTCCGAGGCACTGGAATGTTCAACAATCATGAGAACAGGGGCCTCTGTTCCCCTGTTTGACTGGAACGGCAAACACGCATACATGTCCGCTTCAATCAACTCCTAAAAAAGATGGCTGAGTACAAGCGCATTGCTATCTCCAGCAGTTCCATGGAGTTGAATGGAGGGATGAACACACATGCATATCTGCTTCTCCAGTCAATCGGGGGAACACGGGCCCCAGCTGTTGTAATTGGAAGAGGCCCCAGCCATCGAACCACTATCGATCAGACCCCTATCCTGTAGACAGAGGATAAGCTCTTGTAATGAGACAACCCTTTAATAGTAAAGGTGGAATCTAATTGCTTGCCATGCGCAACTAAGCCCCGTTCTACTTTACACCAGTTTTGATAACCCCCCATTACTATGCACAATGGGGGAGATCTATTTAAATTTATAAAACATTCTTCCTATAGGTCTGGACTTATCCTGTTCCTCATCTTTTTATTTTTCACTACCACATTTCTCCCATCTGCAACACAAAACTTATAGATACCTTTATGAAGCAATGTATAGCACCCCATCTTGTTATGTAGGGTCCTTGCCAACTATTCTCATAACTTGCCTGGAACTTGTGAGAAGAAATAACACACACTGTTCCTAATAATAAGTTGTATAAGTTTCATCCCAGTGCCAGGAGATTAGGGCACAGACCCCAAGTGCTCAAGGCTGTCATTACTGATGACCGTATGCTTGAGTATGTAGATTGTGTATGAAAGATCTTCATGACAAAATTGATCAGCAGATGGAGGCCATTTCTATATCTCTGTATGGTATGACCTCATGATTGGATTTCCTGGTGCAGTTATAGCAGCCATAATCAGGAGCCAATCATAAAATAAGAGAAAGTATAAAGGTCAGATGTGATTTCTCTATTATATATTACTCCTGATTTTGGCTTCCAAGAGTGCATCAGGAAACCTGACCATGTGGCCATACCCTTATCTGTGTAGCCAGTGCCGTAACTTGATATGATTGGGCCTCCCAACAAACTTTGAATGGGTCCCTCTTCCCCAGCAACCGACTCCCCGGCAACCCCCATTCTTGTGTCTAGCAAGGATCGGTCTCTCAGACGAGGCGCAACAGCCACTCCGTCCATTTCCTACAGTGTCTCTGTATACAATTTAATTGTATAATACTGTTGAGGGGGTCCTAACAATAAAATCTTTTAGTCCTCCTCCTGGGTGGGCCCCTTCTGAGTTCGAGCCCCAAAGCAGCCGCTTACCTATAGCTACGCCCCTGTATGTAGCCTTTAGCGGGGAGTCTGGCCTCATTCAGATGACCGCAAAATGCACCCTCAGAACAGTTTATCTGAATGAGTCCTCCACAAGCCAATGTATAACGCAGTCAGCACTAACAATGAACCTAGTGGAAGACATTGCTTTATATTACTCTAGTATATTGGGCTATTCATATTTCCAGAATAAAGTTATAGATGTAACATATGCAAGCAGCACTTATGCAAATATGAGCACATTTAGTACTGTTACCTTACACTTAGGAGCACATCTTTGAAGGGGTATTTCCATCTGGGACATTGATGGCATAGTGCCACCTTTGGGACCCAATGCTATATCCAGAACAGGGCATCCAAAGTAAAAGGAGAGTACACCGCACATGCACGGCTACCCTCTGTTCACCTCTATGGGGGTTCCGAAAATAGCCAAGCACTGACTCGGCTATTTCCACCAGTCTCATAGCAGTGAATGGAGAAATGACCAGGGTTTCATGGCTTGCTCTCCATTCATTGCTATGGGACTATTGAAAATAACTAGGAGTGGGTCTTAGAGGAGGGACCCACACCTAGCTGACATTGATGGCCTATCCTAGCAATAGGCCATCAATGTCCCAGATGGGAATACCCCTTCAAATAGCAAGTTTTTCTAGCTTCCGTTAGGAGTGTGTCAATTGATGGCTCTCAGTTTCAGCCTTTTTATGTCAAAAATATGTCTTTGAGACCAATGTTGTCTTCACACTTGGTTCCCACTTGTAATCTTCTGGTCAGGAGAATCAGTTAGATATAGGAGCAGGCATCATCTTACATCACAAAAGGACTAATAGGCCCATGCTGTTTGATCTATGGTCTAAAGTGCTGTGTTAACTTGACTTTAATTGCCACAGTCTGGACTGACCACTGTGAATTAATTATTGTAGAAAGTTGTGATAAAGTGAGTTTTTTTAATTTTTATTCACCCAAATTCATCCATTGACTGTGTTATTGCTTTTATTTTTTATCCTCATTATCTAGACAGTGGCAGTAATTTGCGGAAAACCTGGAAATCACATAATGCTCTGATTGAAACCTCTGACTACACAACAGAGATTTGAGTTGTAAAATGTCAACTGAAATCTAAACTTTATAACCCCATAATAAAACCTGAACAGACACACTCTTACACTAATGACCCTAATATAAGCTGAGCACCACGCGATCATTTCCTCACAACTGTGCCATGACACATGCAATCACAGAATAAAACAATAACACCACAACCTGTTGGTCTCTTTATTACACTGTCAAGAGTAAACCTATGACCAGAATATTACCTTCATTACGGTGGAAGAGAGAGATAGCATTAAGGCCACTTCACTCTTTTTACTGCTTTTTGCAGTAGGATTCTTTGCTCTGTAACTAATCTAAAGCTGGCCATACACATTAGATAGAAGTTGGTTGATGGTTGAACAGCAGTTGAACAAACAAACATCTGGTGAAGGTTCATTGCACAGACACAGGCTACTTTCACACTAGCAGTTTAGTTTTCCGGTATTGAGATCCGTCATAGGGTCTCAATACCGGAAAAAAAAACGCATCAGTTTTGCACCTTTTCATTGTCAATGGGCACAAATCGTAACTGAACAGAACGGAATGCTCCAAAATGCATTCCGTTTCCTTTAGTTGCGTTCCCATGCTTTTCGTCCTGGGATGCGGAGCAAGACTGATCCGGCATGACCCCCAATGCAAGTCAATATGGGCGGGTCCGTTTTCTCTGCCACAATCTGCCACAATAGACTGATCCGTCGTTGGTATGTTAAAGATAATACAACTGGATCCGTTCATAACGGATGCAGATGGTCGTATTAGCGGTAACGGAAGCGTTTTTGCTCAACTCTGCCAGATCCAGTAAAAACGCTAGTGTGAAAGTAGCCTGTCATACATATTTTACTCCATGTTGGCTGTTACAGATGTTCAGACTGCCCATACACATTCAATGAAACCAGGTGATGGCCGAAAGATTCTTCTGGGAACGTTCTTTCAAATAAAGATTTTTCTTCCACAAAAGTTTTTCTTTGAATGAAAGATGTTTCCTTAGACTATTGGACAGAAATGTTAAACACGACGGACTTCTTTTCAGATGATAATGGTCTGTCATTGGTCAGCTAAAACGATCGTTCATTGGTAAATTTAAATTTTTTTAATTTTGGTTGAAAATGTCCTTTTTGATCAACTTTAGACTAATGTGCATGGCCACCTTAAATCTATTGAAAAACTGATGATAATCAGTCAACATTGGTTCCTAGTTTTATCAATCCGTCACCTATTGATTTGATGCAAGAAAAAAGCTTGAACATCATAGATCGCATTGACGGATCATGACAATGATGACAACTGATAGAAAATGAAATACTACACCTGTTTCAGGCCAACAGACATGAACCAGACATTTTGGATGCTCTGTTCACACTAGCTAGAGACGGTGCTGTTTCTAAACCGATTCCTACGAATTCTGCTGTATCCTGTTGACTTATGATGAGGTTTGTCAGATTTCCTTTGAGGTTCTGGAATAGGTACCAGCGAGAAGATGATTACAGAATACACTATTCTGACAAAATCAGCAAAGTGTGAATGCACCCTTAGGGCTCATGCAGATAGCAGGACCATGTCCACATAGCTGGTACTATGGCCCGGTTCCATACTACACAGCCATTATACAGTATGTGCTGCTGTATAGCACTTCCATATGGCACTATTTACAGTGGTGCTCATGATTATTACCAAATAACTGTACAATACATTAATAACGTAATTGGGGTCCTACAACAGTACAGAATGGCCCCAGAGACTTCTATTAGTGCTGTATTATGGCTGTGTACAACTCAGAGAATGAGTTTTTACATAGGGTTAGAATGTGACTCTGCGAAAGTGTTTAAACACGTGCCTAAATAATTCCACATTTTTTCACTTAGCATAAAAAACTGCAGCATGCTGCATCAGATACTGTATAACAGGTAGTATATTTCTCTAAAAGCATTGCTTCAGTGGGGAATATGGGCAATATTGGCTATAATACTGTTCCATATTGCATAGCATATTGTGGTCCATGCACATGACTATTGCCTACATGTCAAGCTCATTTGATGGTATGTGATGTAGTGAAAAATACTTATGTTGGATTAGACATTGTCATGTCATCATTCTACGTTCAAGGTTTCTCTATTTGTTGGCGATCAGCTGGAGGAAGCTATGTTAGGGTACTTTCACACTAGTGTTTTTCTTTTCCGGTACTGAGTTCCGTCCTAGGGGCTCAATACCAGAAAAGAACTGATCAGGCATTTTGCCATGCATTCTGAATGGAGAGCAATCCGTTCAGAATGCATCAGGATGTCTTCAGTTCAGTCACTGAAAGGCGTTTTGGATGGAGGAAATATCGCAGCATGCTACTGTATTATCTCCGTCCCAGCTTCCGGATCAGTTGCCGGAATGTTTTAGTGTCAGATCCGGCATTAAAAATACTGCAATACCGTAGCCGTCTTTCCGGTCTGCGCATGCGGAGACCGGTAAAAATGTAAAGAAAAAATAGAAACAGATCCGTTCTTGCAATGCATTTGTGAGATGGATCCGCATCCACATCCGTCTACAAATGCTGTCCGTTTGCAGGTAGATTGCATGATCCGGCAGGCAGTTCCGGCGACGGAACTGCTTTCCGGATCATTTTGCCGCAAGTGTGAAAGTAGCCTTTGATTTGAATGTATGGATGCAATGGGTCTGCCAGAGAGGAAACTACTATTACGCAGTGACTCTCACATTTTGGAACATAGAGGGAGGTCTCGAGTAGGAGAAGATCCCTTAATGATGCGCACTAATGTTACCATTGCCATTTCCAAGCAAATCCGTGTTGTCAGCTTGTAGAACAATATACTTTACAGTAGTAGGTAGATGAATTCCTTGCAACATATCCACAGATTAGGGTATACGTGTCTGATTGCTGGGGGTCCAGCCACTGTAACCCCCATTGATCATGAGAACAGGGGTGCCGAAGTCCTCTGTGTGCATCGGGTGACACTGTTAGAAATAGTGATGAGCTCTGTCTGTACTTTGAAGTCTCATAGAAATGAATTCAGCATGTGCATCACCTCTGTATCTACATAAGGGACTCCTGGACTCCTTTCTTGTGATTGCTGGGGGTCCAACCACTGTAACCCCCATTGATCATGAGAACAGGGGTGCCGAAGTCCTCTGTGTGCATCGGGTGACACTGTTAGAAATAGTGATGAGCTCTGTCTGTACTTTGAAGTCTCATAGAAATGAATTCAGCATGTGCATCACCTCTGTATCTACATAAGGGACTCCTGGACTCCTTTCTTGTGATTGCTGGGGGTCCCAGATGTTGGATCCCCAGAGATAAGACACTTCTTCCCTATCCTGTGGTGTACAGACACCCCCATAGCTAGAGGAATCTCTAGAGTACCAAACGCAACCACTCTAAGCAGGATGCTCCTTTATTAGTGGAAATCACTAAAGGAAAAAGGTGGTTTTATCTGAACTGCTTTCATTATGAGGAATCCTCTTTTGCACAGGCGGACTAAGACAATTATTGGGAAAGAACTGTTCATTCCCAATAATTGCCTATTGTTAAGCAGAGAGGAGAGCTTATTTACATGTGGCAATCTGCTGCCACATTTTAAGACGTGATCACCCGACAAACAAGCATTTGCTATGTCATCAGATGATCATTCACACATTTCCAATTCTTAGGAATTCTCATTCCTGGTAATTGCATCAATTCTCACCCTATGTAAAAAGCTATGGGATTAATTACTTTATCTAAAATTGTCTATTGCCTAGACTTTCACTTTTGAAGTGCATTGCTCTGGAAGATTTCTGATCTGAATTTAACAGCTTTGTGAATGCAGCTCTGGACTTTAATGCAGGCTGTAACTCAAGATCTGTAGCAGAAAGTAATGTAATTGTAAGGTTAGTTCGCTTATTGTGCAGATTAACTCTTATCAAAAAAGCATAGGATGGTTTTCAAAGGTATACATTAGTGTTGAGCGAGCACCAAAGTGCTCGTGTGCTCGAGTAGAACATTTTGCGATGCTCGGTGTTCTACCGAGCACAATAAAATAAGTCAATGGGAGAACCCTCAGGCACCCATGCATCCCCTGCTCTGAAGAGGGGAGGGTGTCGGGACTCTAGTTCGGCTTAGAAGTCCCTGCTCTGACTCCATATTAGGGCTGAAACGATTACTCGATTAAATCGAGTAATTCGACACAAAAAAATCCTTGATGCAAAATTTTTGCATCGAGGATTCGTTTGTGTCATGTGACAACGGAGCAGGAGGGAAGCACTTGCTATTACTCCCGCTCCATGGTCTCTCGCTGCGCTTGGAATACTCACCTTTCCAGCAGGGGGCCTCCGGACACTTCACAGCACGTCCATGGTCCTGTGCTGCACTGACCTCCTGACGTAAGCATGCCATGACCTGACGCTCGGGGTGGGGGTGAGCTGATGGCACTGGGGTGGGGGTGAGCTGATGGCACTGGGGTGGGGGTGAGCTGATGGCACTGGGGTGGGGGTGAGCTGATTGCACTGGGGTGGGGAAGAGCTAATGGAACTGGGGTGGGGGAAGAGCTAATGGAACTGGGGTGGGGGAAGAGCTAATGGAACTGGGGTGGGGGAGAGCTAATGGAACTGGGGGATAGTGGAGCTGATGGCACTGGAGGATAGTGAAGCTGATATCACTGGGGGGAACTGATGCACTTGGGCCGATCGCACAGTGGGGAACGAAGGGTGTTGGGGACTAATGGCAAGGGGTCGTATGAGTTTTTATAAATGAAAACAGTCTATTAATTCATTTTTTCTTATTAGATTACTCAATTAATCGTAAAAAATAATCGATAGGATACTTGATTACTAAAATAATCATTTACTGCAGCCCTACTCCATATATAGCTATGTCCATATATGAAGTCATTGCTTGGGGACACCCCAGTGTATTTAAATCTAATTAAACCTGTACTTCATAAAAGCTTCTGCCGGGCTTCGAACTCACAACTTTCTGTATTAGAGGCAAGGCACTTAACCACTCAGCTATAATAGCTGCATAGCTAATTGCTTTAAAAAAAAAAAAAAAGAATGAGACTTTTACCGTACTGTACTTCTACCGAGACCTATACAGTAGAACTCTCTTTATTTTTTTTTTTATTTTTTTTTTGTGACTAGCTATGCAGCGATATAGTGTATTGGTTAAAGTTCTGGGCTGTGATGCAGAAGCTGTGAGTTCAAATCCTGTTACAATCTTTTTCAGAAAGAGACACTAAACTTAATTTAAATATAAATATATATATATATATATATATACAAAAAAAAATGAAAGAGGCACAGCAGAAAAAAAAGGTAAATGGTGTGCCAGCTGCTATGGAAACAATCCTACAGGGAGTGCAGAATTATTAGGCAAATTAGTATTTTGACCACATCATCCTCTTTATGCATGTTGTCTTACTCCAAGCTGTATAGGCTCGAAAGCCTACTACCAATTAAGCATATTATGTGATGTGCATCTCTGTAATGAGAAGGGGTGTGGTCTAATGACATCAACACCCTATATCAGGTGTGCATAATTATTAGGCAACTTCCTTTCCTTTGGCAAAATGGGTCAAAAGAAGGACTTGACAGGCTCAGAAAAGTCAAAAATAGTGAGATATCTTGCAGAGGGATGCAGCACTCTTAAAATTGCAAAGCTTCTGAAGCGTGATCATCGAACAATCAAGCGTTTCATTCAAAATAGTCAACAGGGTTGCAAGAAGCGTGAGAAAAGTCAAGCGTGCAGCTGCCAAGATGCCACTTGCCACCAGTTTGGCCATATTTCAGAGCTGCAACATCACTGGAGTGCCCAAAAGCACAAGGTGTGCAATACTCAGAGACATGGCCAAGGTAAGAAAGACTGAAAGACGACCACCACTGAACAAGACACACAAGCTGAAACGTCAAGACTGGGCCAAGAAATATCTCAAGACTGATTTTTCTAAGGTTTTATGGACTGATGAAATGAGAGTGAGTCTTGATGGGCCAGATGGATGGGCCCGTGGCTGGATTGGTAAAGGGCAGAGAGCTCCAGTCCGACTCAGACGCCAGCAAGGTGGAGGTGGAGTACTGGTTTGGGCTGGTATCATCAAAGATGAGCTTGTGGGGCCTTTTCGGGTTGAGGATGGAGTCAAGCTCAACTCCCAGTCCTACTGCCAGTTTCTGGAAGACACCTTCTTCAAGCAGTGGTACAGGAAGAAGTCTGCATCCTTCAAGAAAAACATGATTTTCATGCAGGACAATGCTCCATCACACGCGTCCAAGTACTCCACAACGTGGCTGGCAAGAAAGGGTATAAAAGAAGAAAATCTAATGACATGGCCTCCTTGTTCACCTGATCTGAACCCCATTGAGAACCTGTGGTCCATCATCAAATGTGAGATTTACAAGGAGGGAAAACAGTACACCTCTCTGAACAGTGTCTGGGAGGCTGTGGTTGCTGCTGCACGCAATGTTAATGGTGAACAGATCAAAACACTGACAGAATCCATGGATGGCAGGCTTTTGAGTGTCCTTGCAAAGAAAGGTGGCTATATTGGTCACTGATTTGTTTTTGTTTTGTTTTTGAATGTCAGAAATGTATATTTGTGAATGTTGAGATGTTATATTGGTTTCACTGGTAAAAATAAATAATTGAAATGGGTATATATTTGTTTTTTGTTAAGTTGCCTAATAATTATGCACAGTAATAGTCACCTGCACACACAGATATCCCCCTAAAATAGCTAAAACTAAAAACAAACTAAAAACTACTTCCAAAAATATTCAGCTTTGATATTAATGAGTTTTTTGGGTTCATTGAGAACATGGTTGTTGTTCAATAATAAAATTAATCCTCAAAAATACAAGTTGCCTAATAATTCTGCACTCCCTGTATATATATATATATATATATATATATATATATACAGTACAGACCAAAAGTTTGGACACACCTTCTCATTAAAAGAGTTTTCTTTATTTTCATGACTATGAAAATTGTAGATTCACACTGAAGGCATCAAAACTATGAATTAACACATGTGGAATTATATACATAACAAAAAAGTGTGAAACAACTGAAAATATGTCATATTCTAGGTTCTTCAAAGTAGCCACCTTTTGCTTTGATTACTGCTTTGCACACTCTTGGCATTGTCTTGATGAGCTTCAAGAGGTAGTCACCTGAAATGGTTTTCACTTCACAGGTGTGCCCTGTCAGGTTTAATAAGTGGAATTTCTTGCCTTATAAATGGGGTTGGGACCATCAGTTGCGTTGTGGAGAAGTCAGGTGGATACACAGCTGATAGTCCTACTGAATAGACTGTTAGAATTTGTATTATGGCAAGAAAAAAGCAGCTAACAGTCTATTCAGTAGGACTATCAGCTGTGTATCCACCTGACTTCTCCACAACGCAACTGATGGTCCCAACCCCATTTCTAAGGCAAGAAATCCCACTTATTAAACCTGACAGGGCACACCTGTGAAGTGAAAACCATTTCAGGTGACTACCTCTTGAAGCTCATCAAGAGAATGCCAAGAGTGTGCAAAGCAGTAATCAAAGCAAAAGGTGGCTACTTTGAAGAACCTAGAATATGACATATTTTCAGTTGTTTCACACTTTTTTGTTATGTATATAATTCCACATGTGTTAATTCATAGTTTTGATGCCTTCAGTGTGAATCTACAATTTTCATAGTCATGAAAATAAAGAAAACTCTTTGAATGAGAAGGTGTGTCCAAACTTTTGGTCTGTACTGTGTGTGTGTATGTATATATGTATATATATATATATATATATATATATATATAAAAATATATATAATAAATGGCAGCACCAACCTTAGAATATTGGAAATAGGGTGCAAGCACCAGTGGGAATAGGATAATATAAGTAAAAAACAGAGCAGCACTCCAGTATGGTGAAAAAAAGAAAGCTGTTTATTCACCCAGTGGTGACGCGACGTTTCGGCTCCAACATGAAGCCTTTCTCAAGCGAGAGAAAGGCTTCATGTTGGAGCCGAAACGTCGCGTCACCACTGGGTGAATAAACAGCTTGTGTATGTATGTATGTGTGTATATATATATATATATATATATATATATATATATATACTAGCGTGTGTATGTACAGTACAGACCAAAAGTTTGGACACACCTTCTCATTCAAAGAGTTTTCTTTATTTTCATGACTATGAAAATTGTAGATTCACACTGAAGGCATCAAAACTATGAATTAACACATGTGGAATTATATACATAACAAAAAAGTGTGAAACAACTGAAAATATGTCATATTCTAGGTTCTTCAAAGTAGCCACCTTTTGCTTTGATTACTGCTTTGCACACTCTTGGCATTGTCTTGATGAGCTTCAAGAGGTAGTCACCTGAAATGGTTTTCACTTCACAGGTGTGCCCTGTCAGGTTTAATAAGTGGAATTTCTTGCCTTATAAATGGGGTTGGGACCATCAGTTGCGTTGTGGAGAAGTCAGGTGGATACACAGCTGATAGTCCTACTGAATAGACTGTTAGAATTTGTATTATGGCAAGAAAAAAGCAGCTAAGTAAAGAAAAACGAGTGGCCATCATTACTTTAAGAAATAAAGGTCAGTCAGTCTGAAAAATTGGGAAAACTTTGAAAGTGTCCCCAAGTGCAGTCACAAAAACCATCAAGCGCTACAAAGAAACTGGCTCACATGTGGACCGCCCCAGGAAAGGAAGACCAAGAGTCACCTCTGCTGCGGAGGATAAGTTCATCTGAGTCACCAGCCTCAGAAATCGCAGGTTAACAGCAGCTCAGATTAGAGACCAGGTCAATGCCACACAGAGTTCTAGCAGCAGACACATCTCTAGAACAACTGTTAAGAGGAGACTGTGTGAATCAGGCCTTCATGAAAGAATATCTGCTAGGAAACCACTGCTAAGGACAGGCAACAAGCAAAAGAGACTTGTTTGGGCTAAAGAACACAAAGAATGGACATTAGACCAGTGGAAATCTGTGCTTTGGTCTGATGAGTCCAAATTTGAGATCTTTGGTTCCAACCACCGTGTCTTTGTGCGACGCAGAAAAGGTGAACAGATGGACTCTACATGCCTGGTTCCCACCGTGAAGCAAGGAGGAGGAGGTGTGATGGTGTGGGGGTGCTTTGCTAGTGACACTGTTGGGGATTTATTCAAAACTGAAGGCATACTGAACCAGCATGGCTACCACAGCATCTTGCAGCGGCATGCTATTCCATCCGGTTTGCGTTTAAATGGACCATCATTTATTTTTCAACAGGACAATGACCCCAAACACACCTCCAGGCTGTGTAAGGGCTATTTGACCATGAAGGAGAGTGATGGGGTGCTGCGCCAGATGACCTGGCCCCCACAATCACCGGACCTGAACCCAATCGAGATGGTTTGGGGTGAGCTGGACCGCAGAGTGAAGGCAAAAGGGCCAACAAGTGCTAAGCATCTCTGGGAACTCCTTCAAGACTGTTGGAAGACCATTTCAGGTGACTACCTCTTGAAGCTCATCAAGACAATGCCAAGAGTCTGCAAAGCAGTAATCAAAGCAAAAGGTGGCTACTTTGAAGAACCTAGAATATGACATATTTTCAGTTGTTTCACACTTTTTTGTTATGTATATAATTCCACATGTGTTAATTCATAGTTTTGATGCCTTCAGTGTGAATCTACAATTTTCATAGTCATGAAAATAAAGAAAACTCTTTGAATGAGAAGGTGTGTCCAAACTTTTGGTCTGTACTGTACATACATACGCTGTATATATATATATATATATATATATATATATATATATATATACACACACATACATACATACACAAGCTGTTTATTCACCCAGTGGTGACGCGACGTTTCGGCTCCAACATGAAGCCTTTCTCTCGCTTGAGAAAGGCTTCATGTTGGAGCCGAAACGTCGCGTCACCACTGGGTGAATAAACAGCTTTCTTTTTTTCACCATACTGGAGTGCTGCTCTGTTTTTTACTTATATTATCCTATTCCCACTGGTGCTTGCACCCTATTTCCAATATTCTAAGGTTGGTGCTGCCATTTATTATATATTTTTTATATATATATATATATATATATATATATATACACACACACAGTACAGACCAAAAGTTTGGACACACCTTCTCATTCAAAGAGTTTTCTTTATTTTCATGACTATGAAAATTGTAGATTCACACTGAAGGCATCAAAACTATGAATTAACACATGTGGAATTATATACATAACAAAAAAGTGTGAAACAACTGAAAATATGTCATATTCTAGGTTCTTCAAAGTAGCCACCTTTTGCTTTGATTACTGCTTTGCACACTCTTGGCATTCTCTTGATGAGCTTCAAGAGGTAGTCACCTGAAATGGTTTTCACTTCACAGGTGTGCCCTGTCAGGTTTAATAAGTGGGATTTCTTGCCTTAGAAATGGGGTTGGGACCATCAGTTGCGTTGTGGAGAAGTCAGGTGGATACACAGCTGATAGTCCTACTGAATAGACTGTTAGAATTTGTATTATGGCAAGAAAAAAGCAGCTAAGTAAAGAAAAACGAGTGGCTATCATTACTTTAAGAAATGAAGGTCAGTCAGTCTGAAAAATTGGGAAAACTTTGAAAGTGTCCCCAAGTGCAGTCACAAAAAACATCAAGCGCTACAAAGAAACTGGCTCACATGTGGACCGCCCCAGGAAAGGAAGACTAAGAGTCACCTCTGCTGCGGAGGATAAGTTCATCCGAGTCACCAGCCTCAGAAATCGCAGGTTAACAGCAGCTCAGATTAGAGACCAGGTCAATGCCACACAGAGTTCTAGCAGCAGACACTCTGTAACGGTCACGTACACACACACACACAGGGGGGAGGGAAGTGACCACTGCGCTCCACCCTTACCCCTGGCCCTGCCTACTTGCCTCGCGAGTCCTAATGACAGGGGACAACTGGACGGCAATCCCTAGCTTGAACTAAGTGCTGGGATGACAGACAGACAAACAACAGAACGTGAACGGACCGAGTCAATACCAGGAAAGCTACAAAGTACAAATGGAGCAAGCAGAGAATAGTCAGGAGAAGTCGGGGTCATAAATACCAGGAGAGTCGTGAAGTACCAAAGGAGTAAGCAGAGGATCGTTAGGAAATAGCAGGAGGTAAGTACGCCAGGAAATACAACATCACAGGTGGAACCTAAATTAACAGGCAACCTGTGGCCAGCAGGCTGCCTGTATTTATAGTGGGGAGTGAGGGTCATGTGACGTGGCCAGCGTCACATGACCGACAGACCAACCAGTCGAGCACCGAGTGATCAGCTCGGCGCTCAAGGCAGACTTAGGAGCAGGGAACCTCCCAGCTAGCAAAGCCGCCCTAGGAACGAGGTCAAGCACAGATCCTCGCTCCCGAAGCTAAGCAACAGGTCTGCGGCTAATGGGAGACCCCCCCCCCCCACACACACACATCTCTAGAACAACTGTTAAGAGGAGACTGTGTGAATCAGGCCTTCATGGTAGAATATCTGCTAGGAAACCACTGCTATGGACAGGCAACAAGCAAGCTTTACTGGTGACACTGTTGGGGATTTTTTCAAAATTTAAGGCATACTGAACCAGCATGGCTACCACAGCATTTTGCAGCGGCATGCTATTCCATCCGGTTTGCGTTTAGTTGGACCATCATTTATTTTTCAACAGGACAATGACCCCAAACACACCTCCAGGATGTGTAAGGGCTATTTGACCATGAAGGAGAGTGATGGGGTGCTGCGCCAGATGACCTGGCCTCCACAGTCACCGGACCTGAACCCAATCGAGATGGTTTGGGATGAGCTGGACCGCAGAGTGAAGGCAAAAGGGCCAACAAGTGGTCTGTACTGTATATATATGCAAAAGGTTGTGAGTTCGAATCCCGGCAGAAGCTTGTCTGAAATACAGGCTAAATTAGATTTAAATACACTGTGGTGTCCCCAAGCACTGACTCCATATATGGACATAGCTATATATGGAGTCAGAGCAGGGACTCCTAAGCCACAGACTCACACTGAGGGATTCCCTCACTGTACTGCGATCTTCTGCATAGAAATAGAGGCTAAATTAGATTTAAATACACTGACTCGAGCATTGCGCTCAAGCGTGGTGTTCGGCCAAACTCCGCGATGTGCCGAGCATAGTGATGCTGGAACCGAACTGGTGTTCGGCTGAGCATCCTCGCTCAACACTAGTGTATATGTTTTTTGGTGATGAGGAGCAACTTACTGCCATACTGTAAGTTCAAGTAGTACAGTACGTTTCAGAAACATGGAAAACAAGCATGACTTTTTGCATTCATACTGTGGGGCACACTTCCTCCAGAATTGTTTGGATGATTGAAAGGGATTGACAAGTAGAAAGTTGTCTCATGTTTTTTAAGTGTCTTCCTTTGTTACCTAGCCAGAAACTAAATCCTCTTGATAAGGACCATGAATACAGTTAACTAAAGGGAGGGTCTTCTATTCAGCATGGACTTCAAAAGACCAAACCTTCGTCCGTACTGTGCTTTTACTTATCAGTTCTTTTGTAATGACATGAGCTGTGCATGGAAACAACTGTTTTTGTTATTTTTTGTTTTAGGAAATTCTTGTGTATTCTAAGTACAGCGCACTCAAGACAGGCCGGAGTGTGCCGTCTGCTGCTAGGCCTCAGGCAAGGTTCTGTCAAGATGCTGTGTGATAAATGGCTACTGGCAAGGGGGTATACATCTAAGTGATGTTCTAGATCCTACAGGTGATAGTGATGTTTGCAGAATACTTACAAGCTCTCCTGCCTTGCTTGACTAATGAGTGCTGCCTGCCAGGTACATTAACAGCACTCACTTATCAGATTTTAAGTAATTACTAATTACTTAGAACAATGTGACAAATCTCATTTGGGTTACTGTCTAGCATCTGTACTATGATCTATAGTTTGATCCAGTCAGAAGACTGCCTGACCCCAGGCCCTTCCTTCACTCCAGCTGAATCCTGCTGCTGAGATAGACAGGTGGCGTCTGCTTAGTTGGATCATAACAAGATGAAAACTATTAGATGCTATTTACATTGTGTATGTGGTTGAGTTGGACCACATTTAGGAGCTCAAGACTACACATTTTAAATATAGATAAATTACAAATTATTACAATTTGATGGCTGTCCAGGTGTATATACCATCACTTGCCACCCTTTTGAGGTTGAGAGGGCTCCACTCACCCCACTCTATCAATAAATACCTTGTTCATAATGCCCTCCTTTTTTTAACATTGTTATAACATACCTAAACCTTTATATATAGTTTGTATGTTCTCCCCATCTTTGCATGGATTTCCTCCCACACTCCAAAAGACATACTGATAGGAAACTTAGATTGTGAGCCCCATTGAGGACAGCAAGTGATGATAATGTCTGTAAAGCTCTGCGGAATACGTCAGCACTATATAAGTGCATAAAATAAAATAATAATATATATACACATTATTGAGACCTGTTGAAAATGCCATGAAATTAATTTTAGAATAATGTAATATTTAGAATTCATTTAAAATAAATAACTGTACATGCTATTAATAGAGCGGAGCAAGCAAGCACAAGGCCGGAGTTCACATAAGACATTGCTCCTCTACTTGTGCCCGCTCTGCCAAAGCCTGACATGGCCAATCTATGCTAGGCTTTAGGAAAGCAGTGCTGGCACAGGCAGGAGCAGCAATGCCGCCGCAGGGGAGTCAGTACTTCCATGCACAGTGCTGTATGGGGGTATAGATCCTAAAGTGCAGTAGCTGGGAAAACATTAAAAAGAAAATTAATTTAAGGGCATGTACAACAGGTTTTAATAAATGATATATAAAAGTTTAGGTGCACTTTAATGCTATGGAGAGGAAGAGTTCAGTTCAAGTTCCTTCAACACACAGAGCCAATGTACCAATGTATAGTTGTGTAGGTAATATCTGTGCAAAGAGAGTATGTCTTCTTCATTGACACGGCGGTTTCCAATGGATACCCACATGCACATATGCAACGCACACCTCCCCCTAGGGCCCTCTATGTAACGCGACCCAGGTATAGGAATGCAGCCTAAAATGTCCCTTTATATGTGTCACGGTGCTCCTACCTGGATACGGCTGGACCCCAGGCATTGGCTCCGAAGCAATAAATAGGGGCAATAATTGAGAGAATTGAAGGAAATAATTTGAGTCCAGACCTTGTATATAGTTGAACAGCAGCTTTACTTGAATAAACGTTCATCAGTAATAATCTTCAGGCTTTATCTTGGTCCCAGCAGGCTTTAGCATTAAAACTGGCAGGCAAACTCATCTTTACTACCTCTGTTTCTCTCTGGCTCTGCTGTACTGACAGGCTGGCTGTATAATTTAGCTTTTTTTGTATGCTGCACTTTCTCTCTGTATGGTCTGCCTCTAGATTAGGCCAGGGAACTTTCCTTCTGGCTCCTGAGGCTTCAAGCTTTGGCCTCCATGGCCAGCAGAGCTCAAGGTGCTCTGGCTTGCGTGGGCATGTCCAGCAGAGACATGCCCTGCACAACTGTCCCCTAGCAGGGGGTAAGCGAGACTGACTAGTCCTGGTCCCCACCCTTCCTGCAGGAAGTGGTACTCGCCCACTCCTCCACAGAGGGGGTTCAGAATAGAATGGAAATCTCCATTCTACCTAACTGTAGCTCTTCCGTGTTTGCTGCCACCTGCTGGTGAACCAGGCAATGCACAGTGGGAAATGCACAGTAGGGCCTGGAATAAAATGTATAGATTACATTATATTAGCCCAATAAAGACAGTAGCGGGGTGAAGAAGTGGCAATGCCACTCTGGGGCCTTACACATACACGTTACTAGACAGTGGTAGATATGAGCTTGATCTCTATACTACTTGAAATATGTTGGTAAGTGATGAGCGGCATAGGCAATATTCGAATTCGCAATATTTTGCTAATTTTTATTTGCAGAATATTCGCCATAAATTTGCACATTCGTGATCTCCAGTCATTATTCACTTGATTACGAAAAACGGCAATGTTATATATTCACGATAAAAATTTGTGATCAACACTATTTTTATATATATATATATATATATATATATTCACCGAATGAAGAGGCAGCACTTCCAGTTATGGGTGATAGGGTGACGACCCCAAACTTTATTCCCAGCAACGTTTCGGCCTTCTCACTGAGGCCTTTGTCAAGCTACAACAATGCTAAAATGTGGGCTCTATATACCCACAACTCATTACAAAATCAGTGCAATTAATGAAATCCAGTGTAGACAATTAAGTCACATGACCATCCAACACTAAACTGTCACATGACTATATAAGTGCATATCTTATTTATATCAAATATTAAAACCATCATACAGCATCATTTCACATAAATATTCAGTGTGGATCATACATCATATGTGTCGCATATCATAAATGTGATGTACAGATATCAGTATTCAAAATATTACATCCAGTATCCACTATCACCTAAGTGATCAAAAGTGTACTAACCATAAAGAGTTAAAAACACCAATACATTATACAGCTGTATCTTATTGTTAAAAATTGATGAGACCAACCGTCATGGAGTAGCCAAGTGTGCCTGCTTATATATATATATATATACGAATATATAGCACTTTATTTTAAATATGCACAAATTCTCTAAGTGGCAATATTCGCGATTAAAATTTGCGATTCGAATATTCGCGATCAACACTTGTTGAAAATGTGCAAGAACACTGATTCATGATGACATCAAGTAAAGCAGTGCATCTGTTACTTAAAGGGGTTTTCTGGGAGTGACTTCAGGATAAGTCAACAATGTCTGATTATGAGGTCTACACCCAGCAGCAGCACTGATCAGCTGTTTGACTAGGCGGCAGCACTCCAGTGGCTTCTACGGCCTTCTCACAGCATATAAAGCACAGTGCTATCCATTGCATTGTAGCTGTTCTTGGTATTGCATCCCATGCCCAGTGGAGGTGTCGGGAGTCGAATCCCCACTGATTAGTGATCACCTATTCTGAGGATAGACTATCAATATTATACTCCTGGAAACCCTTTTAAATCAGAAATGGGGCACATCATATAAAGTATAAAAAGCTGAACATTGGAGGAGTATGTTGTGAGAGTTCATATGTTACAGAACAGAATTTGTGGTCTATGTAATTTTCAGAATACCAAATTGACATAAATTAAAGGGAATCTGTCACCACGATTCTGAATTATTATCTGCAGTAATACATGAGTAGTCAGGATTGCCATTTTTCTACTGCCCTCTTTCCCCCACTGTCAGCTGCTCTTTAAAGGGAACATGTCATCAACTTTATTCTACCCATACTAACAGCAGAATATAGTAGAGACAGGCGAGTTGATTTCAGCGGTCTGTCATTTATAAGTTAAAAGTAAGTAGTTGCCGAGAACCAACATCACAGTCATGGCAGACTGGGCCTGGAAAAGAGTCCCGGCCACCTGAGAAGAGTCATGGTTATTCATGAATTCCTGCTCTCCTGCCCACCTGCTGATGACTGACAGTCTTCTACCTAGTTTTCTCCCTTTCTCTCTAGGAGAGAACTGCCAACCATCAGCAGATGGACGGGGAGAACAGGAAATTATGAATAACTGACTCTTCTCAGGTAGAGTTGACTCTTCTCAAGGCCTGGGCTGCAATGATTATGATGCTGGTTCTCAGCAACCACTTACTTTTAGCTCATCAGTGACACACCGCTGAAACCAGCATTTCTGTCACTATTTTATGCTGCCCTCAGTGAGGTTAGCATAAACAGGTTCCCTTTAAACAGAGTCTGGACCTCTGTACTAACATAATGGAGAGGACTCATGAGCATGCACTGCAGTCCTGCAATGTATTTCAGCATAGCTACAAATGCTGACAGCAGGGGAACAGGGGGCACTAGGAAACAAAAAAAATTAGTGATCTGGACATTTTATCTGCATATTTGGACTCCTTATCTGTATTTCTGAGTACTTATGTATGTATTACTGCAGATAATTGTCCAAGATCCTGGTGACAGATTCCCTTTAAGGAAATAATATTGAACACAGTAACAGACTATGATGGCTATTTACTACTCGGAGATGGGAGAGGATATGGATGAAAGGATGTGGAAGGGTTAAATCTGAGAAGTTTGTTTTCCTCTATTGATTCAGAGGAAGGCATCAGCCAATCTGCCCTAAGAGTGAAAAAATTCCATCCTGACCCCAAATCGTGATCAGTCTGTATTAGCAATCAAAAAGAGTTCTGCCTCTTTACATAAACAGTGATTTTATTCTGTTTAATGAATCATCTAAGCCTAAAATCTGTCCCTGGAAATAGACAACTCCGTCCATTGTGTAGTGTCACATGTCAATGCTTGCAACTTTTACACCAACCAAATAATAAATGCGGGCGAGTTTTATATAATCACTCACTAAGGCCTCTTTCACACGACCGTTTTTTTCCCCTTTTACAGGCTGTTTTTTGCGTTCCGTATACGGAACCATTCATGTCAATGGTTCCGCAAAAAAAAAACAGAATGTACTCCGTATGCATTCCATTTCCGTATTTCTGTTTTTCCGTTCCGTTGAAAGACAGAACATGTCCTATTATTGCCCGCAAATCACGTTCCGTGGCTCCATTCAAGTCAATGGGTCTGCAAAAAAAAGGAACACATACGGAAATGCATCCGTATGTCTTCCGTATCCGTTCTGTTTTTGCGGAACCATCTTTTGAAAATGTTATGCCCAGACCCATTTTTTTCTATGTAGTTACTGTATACTGTATATGCCATACGGAAAAATGGAAATGAAACGGAACAACGGATCCATGAAAAACAGACTGCAAAACACTGAAAAAGCCATACGGTCGTGTGAAAGAGGCCTAAGGCTACATTTACACGACTGTATGTGTTTTGTGCTCCGCAAATTGCGGACCCGCAAAAAAAAAAAAAAACGGATGACGTCCTTATGGCATCCGTTTTTATTGCTGATCCATTGTAACAATTCCTATCCTTGTCCATAAAACGGACAAGAATAGGACATATTCTATTTTTTTTGCGGGGCTATGAAACTGGACATAAGGATGCGGATAGCACACGGTGGATAGCACATTTTTTGCGGACCCATTGAAATGAATGGGTCCGCATCCTATCCCGGAAAAAAACAAACGGACGGACAAGGAAAAGAAATACGTTTGTGTGAATGTAGCCTAATACTGCAACTAAAATTGTCCATGAGAGATTGTTCAAATCGTCATGTCTGAATGATCAATTTCATCAGTGTTTGAGGAATTTTTATGCTTTTTTGTTTTTGTGGGGCAACCATTATTGTTGTGAATGCCTGTAATTGTCTGGACCTAAACTATTGTCACTTCATGTAAATGGACCTTTTGGCTTTCTGTTCCACTTCATCCCAACAATGTGCAGACATTAGCCTCCTAGAAAAACTAAATGTGTCCTGATGCATTTTCAATAATTCTAATATATTCCTGGTCCTGCTTCACATGGTTGTTAGAACACAAAAAGGACTGGGCAACATTTGCATACACTTGGAACAGAAGATATTGTATAGCAAACAACAGGGATCCAGCAAGTGCTTAACTGTAATTAGCATGAAATTGATTAATTGTACTGTCTCCTGCACATGTTCCAGAACCCAGGAGATGGTCGCAGGAAATTCCCTCAACCATGTGTTCTCAGTCAGAGCCTACTGATCTGACTAATGGTGTCCACCTACTCTCCTGTAAACCTCTATATTATCTGCTTAGTGCATTTATCATACAAGTCTTCTTATCACAGCTAGGTTGTGCCCAAGCACTGCTATAGTTGGTAAGCATATCACAACTGATCATCATATGAAATGCCTGATTTACTTCAAGGTTTTTAAACAAACTTTCACAATAACTACACTAAGATGTTACCAGGCCAGGTTGCTGCATCAATCAAGAAGGAGGGTCTGGTAGAGGAAGCAGGAGGAGCAGTGGGAGAACAAAGTGGCTTGGGCCCACCCTCGATGCACTTAACTGCTCATTTGCATACAAGTTAAAGGCACCTTTTCTCCAGAATGAAGCAACGGATTGAACAAAGTGAAAGGTATGTATCATTACAGATGAGCTAGCCCTAGAAGGCTTTGTGCCTGATTTAACAGTCAATTTCATGGTGGCAGACTGCCCTGTCCTTAGCACGGGTAGACTAGCCGTAGACCCTACAGGGAAATTTACTGGTGGGCCAATGCCCAGGGGGCAGCACATGCCCTCCTTATAGCCACTGTCCTGGTACATAACGATCTGATGCTCTCAGAATTATTTAATGCTTGGAGCATCAGCTACTTATGCACCTGGCCAGCAGTTGCAGGTGCCCTCCTGAATTCAACTGTATCACTGTCCTCAGTATGGTGATAGGGTAGTACTTTATACTGCACTGTGTATTTCATTTTGATGGGGCAGTATATGGTGCTACACTACAGTATTGCTGTCCCCGCCTACCTCTGTTGTCCGTGTCGATTTGTGGTTTGTGTTGGCCCTGCCTACTTGTGTTGCCCTGCCTTCTGGACTCGCCTATAACATGGGGCCACTTTTCCAGGTCCACTTTAAGTTTACTCCACCCCTGGCCCTTAGGATAGGTGATCAGTAGGTTAGGATACGTCATGAATAGTAGACCGACTGGGTCCGACTCCTCCTCTCTCCTCAATCAGCTGTTTCCAAAAGCTCTAGCGCCAGAACCAGCACAGCTCCATCCACTGTGTTAGGCTACTTTCAAACCAGCGTTTTTGCCGGACCCGTCATGGATCTGCAAAAACGCTTCCGTTACCATAATACTACCGTCTGTATCCGTTATGAACAGATCCGGTTGTATTATGTCTTATATAGCCATGATGGATCCGTCATGAACACCATTGAAAGTCAACCAAATAGAACAGAATACATTCTGGTGAGTCCGTTTCATTCAGTTCAGTTTTGTCCCCATTGACAATTAATGGGGACAAAATGGAAGCGTTTTCCCACGCTATTGAGATCCTATGAGATAGGAGATAAACCTCTGCAAGTGGAGTCTGGCAGGTACTTATTCCCTTTTCCCCCATTGAAAACACATACACACTTGGCGGAGCCCATCCTGCATGTGTATGGGAGACTCAGGAAGAATAACTGCACTCAGTCAACAGCTATTCAAGGTGTATGGTCCTCTGGCCATGCACACGAGATAAAAGTCAGTCGACATATGTTATTTAAAAAGCTAATGCAGAAGATTGTTCTCCATGGTTGAAGGTAAACTCTTCTCTGCCAAAAATGTAATCTGCCATGCTGGAACATTCTGCTGCTGTCGGCAGAAACTGCATGTTTATGGCGTAGTCAGTCAAATTTTGCCTATCATTTGCCACTGTGCTACAGTTCACTTCAACGGGGCCGCAAAAGATGCGGACAGCACTCCGTGTGCTGTCCACATCCGTTGCTCCGTTCCGTGGCCCCGCAAATATAGCATGTCCTATTCTTGTCAAGTTTTGTGGACAAGAATAGGCATTTCTACAATGGACGGCAAAAAACTGAACGGTGGTGTGCATGAGGCCTAAAGGAGCAAGGAGTCCTACACGCGACTGATCCTCTGCAATCTGGCCGATCATTGTCTCAAATATATGGCCGGCTTAATTGTTGGTAATCACATCCCCTGCTTGTAAAGTGTTGCAGAATATAGTGGTTCTATATAAATGTGTTTAATTTATAAATTATTAGTATTTTAAATAGATGAATTATTTTTATACAGTTTTGGTGGACATCATGGCAGCATTTATCTAACCTCCCACAATTAAGCTCTATCAGTACTTTCAAACATGAGGCCCATTTTCTTTACTTAAAAAGCGTTAAAAGCAATGCCCATTACTGTTTATCCGATAATACTCTGCTTGCTATTTCAAACCCACATCATGCGGTGTTCAAAGATGCTATGTGCTCTGTGGGTCATTCTCTGCATTCACATCTTTGCTAGTGCACTGTGTGAGCTGACACTGCCTCAGAAAAGGTTAACTAGCACAACAGCCATCATTTGTGATGAGTGGGAATGCTCCATGTGCTGCGCTGTCATCCATTATCGTCTTTTCTGTCGCAGGCTGGCAGGGCAGCTCCCAAGCCATGCTTGCGGTTTGCCCCTCGAAGGGTTTTGTATTTGCAGTCCGACCACTGCCTGGCAAAGTTACTTCAAAGAAATGAAAGGTAGTGCTTGGACAAAATATCAGCGGCTCCATAGTAATGGAAGGCAAAAGCGAAAAGCACACATGGGAATAGGTTGTAAAATGCATTGGCACTGCAAATTATCCTGACAACTACAACTTACATGGTTATTCTCAGCTCAAGATATGTCACAAAGGCCAGGATATGGTGCGGGTCCCACCTCTGTGTCCACAACTCACATATAAGTGGATGGAGAGAAATGCACCCAGCCAGTGTCTTCCTCACCAAGGATCGGGGAGCGTTCTCTATATGGAGACAGGTCTCCGGAGGTTGGACTTGCTGCTATCAGACATTTTTTACCTATGCCATAGATGTTATGATAATAAAAAACGTTACAAAAACTGTTACATAGGGTGAAAAACTATTTCCTGAGTTCATATATAGAGCCCTTTTTCATTTCTAAATAATTAATTGCACCCATTGTAATCCATTAAACTACAGTACTGCGGAAATATTTAATTTGTGCTAAAACAAAAGAAAGCAAGTAATATAGATCATCAGCAAATGGTTGCAAAAATGAATTCATATCAACGGCATATACTGTAAATGTAATGAGGCAACATGAGTAAACATGGAAAGGGAATGCCAGCCATCATGTAAATAAAAGTGAACAGCGATTGCATGGTCCTCGGTCTCCTCCCTCCCTTTATATTGTTCCTGTAAGCAATTATAATGACATCGCTTGGCCTGTGCTGCACACAGTGCACTGGGGGAATCTATGGTCACTCAATCCTTTGGTCTTGTATTAGGTTTAAAATAAACTTCACTATGCAGATACACTAGATTTGGTCCATACATTTTGTAGAACACTTCAACGTGATGATTATTAGGGCTATGGCTCTATATCATACCCAGTTATATGTTTGAAGACGTACAAGGAGAGTATATGTAGGCAAGCTCAACAGAAAACTGAAATAAATTCATGAGGTCTGTGGAAGGAATAGATGAAAAGATGAAGCCAATATATGTATGTTCTTATTCTCCAGCGGAGTGCAAATGTTTCAGACTACCAGTTAACCGCAATGTGCAGTGAAGAGAAAATTGAGCCTGAAGTCAACTCAGCCATAGTCATGGTATTTAGATCGCACCCCAAGTAAAACAGCTGAATTTATCTACTTTGGCATTTTATTGATTCTAAAAGTGATATACATTTTTATTTGGCATCCATTGCTGGTTTTTATTAAGAGAAAACCTCTTGGACCAGATATAGTTGTTTCATATTGACAGATATGGTAACTCTAATAAATAGTTCCAGTCAGTAGAGTAGCTAGAAATGACTGGACCCCACAGCAGTCACTGATTTGGTCTTAGATTTCAGTTATCGCTGGGTAGGCTGTTATTTTATTACAATGTTTTTCCTAAAGATTATTTCCAGGAAAGTACTGCATTTCACACAGAAGAAGACTCTTTAGCACGTGTGCTATTTTAAAGAGAACCTGTCAATATGAAATGCAATACAATCTGTAGGCAACATGCTGTAGAGCAAGAGAAGCAGATTGATATATTAGTTTGAGGAAAAGTTTCAGTAAAACTTGTAATTTATACATTTAAATATATGCTCTTTCTGAGCTCAGTTGTACACAGGGGAGGTGTTATCAGTGACTATATTTATACACACACAGAAAACGTTATACCTCACTGATAACACCTCTTTCATGTACAATGAGGTCAGAAAGAGAAGAGAATAGGGATGATCGAACTTGTGTTTTCAAGTTCGGTGTACAAGGTTCGGGTTATCTAAGAATTCTGTTATGGTCTGTGGTAGTGGAATCCATAACGTAATTCTTAGATAACCCAAACCTTGTACGCCGAACTTGAAAACACAAGTTTGCTCATCCCTTTTCTCTTCTCTTTCTGACCTCATTGTACATGAGAGAGGTGTTATCAGTGAGGTATAACGTTTTCTGTGTGTGTATAAATATAGTGCTTTCAGTCACTGATAACACCCCCCCTGTGTACAACTGAGCTCAGAAAGAGCATATATTTAAATGTATAAATTACAAGTTTTACTGAAACTTTTCCTCAAACTAATATATCAATCTGCTCCTCTTGCTCTACAGCATGTTGCCTACAGATTGTATTGCATTTCATATTGACAGGTTCTCTTTAAAATAGCACACGTGCTAAAGAGTCTTCCTCTGTGTGAAATGCAGTACTTTCCTGGAAATTATCTTTAGGAAAAACATTGTAATAAAATAACAGCCTACCCAGCGATAACTGAAATCTAAGACCAAATCAGTGACTGAAACCCAAGATCATAAAACAATTACAAATGTCCTTATTATTATACATACACATCCGTTTTGATAATGAGACATTACAAAAAGGCATTGTGAAGAACAATCTGGAAAAGTGGCCGCAATCTGACTCATGTCACTTGGTGTGAATTGGGAATGTAAAGCTTTAGTGAAGGTTTTCATCTGTAAATTACTGACTGGACACGGTACATGTGACTCCTGAAAAAACTACAATTTTACTATTACAGTACTTATGAATGAGTCTACTGTATTGGATCATGTATTATGTAGCATATTATTTTTTTCTTATTTTGTAGGTTACGTTTTAATTGCTGATAAATGCTTATGTCAATGCATGGGTTAATTTATCTTACTAGAAATGTATAACTCAAAATCAACAAGCACCTTATCTTTCAGCCTTCTTCCTGTCATAAATCTTGGGAGCAAGAGCCACTGATCACCAGCTAGAGTTTATTACGCAATGAGCACAACAAATGGACACTTTAATCATCTACACATACTATGTTCAACATACCTGACAACCCTTAGAGAAATACAGGACTACAACTCTATTAACTAGTTACATGTATCATTTAGTACAAGGCGGACTGGGAACTTAAAGTGCCCCTGGAAAAAGTACTAAAAAATGGCCCCGTTTTGTAGTTGGGTCCAAACTGATGGAAGGCAGGGCCAGCAATATCATATTGTGGCACATTATACCACCCCAACAGAGCCAAATACCACAGTCCATCCCAAAATACTGCCAGCAGCACAAAATACATTCCCAAAAACTTCCACTGGCTGGCCGTGAGGAGGGCTCAGGTGGCCCCATGTGCATCGGCCCACTGGGGAATTTCCCTGTAAGGTCTATGGCCAGTCTGCCCCTGAGTACAAGACAAGTGTTGTCCGACCATAAGAACATATTACTTGTCCACAAGGTAGGTGATAAGTGTCTGATCAGTGGTGGTCTGACCACTGGGACCCTGAAAGATGACGAGAATGAGGGTCCCTGAGGCCCTTGTCTGAATGAAGATATGGTCACGCACAAGCACTGCTGCTCCATTAGTCTTTATTGGACTGCCAGAAATTGCTGCATGCTGTACTCGGCAATCTCTGCTAGTCTAATAGAGACAATAATTGACTACGGCTCTATTTACTTGCTTGACTTAGGAACCCCTACTATTTTGATCAGTGGGGTCCCGGCAGTCAACCCCCAAAGATAAGATATTTTTCACCTATCCTGTGGATTGGCGGAAAATTTGGGTGGGACAACCAGTGGCGGAACCAGAGCCTGGTCTTGGGAGGGGCACTTCTACATTCTTTTCTGTCCGCCGCCACAAAACAATGGTGCTTATAGAACAGACTCCACAGTGTAGAGGTATACTGTATATTGTGTGGCACAGTGTATGCTATATGTGTATATCATAAACATATTTCACATGAAAACTTACAATTACTTGGCTTGGCCTTTGGGGATCTCGGATACCACTTCAACACTTGGCCGGGGGCTCGGTGGAGCTGGTGTTGTGTTTTATCCTAATGAGAAAGATTTCATAATAAGGATTTGGAGAAGGGGCAGTGTTGTCGCAGAGCAGGGAGAGGCTGGTGCTTCTACTACGGGCCTTACCATGGGGGAGTAATAAAGCCCGCCATAATGCCCCCCAGTAGAAATAATTCTCCTTATAACGTGACAGTGCAAAAATACCCCCTTGTAACGCCCCCAGTTGAGCTAATGTCCCCATAGTGCCCCCATAATGTACTAGTATAAAAATGCCCCATATATAGTACCCCAGTAGATGCCCTCAGTGTCCCCCATAATTTGCAAGTCTAAAATAATCTTAGTACCCCCGTAGATGACCCCATAGTACTCCTCTCCATGCCCCCATAGTGCCACCCAATAATGTGCCAGTAAAAATTGCCCCCAATAATGTGCCAGTAATAAGTGCCCCCATAGATGACCCCAATCATGTGCCAATAACAAGAACCCTCCCAATCATGTGCCAGGAACAAGAGCACCCCCCATCATGTGCCAGTAATAAGAGCCCCCCCATAATGTGCCAGTAAAAAGAGCCCCCCATAATGTGCCAGTAATAAGAGCCCCCATCATGTTCCAGTAATAAGTGCCTCCTATAATGTGCCAGTAATAAGAGCCCCCTATAATGTGCCAGTAATAAGAGCCGCCCCCCCCCCATCATGTGCCAGTAAAAGTAGCCAGTGGTACTGAGCTGTTCTCCATTATAGTCAATGGAGCCAGATGGTGATGCGGTAGTTCCCGGCAATACGCTAGGGTGAAACTACCCAAAGGCTGCTTCAGTGTTTGATTTCAATGGTTGGTAATTATGACAGCCATAAACCATATGTTCAGTATTACTTGGACTCCATGCACTAGAATTTCGTCGATACCCTACCTATTTGCTGGATTATTGTTCATTGTCCGAGCTCCACAGTCTGTCCCTCTTTTATTGAATTCTGTTCATTATCAGAAATGTCAGTTTGGCTGCTTAGAATATTAGAACAACAGATGATGATACTGACAATATAAATATAGTATAAATATAGACAATATAAAGTCACGGTGTACAGTTCAGTATGGAATATGTACCATTAAAAATCTGTACAGAACAGAAAGTGTCAGTCTTGCACTGCAAGATTTTAGTATTTTTTTTTAAATATAGAGTATGATGTAAACAATTAAAAAACACCCCAAAGGAAAAAAAAAAAAAAAAAAACATTTGTACATCATGGTGAGTTAACACCCTTTAATAGGTATTCCTTATTCTGAATATATAATGTAATATATATGATGTGATTTCATTCCAGCAGCCCTGCAGATTGTATGATGGCACGGTTAGTGCTAGGATTCCTTGATACATAGTTATAGGAAGCCTTGATATGTGACGTCTAGTGCTGCTCTATTTTTACTAGGATTTTCCTGTGATAAATACTGTGATGCAATGAAATGCCAAGGATATTCATCAAGTCCATTTTAAGGGACCTGAATCCTTCAGACCACAACAAGGAGGATTCATTTTCCTTTCCTCCCTTGCTGATACAGTGTGTTTTCTATAAATCACTGGAAATGCATTAGATTATAATGATAAATTGGCAGGAACTTGTGTCAGTTCATGCGAGGCAGATATTGGTCCACTTTGTTTTTCCTTGGACTTATGTGCTATAAGCTATGGCTAGAAGCTCCAAGCTACATTTCTGATACATTATTAAGCATATATTCATTGAAAATCATGTTACAGTTAAAGAGGACCTTTCACCGATCCTGACATTGTGAACTAAGTATACAGACATGGAGATACCGGAGGCATAGCAGGAGAACGGAGCGGCGCCCAGGGATAATAGTAAGTGCAGTGAGATCCCCGGGCGCCGCTCTCCATGTCTGTATACTTAGTTCACAATGTCAGGATCGGTGAAAGGTCCTCTTTAAGTACCATAGCCACACAGGCTAATATATACTATATACTGTATGACCAAAAGTACTGTTTGTGGACATCTGACCATCACACTTGTATGTGCTTATTGGACATCTCATTGCCAAACGATGGATGTTAACAGGAGTTGGTCCCCTCTTTGCATATAAAATAGCTTCTACTTGCTGTCTTACATTTAGACCATTTTCTACACCTAAAACAGGCCTGGCATGAACGGGAAGAAGTCGCAGACTGCGGTGCAAAGAACCTTTGCACTGCAAGCTGCGCCAGAAATGCACCTAATTTAGGTCTATTTATGTTTGATAAATGACCCCCCCCCCCCCATGTCTTTATGGACCTCTCTTTCTGCCCAAAGGTGCAGTCATCCTAGAACAGAAAGAGCCTTCCCCAAAGTGTTGCCATTAGGTTGAAAGAGTACAATTTTCTAAAATATTTTTGTTTGTTGCAGCATGGAAATAAGAGGCTTAGCCCAACCCAGAAACACAGTCCCATGCCAATATACCTCATCCGCTAAATTGTACAACGGCCTGTATGCATTCCAATAGGTAGCATTCTCCAGGAATCCACCAAACCCAGATTATTCCATCAGAATACTCCAGAGAACACATTTTCACTGTTTCAGAGTCCAGTGGCAGCTTGCTTTACATCCCTCCAGCTGACACTTGGCATTGTGTATGGTAATCTTAGGTTGGTGTGCAGCTGCTCAACCATGAAAACCTATTTCATTAGTCTTTTGGCATGAAGTTCTACAGTTGATGCCACTTCCAGAGATAGTTTTGAACTTTGTAGTGAAGGTGGCAACAGAGGATATGCAACTTTTATTGTCAAGTGTAGTGAAGGTGGCAACAGAGGATATGCAACTTTTATTGTCAAGACATGTCAGTTCATGGCAGCAAAAAACATACTGGATGCCAGGGGCATAACTACTAAAGCAGCAGACCATGCGACTGCTATGGGGCCAAGGACACGAGGGGGGTCAGTCTTAGTTGGGATTATATTCTCTTCTACTGGAGGTGAAAACTTGGTCAGGACTCTACCCTCTAAAGCAGGCATCCTCAAACTGCGTCTCTCCAGCTGTTGCAAAACTACAACTCCGAGCATGCCCGAACAGCCTGCAGGTATCAGCCTACAGAAGGGCATTGTGGGAGTTTTACAACAGCTGGAGTGCCACAGTTTGAGAATGCCTGCTCTAAAGGAACAACTTTTAGCAAATGAGGCAGTGGAAACCCTTCTGTCCTGTGTGGGGGGCCTGGTTTGACCCTAGCTCTGGGGCCCTTACTACTCTATGTATGCCACTGCTGGATGCTAAGGGCACAATTAAAATATGTCTTTATAGCAATTTATATCAATTGCAAGACACCAATATTGTTTGGGTAATACATTCTGATTAATAAATGGGAGCTATGCAAGTGATTCTGATTTTGTAGCCTGATAATACCCCCCACCACATTTTATTCAGAGCCACCACACCAAACCCCATGTTGTCATATACTTGAAGAGCAATGTGGAGGATTACAACAGAAGTTAAGAGCTGAAGTGAGGTCAGCAATTACTGGCATCAGGTGTGTCCTGTTGAAAAGTACAACAGGTGAGGCTCAAGACAAGAGGCATGAGGTCTTCAAGCCTTTGGGGCAAGTCTGGTGACAGTCTGCAATGCACCTACTGTAAGCCTGCAAGTGTTACAGCTAGAAACATTATCTAATCTGCATTGAAATTGGTTGTTTCCCCATTGATAATTGCTGTTTGTTTTCTCAAAATCATCAATTTCTTGCATCAGATGAGCCTGTCTACTGAATACAGCTTTGCAGGTGATTTGCCATTAATCAGGTTGGGAAGACAAAGACTTGGAATGTCTGGGCAAGATGAGGTGAGATGACATGAGTAAAAAAAAAATCAAATAGTTTTCTTGGGGAACGATATTATACAATATAGAATACAGTATATACTACTAGTTTCTCATTTGCATAGGTTCAAGTGATATTAATACACAGAAGAGCGCCATGTTTACAGCAAGGCCACAGCAAGTTTTAAAATTGATTGTTAGATGACTGTGTGCCACTGCATTTTCCAGCTGCATCGTGGCCACCCCTTGTACCCTTAGGCTAGTTGCACACTAGCATTAGGCATCTGGATCTGGCTCTGCCGGATGTTACCTGACAATCGCTGGCCCCATTCACTAAAATGGGGACCAACTGAGATCCAGCCACAACCCGGCAAACATGCAGAGAAGCGGCCAGATGAAAACTGCCGCCGGTCCCCATTATAGTGAATGGGGCTGGACAGTTAGAACCACACAAAACTGTACGCTGCCTCCAGGCTGGGTTCACACCTGAGCGTATTCGATAAGCGCTTTTTACAGGCGTTTTTATCGGGCGTTTGTATCGGGTATTTTTAATGGGCGGAAACAAGCAAACCCCCCTTTAGGCGCGTTCCCGCTGAAGTCTATGGGTGGGAACGCGCGACAATACGCCCCAAAGAAGCTCCTGTACTTCTTGGGGCGTAGGGAGTTTTACAGCTCGTCCGTACCCGCTGTAAAACGCTCAGATGAGAACCATGCCCATAGCGAAACATTGGTTTTTGCCTGTTGAGCGTTTTACAGGGCGTAGGAACGCGCTGTAAAACGCTCAGGTGTGAACCTAGCCTATGGCACCATAGAAGATGTAGATATGGGATGAAAAATGCAATATAGGCTCATAGCAGGGTATAGGGACCTTATTAACCCCTTAAGGACCGGACCATTTTTCACCTTAAGGACCAGACAGATTTTTGCAAATCTGACGTGTCACTTTATGTGGTGATAACTTTAAAACGCTTTTACTTATCCAGGCCATTCAGAGATTGTTTTCTCGTCACATATTGTACTTCATGACAGTGGTAAATTTGAATCCAAATATTTCATTTTTATTTATAAAAAAATACCAGATTTACAAAAAAAATTGAAAAATTTACAACTTTCCAAATTTCTATTTCATTGCTTTTAAAACAGATAGTGATACCTCATACAATAGTTATTACTTTACATTTCCCATATGTCTACTTCATGTTTGGATCATTTTGTAAATGCAATAAAAAAATTTGGTGACGTTAGAAGGCTTAGAAGTTTAAAAGCAAATCTTGAAATTTTTCAGAAAATCTCCAAACCCCACTTTATAAGGACCAGTTCAGTAGAGATGGCCTTGTGGTTTGCCCGGCGGTCGTTTAGCGGCGAACTTTGCATGTTCGCGATTCGCTGAACATGCGAACATATGGAAATATTCGCGCCCACCATATTCTTTTACATTGTGAAGAACTTTGACCTATGACACATCCATCAGGTGGTACATACAGGACAGCCAATTGAGACGTTTCAGAACATGGACCCATTAATTTTCAATGGGGCCGGAATGTGCTGTCCGCATCAGCATGTGCGGATCCACATCCGCATTTGCGGATCCGCACTTCCGCATCCGTGCTTCTGTTTCCGCAAACAAATATTCTTGTCTGCAGTTGCAGACAAGATTAGGCATTTTCTATTATAGTGCTGGCGATGTGCGGTGCACAAATTTCGGAATGCACATTGCCTTTGTCCGTGTTTTGCGATTTTGCTAAACACTTACGGACGTGTGAATGGACCCTCATAGTAACATTATTAAAGGTTACGTTTTATCTTTATGTATATTCTAATGGATTGCCTTCCTTGTACAATGTATAATATACTTTCTATGTTAGAAAGTATATTATAGTGCATTTGTATTGTGCGGCAGTTGTCTGCGGTTCTGCTGCGATACTGCAGGTATATAGAGGGACAAGCGTTATTGGAACAAATAATTTCTACTGGTGTGATATACCAGTCGCCCCCCAAAAAACTGATTGAAGCAGGGTGTTATATACCAATATACTTTCTTTATAGTGAATTTGAGTACTCTATAGTGCATTTGCGCATGTGCGTACGTGAAAATTATATTGCCGATATTTCGCATTGAAAAAAATAATGAATGGAGATCGCAAATTCGAATATACGATCGCAAATTCGAATCTATGTTGTGGGACTATTTGTGCATTTCTAGTAATTTTTTTGGGCTGCAAATATGAGCTGATGGTTTTTCAGGTTCGCCTGCCATTAAAATAAATGGGATCCGCCGCGAACTAGCGGTTCGCGAACATTTGATCGCGTTTGCGCGATTTCTTTCGCGAACGGTCCCAGCAGATGTTCGTCCATCACTACAGTTCAGGTCTAAAGTCACATTGTGAGGGTTACATAAGAGAAACCACCCATAAATGACCCCATTTTAGAAATTACACCCCTCAAGGTATTAAAAACTGATTTTACAAACGTTGTTAACCCTTTAGGTGTTCCACAAGAATTTATGGAAAATGAAGATGAAATTTCAGAATTTAATTTTTTTGGGCAGATTTTCTATTTTAATCTTTTTTTTCCCGCTAACAAAGCAAAGGATAACAGCCAAACAAAACTCAAAATTTATTGCCCCTGATTCTGTAGTTTGCAGAAACACCCCATATGTGGTCGTAAACTGCTGTACGGGCACACGGCAGGGCACAGAAGGAAATGAATGCCATATGGCCCACTTCCAGCCTGAGCCCAGCTGCCCAGAAACACTGATCCTGAGCCGCTGGAGTCTTCAGAACTGGAAGTATTTACAGTCATTCACTGTACTCTACCAGGTGTGTGGATTTTTTGTGTGTGTGTTGTGGTGGAGGGCGTGATTGCTTGCTAGGGTGTGGGAAGGCGGGATCCAGGGGGCCCAAGTAAATTTTTGCCCAGGGTCCAATCAATATTAGAGACGGCTCTGCATATGGTTTTTGGAAGGCAGATTTTGATAGACTGGTTTTTTGACACCATGTCCCATTTAAAGCCCCCCTGATGCACCCCTAGAGTAGAAACTCCCAAAAAGTAACCCATTTTAGAAACTACACCCCTCAAGGTATTCAAAACTGATTTTACAAACTTTGTTAACCCTTTAGGTGTTCAACAAGAATTAATTAAAAATGGATATGAAATTTCATAATTTAGCTTTTTTTGGCAGATTTTCCATGTTAATAATTTTTTCCCGCTAAGAAAGCCAGGATTAACAGCCCAACTAAACTCAATATTTATTGCCCTGATTCTTTTGTTTACAGAAACACCCCATATGTGGTCGTAAACTGCTGTATGGGCACACGGCAGGGCGCAGAAGGAAAGGAACACCATATGGTTTTTAAAGGACAGATTTCACTGGGATAATTTTAACTTGCCATGTCACATTTGAAGACCCCCTGATGCACCCCTAGAGTAGAAACTACCAAAAAGTTACCCCATTTTGGAAACTACGGGATAAGGTGGCAGTTTTGTTGGTACTATTTTAGGGTACAGATGATTTTTGGTTGCTCTATATTACACTTTGGCCTCTTTCACACAACCATTTTTTTCCCCGTTTACAGATGTTTTTCACGTTCCGTATATGGTCCGTATACGGAACCATTCATTTCAATGGTTCAGCAAAAAAAAACGGAATGTACTCCGTATGCATTCCATTTCCGTATCTCCGTTCCATTGAGAGATAGAACATGTCCTATTATTGCCCGCAAATCATGTTCTGTGGCTCCATTCAAGTCAATGGGTCCGCAAAAAAACGGAAATGCATCCGTATGTCTTCCGTATCCGTTCCGTTTTTTGCTGAACCATCTATTCAAAATGTTATGCCCAGCCCAATTTTTTCTATGTAATTACTGTATACTGTATATGCCATACGGAAAAACGGAACGGAGAAACTGAACCGAAATGGAAACAAAAAACGGATCCAGAAAAAACAGCCTGCAAAACACTGAAATAGCCATACGGTCGTGTAAAAGAGGCATTTTTGTGAGGCAAGGTAACAAATAAAAATGGCTGTTTTGACACTGTTTTTATGTTTTGTTATTTACAACGTTCATCTGACAGGTTAGATCAGGAGCTATTTTTATACAACAGGTTGTTACGAATGTGACAATACCAAATATGACTATTTTTTGGTTGTTTCTTTCAGTTTTACATAATAAAGATTTTTTTTGTGTCTCCATATTCTGAAAGCCATAGTTTTTTTATTTATTGGGCAATTCTCTTAGGTAGGGTATCATTTTTGCGGGATGAGATGACTGTTTGATTGGTACAATTTTGCGGTGCATTTGACTTTTTAATCGCTTGCTATTGCACTTTTTGTGATGTAAGGTGACAAAATGGCTTCTTGACACCATTTTTATATTTTTTTTTTTTACGGTGTTCACCTGAGGGGTTAAATCGTGTGATATTTTCAAAGAGAAGGTTGTTACAGACGTGGCGATACCTAATATGTATACTTTTTTTATTTATGTAAGTTTTATACACTAATATCATTTTTGGAACCAAAAAAAAATAATCATGTTTTAGTGTCACCATAGTCTGAGACTCATAGTTGTTTTTTTTTGGGGGGGGGGGCGATTCTCTTAGGTAGGGTATCATTTTTGCGGGATGAGATGACGGTTTTGGGATGCATATGACTTTTTAATTGCTTGCTATTACACGGTTTGTGATGTAAGGGTACAAAAAAATTGCTTTTTTTGACACATTTTTTGTTGTATGTTTTTTACAGTGTTCATCTGAGGGGTTAGGTCATGTTATATTTTTATAGAGCAGGTTCTTACAGATGTGGGGATACCTAATATATATACATTTTTTTTACATTTAACACAATAAAAGCATTTTTGAAACAAAAAAAAATAATGTTTTAGTGTCTCCATAGTCAGAGCCATAATATTTTTTTTTGGGCAATTGGCCTATGTAGGGGCCCATTTTTGGCGGGATGAGGGGACGGTTAGATTGGTACTATTTTTGGGGGCATACACCTTTTTGATCGCTTGGTGTTGCACTTTTAGCGATGTAAGGTGACAAAAATAGCTTTTTTTGACAGTTTTTATTTTTTATGGTGTCTATCGGACGGGGTGGATCATGTGATATATTTATAGAGCCGGTCGTTATGGACGCAGTGATACTAAAAATGTGCGTTTTTTCATTTTTTTCAATTTTTTATTATAAAATCGGGGAAAAGGTTCTTTTTTTTTTTAACTTGAAACTTTACTTTTTTAATTCAAAACACTTTTTTTTACTTTTTTTGTTAAACTTTATTTCTGTCCCAGTCTGGGACTTCAACTTTTGGGGGTCTGATCCCCTCTGCAATGCATTACAATACATCTGTATTGTAATGCATTGCCTGTTAGTGTATGACACTGAGTCATACACTAACAGGTTGCCTAGGAGACCCATAGAAGGCAGGTCCCGATGCCCGTGCAAGGCATTGGGCAGCCTCTGCATGGCATCGGGCTGCCTTCTAATGCATCGAGTTCCCGCCTAAGCAGCGCGGGGACTCGATGCGCTCCCTCACCCGCCGGAAACAACTTCTATGTCGCGGTCAGTGCAGACTGGCGATGCATCCCCCGCCGTAAATACACAGCGTTTTGTGTTAAGGGGTTAAAAGGAAGTTCTGGTTTTATGATATTGATGACTTTCAGGATTTGTCATTTATTTTAGATTGGTGGTAGTCTCTCTCTCGGTACCCCCACCAATCAGCTTTTTGAAATGATAACAGTGCCCACGCGAGGGCTCCATCCTCCTCAATGTTTACCCTCATTCCGTCTACATTGTACTAATGGTGCGGGGTAATTACAGCCTTTCGATCCATTCACTTTTGTCCCATTCACCATCAATTTCATGAAACCAGAATGCGGAATTGTATAACACAGATCATAATACAATCATGAACATGAGATCTGACTTTTTTGGCTTTCAAATGTCAGAAAATGTATTTAAAATACAAGTTACCTTTTCAAAATTATAATAAATTAACCCCCACTCACCCATCCAGATGAAGGGTAGCTGTACATTAGATATGCACAATATCAATCACAGGTATATTATTTCACACAAGCCTATTCAATCCTGGAAATACGCTCCATTTTTACAACAGTATTTCTTGGACTGAACAATGCTCTTATGAAGAACTTATGACATTATGATTATGTATAATGCTTTGTGTTCCTGTCTGTAGTAAATAGTATTCACATAATACTGTCAGTACGATTCAGTACAACCGCGGTCAGGCAGGAACACAACTGTTAGGCCTCATGCACACGACCGTTGTGTGCATCCGCGGGCGTTGTTCCGTTTTCCGTTTCCGTTTTATTTCGCGGACCCATTGACTTTCAATGGGTCTGTGGAAAAATCGTAAAATGCACCGTTTTGCAGCCGAGACCGTGATCCGTGTATCCTGTCCGTCAAAAAAATATCACCTGTCCTATTTTTTTGACGGACAACGGTTCACGGACCCATTCAAGTCAATGGGTCCGTGAAAGAACACGGATGCACACAAGATTGGCATCCGTGATCCGTGGCCGTAGGTTACTTTCATACAGACGGATCCGAAGATCCGTCTGCATAAAAGCTTTTTCATAGCTGAGTTTTCACTTCGTGAAAACTCAGATCCGACAGTATATTCTAACACAGAGGCATTCCCATGGTGATGGGGACGCTTCTAGTTAGAATATACAACGAACTGTGTACAAGACTGCCCCCTGCTGCCTGGCAGCACCCGATCTCTTACAGGGGGCCGTGATCAGCACAATTAACCCCTTCAGGTGCGGCACCTGAAGGGGTTAATTGTACTATCATATCCCCCTGTAAGAGATCAGGGCTGCCAGGCAGCAGGGGGCAGACCCCTCCCCCCTCCCAAGTTTGAATATCATTGGTGGCCAGTGCGGCCCCCCCCTCCCTCCCTCTATTGTAATAATTTGTTGGTGGCACAGTGTGCGCCCGCCCACCCCTTCCTCCCTGTATTGTAATAATTTGTTAGTGGCACAGTGTGCGCCCCCCATCGCCCCCCCCCCCTTCCTCCCTGTATTGTAATAATTATTCGTTGGTGGCACAGTGTGCGCCCCCATCGCCCCCCCCTCCTCCCTGTATTGTAATAATTATTCGCTGGTGGCACAGTGTGCGCCCCCATCGCCTTCCTCCCTGTATTGTAATAATTATTCGTTGGTGGCACAGTGTGCGAGTGGTGGCAGCGGAGTTCCGATCGGAGTCCCAGTTTAATCGCTGGGGCTCCGATCGGTAACCATGGCAACGAGGGCGCTACTGCAGTCCTGGTTGCCATGGTTACTTAGCCTTAGCAATAGTAGAAGATTCATACTTACCTGCTGGCTGCTGCGATGTCTGCGTCCGGCCGGGAGCTCCTCCTACTGGTAAGTGACAGCAATGCGCCGCACAGACCTGTCACTTACCAGTAGGGTGAGCTCCCGGCCGGACACAGAGATCGCAGCAGCTAGCAGCCAGGTAAGTATGATGCTTCTACTCCGCTGCCACCAATGAACGGGAGGGGGGGGACGCACACTGCCACCAATGCTAATATTACAATAGAGGGAGGGAGGGGGGGTGCGGGGGGGCCGCACACTGCCACCAATGCTATTATTACAATAGAGGGAGGGAGGGAGGGAGGGAGGGAGGGGGGGGCGCACACTGCCACCAATGCTATTATTACAATAGAGGGAGGGAGGGGGGGCGCACACTGCCGCCAATGCTATTATTACAATAGAGGGAGGAAGGGGGGGGCGGGGCGCACACACTGCCACCAATGCTATTATTACAATAGAGGGAGGGGGGGGCGCACACTGCCATCAATGCTATTATTACAATAGAGGGAGGGAGGGGGGGCGGGGGGGCGCACACTGGCCACCAATGCTATTATTACAATAGAGGGAGGGAGGGGGGGCGCACACTGCCGCCAATGCTATTATTACAATAGAGGGAGGGAGGGGGGGGCGCACACTGCCGCCAATGCTATTATTACAATAGAGGGAGGGAGGGGGGGGCGCACACTGCCGCCAATGCTATTATTACAATAGAGGGAGGGAGGGGGGGGCCGGGGGCGCACACACTGCCACCAATGCTATTATTACAATAGAGGGAGGGAGGGGGGGGGCGCACACTGCCACCAATGCTATTATTACAAAAGAGGGAGAGGGGGGGGGGCGGGGGCGCACATTGCCACCAATGCTATTATTACAATAGAGGGAGGGGGGCGGGGGGGCGCACACTGGCCACCAATGAGTTAACTACAGGGGAGGGAGGGGGGGCCCACTGGCCACCAATGAGTTAAAAACAGGGGGGGGGGTCTGCACCTGCCAGGCAGCAGGGGGCAGTCATGTACACAGTTTTTTTGTATATTCTAACCTGAAGCGTCCCCATCACCATGGGAACGCCTCTGTGTTAGAATATACTGTCGGATCTGAGTTTCACGATGTAGGTCATATCCGACAGTATATTCTAACACAGAGGCGTTCCCATGGTGATGGGGACGCTTCAGGTTAGAATATACCATCGGATTGGAGAAAACTCTAATCCGATGGTATAAAAGAACTCCAGACTTTACATTGAAAGTCAATGAGGACAGATCCGTTTGAAATGGCACCATATTGTGTCAACGTCAAACGGATCCGTCCCCATTGACTTGCATTGTAATTCAGGACGGATCCGTTTGGCTCCGCACGGCCAGGCGGACACCAAAACGACTTTTTTTTCATGTCCGTGGATCCTCCAAAAACCAAGGAAGACCCATGGACGAAAAAACGGTCACGGATCATGGACCTACGGACCCCGTTTTTTCGGACCGTGAAAAAATACTGTCGTCTGCATGAGGCCTAAGGCCTAGTTCACACAAACTTTTTTTTTGCGAGTGTACGGGCCGTTTTTTTGTGTTCCGTATACGGTCCATATACGGAACCATTCATTTCAATGGTTCCGCAAAAAAAAAAACGGAATGTGTTCCGTATGCATTCCGTTTCCTTATTTCCATTTTTCTGTTCCGTTGAAAGACAGAGCTTATCCTATATTTGGCCGTAAATCACGGGTTGTGGCTCCATGGGTCAATGGGTCCGCAATAAAAACTGAAATGCCTCCGTATGTCTTCCGTATCCGTTCCATTTTTTCTGAACCATCTATTGAAAATGTTAGGCCCAGCCCAATTTTTTCTATGTAATTACTGTATACTGTACATGGCATACGGAAAAACGGAAAGGAAACGGAAACACAACGGAACTCAAAAACGGAACAACGGATCTGTGAAAAAAAGGACCGCAAAAAGATTTGTGTAACATAAATCCACAACGTATTAAAGTACTGACAAGGTATTTTACAAAAGATTTTCTTCTTTATGATTCAGTTACAGTTAAAAACCCAAAACTGCTAAAACTGCAACCTTTGTTTGGCCTGTTTTGGTGAAACACAGAAAAATCATCTGGACAATATTTTTATCTATATGTCCCCTCTATATTTAGATGTGGAGTAAGTTTTTTATTATTTAAAAAGTTTATAATTTCTATACTTTCCTGAAGACTTTGGGGAATATTTATTAAGACCGGCATTTTAGACGCCAGTCTTAATAAACCCCTAAGCTGGCGCCAGTTCTAAATGTAAGACAGCTTCCGAGCTGTCTTAAGCCCCCTTCACACGAACGTGTGCACCCTGTGGTCGTGCTGCGGCCCGCAAAATGCAGGCCGCAATGCATGAACACAGTCTGTGGGGCAGCCGTGGCGGATCGCGGACCTATTCACTTGAATGGGTCCGCGATCCGCCCGTTCCGCAAAAACATAGGACATGTTCTATTTTTTTGCGGAACTGAAGTACGGGACGAAACCCCACGGAAACACTCCGTAGGGGTTCCGTAGGGCTCCATTTCATGCTTCCGTTCCGCACCATTCCGCTTCTCCGGATTTGCGGACCCATTCAAGTGAATGGGTCCACATCCGTGATGCGGAATGCCCACGGATCGGCACCCGTGTATTCAGGGTCCGCAATACGGCAACGGGAAGCACACGTTCGTGTGCAGGGGGCCTTACATTTAGACCTTTTTCTATGCCCTGAAACCGCCCCCCTTACCCGCCCATGACACATCCACAATTTTAGACTTGGCATGAGCGGGAAGAAGTCACAGATTTTGCCGCAACTAACCATTGCGCCACAATCTGGATCTGAAATACACCTAATTAAGGTGTATTTCAGCTTAATAAATGACCCCCTTTGCCTTTATCAGGAAAGTCAATAATGAAGCTGCAGTTGCCCTATACTACCACCGATTCTGCAGCATCTTTATCTGTATATACAGTATAAGGGATCATTCAGACGACTGTATGTTGCTTTCCACATCTGATCCGCAATGTGGACCCATTCACTTCTATAGGGCCCCAAAAGATGCAGACAGCACTCCGTGTGCTGTCCGCATCTTTTCTTCCATTCCACGGTCCCATAAAACCGCACAGTAAAAAAACATACGACCATCGGAATGAGCTCTACGAGTGCTTTCACACATAGCAGATTTTGTGGCAAAAAATTTGGGTGACTAAAAATCAATTCCATCCATCTGACTGAGCCTTGCAGAAATCCATGTTCCTGTCCTCAAAACAACAGCATTCAAGTGAGTGGAACTGATTTTCAGTCGCAGAAAGCACTATATAGGTTGTATACACTGTAAGGAGTGTGGACTGACATTTGCACACTATACAGACATCACAGTTCTGGGAATTAAAATATTTGAATCCAAAACATCCAGATATAATCTTTGTCTCATGCATAATTACTTTTATATCATAGATGGTCTGATTTGTATATTATATTTCACATTTACCATATTCAGGTTGTAACAAACCTATTTTATAGTTGCTAGTTAACATTGGACTTTGCTGCCCTCAAGTGGCAAGGCTCTGAAATAGCAGATCATTGAAGTAAATGGGAGAGAACACTTTGAATGGAGCTGTGCTTCCTGTTCCATTCACAGTGTTAGTTCCAGTGCCAGGGGCTGCAGAAAACAGCTGATCGGTGGGGGTTTGGGGTTTTAGACCCTCACCATTAGGATCTTAATGGCCTATCCTATGGACAGGTCATCAATATCAGGAGCCTGGAAAACCCCATACTATGTGAGGCATTGTCCACTCACATTGGTCATTTTTGGTTACCAGAAAACAGTACGTTTTGAACACATCTGAAGTTATAACTATGCAGTTGGTGAATGTGATAAAATAACTCTGTAAAATGAGGGTTGCATGGCTGTATAGAAGTTCTTGTAAGTAGTCGTATGTTGTAATGTTATCTATTTGTCATGTATTAGTCATGTGTACCAGCATGAAGAAGTATGATTGGCAAAGGTTGGCAGGAACGGGGCTAATCACCTTGTTCCTCCCCTCTTAGTAGGAATGGACTAGGCCTGCTCCCTGCCAGGAAGGGGATTTCCTGTTCAGCTACTGAGAGGGGAGGAAATATAAATTAGAGCTCCTGGACATGTGATTCTCCAGTAAGACCAACAAAACTCAGTTTTAAGAAAGCACCTGAGGGACAAGACAGGAGAGCCTAATATTGCTTTACAGACCCTGCTGCAAGGTGAGGGACTACGGCTCAGACACCCATCACCTATACCTGCTCTAGGCCAGATAAAGTTCACATGTGAACCTTACAGTGGACACCTATACCCACAAGTGACAATATTTGTGTCATGTACAGCTGAGGCCAGTAATTGACTGCCACATCTCCCTCTGCAACATTGTACACAAACACCACAAGGAGGACCAGAGCCGGGGCACTTGTAATGTGGGGGAGAGTAGCAAGTTTCACTAACTTAGGGAACCCTTTTCAAACCTATTTATTTAAAAAATGTCAAGTTTCATATGGAATTATATGTTACACTACCTTTACCTTCTCTAATGGTATAACACTAGTTGTTAACTAGTTGTCGTGTTCCCTATGACACCTAAAGCTTGCTTACTGCACTTCTTGTAAAGTTTATTATTTAGACTAGACAAAAAACAAGAGGCTTGTTACATTCAGTAACCTGATCTTACCTCAATAAATGCTGACTTTACGAAATATGCAGCTGGTAAACTAAGTGTATACAAAGTTACTGAACTTTTATATGGATTTATCATTTAAAGGGACACTGACAGGCCCAATAACCATAATTAGCTGTACATATCCATGCACAGGTCTTCTAATGTGCATTAAAAACATATAAGTATCCCCCTGTCCACATTATGAATACAGTTAACTCACATTTTATAACCTGAACTAATCGCTGTTCTTTCTGCCCAAGGGGCGGGGTTTCAGCTTCTCTTGCGCCCAGCCAGCATCAGCCCAACCGCCGTTTTTGAAGCGCCGCCCAGCTCATCAATATTCACTAAGCTGGGCGGCTTCTGCAGTCCCCGACCTTCCGAGATCCGGCACACGCCCAATAGAAAGCTATGGGTGCCGGGCGCATGCACAGAAGCTGAAAGCGAGTCCGATGCCCTTAGCTTTCTATTGGGCATGCGCCGGATCTCGGAAGGTCGGGGACTGCAGAAGCCGCCCAGTTAAGTGAATATTGATGAGTTGGGCGGCGCTTCAAAAACGGCGGTTGGGCTGAGGCTGGCTGGGCGCAAGAGAAGCTGAAACCCCGCCCCTTGGGCAGAAAGAACAGCGATTAGTTCAGGTTATAAAACGTGAGTTAACTGTATTCATAATGTGGACAGGGGGATACTTATATGTTTTTAATGCACATTAGAAGACCTGTGCATGGATATGCACAGCTAATTATGGTTATTGGGCCTGTCAGTGTCCCTTTAAAGGGGTTATCTCGTGATTAATGTAAAAAATCAAAAATCAGAGATCATATAGGACATGACAACCTCTTTCTTACAAAGCTAGAATCAGCCCTGGACCTCACATGGATCCAGAGATCTCCCCATTCATTGCTTTGGATGCTCTGCAAAGTGTATTTAAACTGGCAGTCCAAGGGGAGTGTACTTTCTCATGTCCTTTCGGCCTCATGCACACGACCGTTGTTTTATTCTGTGTCCGTTGTTCCGTTTTTCGTGATTTTCTGCAGACCCATATCCGTTGAAAACTCGGCTAATGCACCATTTGTCATCTGCGTCCGTGATCCGTGGTTCCAGTCAGTCAAAAAAATATAACCTGTCCTATTTTTTTCACGGAAAACAGTTCACGGACCCATTCAAGTCAATGGAATCGTGAAAAAACACGGAGGTACACAAGATTGTCATTCGCGTCCGCGTACGTTTTTTTTCCTATCATTTGCATGGCAAACTTGACTTAGACTTTTTTTTACTTTCCTTTATGTCCGGTGGTCCTCCAAAAATAAAGGAAGACACACGGAAACAAAAACGGAAACGGATCACGGCACAACGGAACCCCATTTTGCGGAGCGGAACACAACAACGGTCGTGTGCATGAGGCCTTTTGCTGCAGCTCTCACCCTGAAAGGTCACTTACAGACCAGCATGCTCCTTGCATCAAACACACACCGCGTGGGAGCATGAATTTCACGTAGTGAACTCTGCTCCCTTGACTGGACAGCAGGGCATTATAATGATTTATAATACTGCGTGTCTCTGCTCGACCTCCTCTGTAGTGATTTGTATTGATGGCATTATGTGAGTACAAAACATTACAGTGGAGGTCGGGCAGAGACACACAGGAGAGTTCACTAAGGGAATTCACACTCCCACACGGAGCATATTTCACGCAGTGAACACGCTCATCTGAGACTGCCCTTATTGTCACAGCTTATAACAGAAGAGAGGGCTGGTTGTTGAAGAATGGAGTTGAGCATGAGCGTCCAGCTTAACCATTTGAACAGAGAAATAAGGAAAAGAACAAACAACAGGTGCTGTACAGATACATTTTATTGAATAACTTAGTCTTTATACAAAATTTGTACTTCCATGCAATTACAAAAGTATGCCGATTCTGATTTGAATTATGTATAATAATGACTATTTTCAAGGGACATTTATTTGCTACACGATGAGCATGACCATGTTACTGCTCTGTACAACCTCCAATTTCTACTGAACTATAATATTCCATGCATAGAGGTGCACTGGGGTCTACTGTAATTCAGTATTTTTTTCTATTTTCTATCTGATCCTGCCAGAATCCAGTACAAAACGAATAAAGTCTGGAGCATGACACTCAACAAAAAGTCTTACTGGGCTCACAATATTATATTACTGATATCATAAAATTAAAGGGGTTGTTCGGGCTTTTTCTATTGATGATCTATCCTCAGGATAGGCATCAATATCAGATCGGCAGGGGTCCGACACCTGTCATCCCCACCAATCAGCTGTAGACATACCCATAGACATACAGCAGCGGACAGGAAGAGAGAAGGGAGACAGTACGAGCGCCCTGTGCTAGCCATCTCCCCATACAGCTGATCGGCGGGGTGCCAGGTGTCGGACCCCCTCCGATCTGATATTGATGACCTATCCTGAGGATAGGTCATCAATAGAAAAAGCCTGGACAACCTCTTTGAGAGCACTACATTTATTAGTATGTAGTAAATTACAAATTACAGATAGTCCTTGTCATTTTACATACTACTTACAAACCAGTTAGTTTACAGAAGTCCTAAGGCTGTCTTTGATACGCATGACGCTGTGCTGCACTTAGCGGTGAAGGGTTACTAGTATAACTAGCTTTTCCTTGATATTGTAGAACAATCTCTGGAGTCTGAAGTCTAAATACTCTCTTAATATAGTAAATGTGACAGCACAGGCATGTGCCAAGTGTCATGCGCCAAAGAATTGCACGCTTACAGGTCAATAAATAAAAAAAAAATCTTCTTTGTATTAGTTTGATTTCTGCCGACAAAGGGCTGCAAGTAGAGATACATAATAAATTCCTTTGCTAAACAATGTTATCTGATTTTTTTTCAAGCTAACCCAAGGTTGATAGCTTTACTTAATTGCTTGCAATTCATTTTATTGCTAGAAAATTATTAACCATCCAGAACTGATGGCACTAAGTGCTGCTGAATAGGATTTTTAGTTTGGGTGTCAGCCTCGTGTTTGTAACAAAATGACCCTTTTGCCTAAATGATCTTTTGTAAGTTCCTTCGGGCCCTTTAACATGGGCCGATGACTGAGTACGAACCTTGGTGAACCAGTTATGGCTGCATGTAACATGCCGCTGATCACCCAACAAACAAGCAAATACGGGCTTGTCTGCTGCACAACTCCCCGTGAAATCAGATTTGTACTGGCGACAGTGATGGCACCCGGGTTTGTGCAGTGTAGATGATTGTAAATGAGCTAAATGAGAGCTGATCCACATAGTATATTGTCAGTCATCTCTTGCTTAGGGGAAAAATATCTACCTACCTGTGTAAAAGGACCCTTAGGCCCCTTTTCCTTTGGCCAATGTGCAGGAGCAAATGTTAATGCATATTCTCATTCACCCAATCATTGTCGTGTGTAAATATGTCGCCGATCACCTGCAAACAAGCATTGTGGTACTACAAATCATAGTTGGCCATATAAACAGGAGATGTCCTGCCAACAAATGAAAACTGTGTATGGGCAATAATCATATTAATGATTGTTTGTCCCGATAATAATAATCATTTCCACATGTAAACAGCAACTAACAAGCGCCGACCAGCATGCTATTTTGCAGATGCATAATTTCTGCCAGTGTAAAAGGACCCCTAAAGTGGTTATGCCATGATTGATGTCAAAAATGAAAATGAGACATCTTATAGTACATGACAATAGCTTTCTAACAAAGCTAGATCCAGCCCTGTACTTAACATGGATCCAGAGATGTATTGCAGGCTGGCAGCTAGAGGGGGTGTCCTTTCTCAGGGGGTGTGTCACTGCCATAGCTTCTAACATAAGAACTGAGCATGTGCTACCACCTCACTGTGGTGGACAAGAAATAAAGAACAGAAAAACACCAGGTGGCGCTATACAGATTTCTGAATACATTTTATTGAATAACTCACTGGCTATAATAAATTTTTAATTGCATGCAATTACAAAAGTATTTAGATCCAGGTGCTAAATTGAAAAATGTAGGATATTTTTTGTAGCACAACCCATTTAAAGGTATATACAGTATGTGTGTTTGAGTTAGTGGAAAGGCAATCAGCACTCAGTAATAAAGTCCAATAACTTTGGGACACACTGAAAATGTAATGTCCCAGTTGCCTACTTGCTTTAAATGTGCAACACCCTCTAAGAAAGTTATGTCATACAAACATATAGAGCCCCCACGGATTTAACAGCAGATACAGAATGTATACTTTAAAGGGACTCTGTCACCACTTTCTAACCCCCACTTTTAAAACTATTGTTCTGTCCATGGAGCCCTTGTGATTACAATGGTGTTGTTATATGCGGAATCTGCTGGCTCGTTTTGATAAAAAAAACTTTTATTTAACCTGTCAATCATGTGGATAAGGTGCCCAGGGCGTTTCTCCTGGTCTGAACATGCCGCCCGCCGCCGTTGGTGCCCAGCTCCTCCTCTGCCTTGAATTAGCGCCGCCTGAATGTGAAGAAATACGCCTCCGGCTCTCCCTCAGTCCCCCTTCCTTCTTTTCTAAGATCCCGCGCGTGCGGCAGTGTTCGCGTTATCGGGAGGTTGAGCGAAGTGCGCATGCGCATGCGCACTTCGCTCAATGAGGCTGAATCGAAAAGTCTGCACTGGCGCATCAGGCACAGGCCTGTGCGCACGCGCGAGATTTTAGAAAAGGTGGGGGGACTGAGGGAGAGCGGGAGGCGTATTTCTTCACATTCAGGCGGCGCTGAAAGGATCAGAGGAGGAGCTGGGCACCAATGGCGGCGGCGGGCGGCAGCTTCAGACCTTGAGAAACGCCCTGGGCACCTTATCCACATGATTGACAGGTTAGATAAAAGGTTTTTTTATCAAAACGAGCCAGCAGATTTCGCATATAACAACACCATTGTAATCACAAGGGCTCCATGGACAGAACAATAGTTTTAAAAGTGGGGGTTAGAAAGTGGTGACAGAGTCCCTTTAACTTGCCACGTTTATTTCATACAGTTTTCTGGTCACCAACATATTTTCCTCCTTAACCCTTTCACGCTCGGAGGTTGTTGTTTTTTTTGGCGTTTTTTGTTTTGCGCTCACTGCCTTCCCAGAGCCATAACTTTTTAATTTGTCTGTTCATATAACCATATGAGGGCTTGTTTCTTTTAATACACCACCATTTAATATTGCATATGATGTAGTAGGAATTGGGGAAAAAATTCCAAATGGGGTGAAATTCCCCAAAATTTTCCCAGCAATTCCATTTTATTTTTTTGTCTGCATATTTTGACCCCTATGACTTTTTTGTAATTATGTGTACGGAGCTGTAGGAGGGCTCATTTTTCGCAGGGCGATCTGACCTTTTCATTGATACCATTCTGTGGTGTGTATGACTTTTTGATCACTTTTTCTTTAATTTTTTGTAGAAAATGAAGCGACCAAAAACGGCGAATCGCCCATTTGGACGCTTTTTTACGTTTTGCTGTTTGCAATATGGGGAATATATTTTTATATTTGTCTACTATGGGCGTTTTCGCACATTGCGACACCCATGATGTGTATTTTTTTTTATTCTTTTATTTTTATTTTGGGAAAAGGGGGGTGATTTGAATTTATGTTGGGTTTTTTCATTTATTTTTTTTAACTTTTTATTCTTTTTTACACTTTTTTATAGTTCCCATAGGGAACTATAAAATGCAATCATCTGATTGCTATTATCATAGACTCCAATGCACTTGCATTGGAATCTATAATGATTTTAGTACTTTCCTATGGAGCCCTATTACAGGCAAGGGCTCCATAGAAAATACTATGCAGCACAGTCATTCATAAAGACAGGGGCTGCTGCATACACCCTCCGGCTCCTCCGATCGCCACACAGGGGAGCCGGAGCACAACTGAAAGCTTTCAGGATTGACCATGGCATCTGAGGAGTTAAATGTCCGCGATCGGCATTACTGCCGGTTGCGGACATTAACAAGCAAAAACCCCAAAAAATGTAGCAGCACATCAAAAGTGGATCCTTCAGTTTGGTGCCCGCGGTGTCAGGCGCCAGTTCGTAGCACCCCAATCTTGGCAATCACTACCGTATCACTGGTTATACCATATGGTTTAACCTGGAGCAGTATGAGCAAGGATAACATAAGGATCCCCCTTAAAATGCCAACAAGTGTAGATTAACAGGGGAGGTACCGCTTTGGGAATAGTTTCTCTTTAAAAAGATGGGTTTTTTTTATATTTGCCACTGAAATCCGGTCTGTTGTGAGCCCAGCACCGATGTATAAATGGTTTTTTGTTCAAAGAGTAGGAATAGACCGATATTACAGCTGCAGTGACATCGTAATGCAGAGCATGCGCAGGGGCGTTGTGGGCAATTTTCCTGAACACTAGCCACTTCTTAGTAACCTTCTGCGCAGGCGCATGGTTTCCATAGAGACGCAGTGCTGTGTATACACTCGCGCCTGGTGCGTCTGCGCAGTGGACCTGAAGTGGACGCCGAAGGAAGCGCACTCGCTGCAGGAGCGCAGAAGAGATCAGAACTCCAAGATGAGAGTTATGCCTACCAGGTTTCCGGATAAAGTAAGCACACACATATGGTGATTATGTATGATGTGCACACATGTGGGATTTGATTAATGTGACAGTTAACCATGAGCTATGATGTTAATATTAACTGATGTTGGAGGAGGGGCTTAATTGTATCATGTGATTGGTATTAGAGGGTATAAATGTTGTACCTCATTCACTATGTACACTGCTTGAGAAAGACCACACTGGTCGAAACGTCGCTGTGATTTGGTGATTAAACGTTGAAATTATGAAGAGTGCCGCGGTTTACTCTTTTTATGGTTGCGGACATTAGCCGTGGGTGTCTGCTAAAAGAAGCAGGCAGCCACCAGCGGCTATGGCGCCCAGAGCGGGAAGGAGCAGGTGCCATCTTTTAAACACGCCCAATGACGTACATGTAAGTCATCGGGGGCTGAAGGGGTTAAAGGGGGTCTTCCCATCTGAAACAATGGGGCATATCGCTAGGATATGTCCCCATTGTCTGATAGGTGCGGGTCCCACCACTGGGACTCACACCTATATCGAGACCGGAGCGCGGAAGCTGATGGGCGGAAGACCCCAGGTCTCCCTGGGTCCGGCCACCACCAATCGCTCTCCCCATAGAAGTGAATGGGAGTGTACCGCACTTGCTCGACCACCGCTCCCATTAATTTCTTGCTCTTCTACAAGCTCCTCTGTCTTGAGTTATAGGACATATTGGATGTGCACCTCAGCTCATTCTATAGATATAAGGAGTATATGAGAGTAGTCACTGACACTGGTGTGCATGCCATGACAGAATGTCTACAAATGGAGTAATATCATGCTGGCATGGCTTGAGTAAAAGTGCAGCATATTAACAAGGGAAATTTCAAATTACCCTCATAAATGTTAATACCATAAGTGTATTATTGTACATATATTTATGTATTTACCTTACAATATAACATTGAGGACTCCTTCTTCCTAGACAGCCATACATACAATTATATTCTGTAGTGACAATAATAAACACATTATAAAAAAAAAGACTATTAAAGAGGCGATTAAAAGATTTTCCAGTCTGCATTTTGCACAGTTTGAAGGGATTCTCAGACATTCAGTATCAATCTCAACAAACAATGTAGCTACAGAAATGAAGACCCAAGACCTCTGCTTAACAATGGAAGGAACACGTCCAGTGAAACTTCTAAGTCATTTGTGCCTTTGTACTAGTAGCTATAGATTTTAGTGTCATGCATTTAGGCTGATTTCTCTCCGAACGCCTCCCTGGCGGGACCAGTTTAAATAGCGCATTCTATTCAGTCTCACCAGCTGAGAAGCTTTAGTGACTAAACAAAAAGAAAAAGGAGGAAATCTATAGAAGCTGCTTTATATACTCTGTGTCTGAAGACGACCACCCCTTGACTGCCTAAGTTTGCCTTCAGCTGTATGCACCCTCAGCACGTGTTGCTTTCCACCGTCACTAACACTGAATAATTCTGAAAAGGGCAACATCTATGAAGCATTCCTGAAGCGACACCTGCCGTAGCCTGCAGCTATGTCCCCAGTGGGATTAAATAATGACATCTCATTAACACGTTAAAAACTGGAGACATGCATGACATGAGCTTCATTCTATGCATAGAGACCAGTGAGCGATGAGACAGTTTACTAAGGCTATAGGAAGCATACCAAGATGTTTATTTATGAGGACAGAGAGCAAGACTTGTTGGTCTCTTTGCATGTGTATTGTCCTCTAACCATTGTTAACAGGACTGGGATGATGCCACTGTCAGGTGATGTAGCCACCCAACTTTATAAACCTCGGGGCACAGGTGTATGAAAATTGTCCTTTTACCTTCATTCATCCTGTGTAGACATGTACAATAAATTGATTTTAGGAGTATTTATTAACGTTACATCTCTATCTTTTCTATATTGTGAGGTAAACGGGAAAATGATAATGAATAAACAATGATGTAGAACATTTGCATGTATTGAAAATATAAATAAGTAGATATTATAATTCATGCAAAAAATCCTTTAAATTACAGGAAAATAAAAAATGGTATATATGTATTTATATATTTTATGCACTTATACAGTCAGGTCCATAAATATTGGAATATTAACTGCGGACTGTTCAGCTTTAATTTGAGGGTATTTACATCCAAATCAGGTGAGCGGTGTAGGAATTACAACAGTTTGCATATGTGAATTGATTAATTAAATGAAGTGGCTCACTGCTGGCAATGGTGCTTCAAACTAAAATTGAGGACGCCACACCTCAAGTAAGAAAACGATAAACAGGAATATAGAAGCGAGTTTGCATATGTGCCTCCCACTTGTTAAGGGACCAAAAGTAATGGGACAGAATAATAATCATAAATCAAACTTTCACTTTTTAATACTTGGTTGCAAATCCTTTGCAGTCAATTACAGCCTGAAGTCTGGAATGCATAGACATCACCAGACGCTGGGTTTCATCCCTGGTGATGCTCTGCCAGGCCTCTACTGCAACTGTCTTCAGTTCCTGCTTGTTCTTGGGGCATTTTCCCTTTAGTTTTGTCTTCAGCAAGTTAAATGCATGCTCAATCGGATTTAGGTCAGGTGATTGACTTGGCCGTTCTATAACATTCCACTTCTTTCCCTTAAAAAACTCTTTGGTTGCTTTTGCAGTATGCTATAGGTCATTGTCCATCTGCACTGTGAAGCGCCATCCAGTCCAATGAGTTCTGAAGCATTTGGCTGAATATGAGCAGATAATATTGCCCGAAACACTTCAGAATTCATCCTGCTGCTTTTGTCAGCAGTCACATCATCAATAAATACAAGAGAACCAGTTCCATTGGCAGCCATACATGCCCACGCCATGACACTACCACCACCATGCTTCACTGATGAGGTGGTATGCTTAGGATCATGAGCAGTTCCTTTCCTTCTCCATACTCTTCTCTTCCCCCCCACACTGGTACAAGTTGATCTTGGTCTCATCTGTCCATAGGATGTTGTTCCAGAACTGTGAAGGCGTTTTAGATGTTGTTTGGCAAACTCTAATCTGGCCTTCCTGTTTTTGAGGCTCACCAATGGTTTACATCTTGTGGTGAACCCTCTGTATTCACTCTGGTGAAGTCTTCTCTTGATTGTTGACTTTGACACACGGACACCTACCTCCTGGAGAGTTTTCTTCAACTGTTGTGAAAGGGTGTTTTCTTCACCAGGGAAAGAATTCTTCAGTCATCCACTACAGTTGTTTTCTGTGGTCTTCCAGGTCTTTTGGTGTTGCTGAGCTCACCGATGCGTTCCTTCTTTTTAGGAATGTTCCAAACAGTTGTTTTGGCCACGCCTAATGTTTTTGCTATTTCTCTGATGGGTTTGTATTGTTTTTCAGCCTAATGATGGCTTGCTTCACTGATAGTGACAGCTCTTTGGATCTCATCTTGAGAGTTGACAGCAACAGATTCCAAATTCAAATAGCACACTTGAAATGAACTCTGGACCTTTTATCTGCTTATTGTAATTGGGATAATGAGTAGGGATGAGCGAACCCGAACTGTATAGTTCGGGTTCATACCGAATTTTGGGGTGTCCGTGACACGGACCCGAACATTTTCGTAAAAGTCTGGGTTCGGGTTCGGTGTTCGTCGCTTTCTTGGCGCTTTTTGAAAGGCTGCAAAGCAGCCAATCAACAAGCGTCATACTACTTGGCCCAAGAGGCCATCACAGCCATGCCTACTATTGGCATGGCTGTGATTGGCCAGTGCAGCATGTGACCCAGCCTCTATTTAAGCTGGAGTCACATAGCGCCGCCCGTCACTCTGCTCTGATTAGTGTAGGGAAAGGTTGCAGCTGCGAATGTTAGGGCGAGATTAGGCAGATTAACTCCTCCAAAAGACTTCATCCAGTGATCGATCTGCAGCTGTGGATCATTGAACTGCTGCTATTCAATTGCTCACTGTTTTTAGGCTGCCCAGAGCGTTTTTCATTCACTTTTTTCTGGGGTGATCGGCGGCCATCTTGTGTCTTATGGTGCGCCAGCACAAGCTGCCAACAAGTGCATTTAACCCTCAATAGTGTGGTTGTTTTTTGGCTATATCCTACATCAAGGTCAAGCTGTCACACCAAGTGCATTTAACTATCAATAGTGTGGTTATTTTTTGGCCATATACTACATCAGGGGCAAGCTGTCACCAAGTGCATTTAACCCTCAATAGTGTGGTTATTTTTTGTCTATATCCTACATCGGTAAAGCTGTCACACCAAGTGCATTTAACCATCAATAGTGTGGTTATTTTTTGGCCATATACTACATCAGGGGCAAGCTGAGCCTGTCACCAAGTGCATTTAACCCTCAATAGTGTGGTTGTTTTTTGGCTATATCCTACATCAGGGTAAAGCTGTCGCACCAAGTGCATTTAACCATCAATAGTGTGGTTATTTTTTGGCCATATCCCAGTCTAATTCTGTCCGTAAACGTATACCTGTCACCCAGCGCCTAAATACCAGGCCTCCAATTTATAGTCAGCTAAATCTGTGGTTATTGCTGTGGCTGGGCAAGTTATTTAGTGTCCGTCAAAGCACATTTTTTGTTCTGGGTTGAAATACAATTCCCAATTTAGCAATCCTCTAAATTAGTGGTTTCTGCTGTATCAGGCCTACTTAAAATCTATCCCTAAAAGGGTATATTAGATTCAAGGTGCTGATAGGGTCATTCTCAATAACTTCACACACACGCTACTGTGCATATCCCAGTCTAATTCTGTCCGTAAACGTATACCTGTCACCCAGCGCCTAAATACCAGGCCGCCAATTTATAGTCAGCTAAATCTGTGGTTATTGCTGTGGCTGGGCAAGTTATTTAGTGTCCGTCAAAGCACTTTTTTTGTTCTGGGTTGAAATACAATTCCCAATTTAGCAATCCTCTTAATTAGTGGTTTCTGCTGTATCAGGCCTACTTAAAATCTATCCCTAAAAGGGTATATTAGATTCAAGGTGCTGATAGGGTCATTCTCAATAACTTCACACACACGCTACTGTGCATATCCCAGTCTAATTCTGTCCGTAAACGTATACCTGTCACCCAGCGCCTAAATACCAGGCCGCCAATTTATAGTCAGCTAAATCTGTGGTTATTGCTGTGGCTGGGCAAGTTATTTAGTGTCCGTCAAAGCACTTTTTTTGTTCTGGGTTGAAATACAATTCCCAATTTAGCAATCCTCTTAATTAGTGGTTTCTGCTGTATCAGGCCTACTTAAAATCTATCCCTAAAAGGGTATATTAGATTCAAGGTGCTGATAGGGTCATTCTCAATAACTTCACACACATGCTACTGTGCATATCCCAGTCTAATTCTGTCCGTAAACGTATACCTGTCACCCAGCGCCTAAATACCAGGCCTCAAATTTATATTCAGCTAAATCTGTTGTTACTGCTGTGCCTTTATTAGTGTAATACGGTACCTAAATAGATAGCCAGATAGTGTTAGGTGTGTGTAAAAAAAGGCCTGAATTTGAATTCAATACATTGGGCCAAATAATTTTTTGTTATTGTGGTGAACGGTAACAATGAGGAAAATATCTAGTAAGGGACGCGGACGCGGATATGGTCGTGGTGGTGTTAGTGGACCCTCTGGTGCTGGGAGAGGACTTGGCCGTTCTGCCACAGCCACACGTCCTAGTGTACCAACTACCTCAGGTCCCAGTAGCCGCCATAATTTACAGCGATATTTGGTGGGCCCCAATGCCGTTCTAAGGATGGTAAGGCCTGAGCAGGTACAGGCATTAGTCAATTGGGTGGCCGACAGTGGATCCAGCACGTTCACATTATCTCCCACCCAGTCTTCTGCAGAAAGCGCACAGATGGCGCCTGAAAACCAAGCCCATCAGTCTGTCACATCACCCCCATGCATACCAGGGAAACTGTCTGAGCCTCAAGTTATGCAGCAGTCTCTTATGCTGTTTGAAGACTCCGCTGGCAGGGTTTACCAAGGGCATCCACCTAGCCCTTCCCCAGCGGCAGCTTCGAGGAGTTCCCTGGCATGGCACTTATTCAAACAATGTGCTGACGACAAGACCCGAGTGGTTTGCACGCTGTGCCATTAGAGCCTGAAGCGAGGCATTAACGTTCTGAACCTTAGCACAACCTGCATGACCAGGCACCTGCATGCAAAGCATGAACTGCAGTGGAGTAAACACCTTAAAAACAAGGAAGTCACTCAGGCTCCCCCTGCTACCTCTTCTGCTGCTGCCGCCTCGGCCTCTTCTGCTGCTGCCGCCTCGGCCTCTTCTGCTGCTGCCGCCTCGGCCTCTTCTGCTGCTGCCGCCTCGGCCTCTTCCTCCACCTCTGGAGGAACGTTGGCACCTGCCGCCCAGCAAACAGGGGATGTACCACTAACACCACCACCTCCGTGACCAAGCATCTCAACCATGTCACACGGCAGCGTTCAGCTCTCCATCTCACAAACATTTGAGAGAAAGCGTAAATTCCCACCTAGCCACCCTCGATCCCTGGCCCTGAACGCCAGCATTTCTAAACTACTGGCCTATGAAATGCTGTCATTTAGGCTGGTCGACACAGACAGCTTCAAACAGCTCATGTCACTTGCTGTCCCACAGTATGTTGTTTCCAGCCGCCACTACTTCTCCAAGAGAGCCGTGCCTTCCCTGCACAACCAAGTATCCGATAAAATCAAGTGTGCACTGCGCAACGCCATCTGTGGCAAGGTCCACCTAACCACAGATACGTGGACCAGTAAGCACGGCCAGGGACGCTATATCTCCCTAACTGCACACTGGGTAAATGTAGTGGCGGCTGGGCCCCAGGCGGAGAGCTGTTTGGCGCACCTCCTTCCGCCGCCAAGGATCGCAGGGCAACATTCTTTGCCTCCTGTTGCCACCTCCTCCTACTCAGCTTCCTCCTCCTCTTCTTCCACCTGCTCATCCAGTCAGCCACACACCTTCACCACCAACTTCAGCACAGCCCGGGGTAAACGTCAGCAGGCCATTCTGAAACTCATATGTTTGGGGGACAGGCCCCACACCGCACAGGAGTTGTGGCGGGGTATAGAACAACAGACCGACGAGTGATTGCTGCCGGTGAGCCTCAAGCCCAGCCTGGTGGTGTGCGATAATGGGCGAAATCTCGTTGCAGCTCTGGGAATAGCCGGTTTGACACACATCCCTTGCCTGGCGCATGTGCTGAATTTGGTGGTGCAGAAGTTCATTCACAACTACCCCGATGTCAGAACTGCTGCATAAAGTGCGGGCCGTCTGTTCGCGCTTCCGGCGTTCACATCCTGCCGCTGCTCGCCTGTCTGCGCTACAGCGTAACTTCGGCCTTCCCGCTCACCGCCTCATATGCGACGTGCCCACCAGGTGGAACTCCACCTTGCACATGCTGGACAGACTGTGCGAGCAGCAGCAGGCCATAGTGGAGTTTCAGCTGCAGCACGCACGGGTCAGTCGCACTGCGGAACAGCACCACTTCACCACCAATGACTGGGCCTCCATGCGAGACCTGTGTGCCCTGTTGCGCTGTTTCGAGTACTCCACCAACATGGCCAGTGGCGATGACGCCGTTATCAGCGTTACAATACCACTTCTATGTCTCCTTGAGAAAACACTTAGGGCGATGATGGAAGAGGAGGTGGCCCAGGAGGAGGAGGAGGAGGAGGAGGAGGAAGAGGGGTCATTTTTAGCACTTTCAGGCCAGTCTTTTAGAAGTGACTCAGAGGGAGGTTTTTTGCAACAGCAGAGGCCAGGTACAAATGTGGCCAGCCAGGGCCCATTGCTGTAGGACGAGGAGGACGAGGATGAGGAGGAGGTGGAGGAGGATGAGGATGAAGCATGTTCACAGCAGGGTGGCACCCAACGCAGCTCGGGCCCATCACTGGTGCGTGGCTGGGGGGAAAGGCAGGACGATGACGATACGCCTCCCACAGAGGACAGCTTGTCCTTACCTCTGGGCAGCCTGGCACACATGAGCGACTACATGCTGCAGTGCCTGCGCAACGACAGCAGAGTTGCCCACATTTTAACGTGTGCGGACTACTGGGTTGCCACCCTGCTGGATCCACGGTACAAAGACAATGTGCCCACCTTACTTCCTGCACTGGAGCGTGATAGGAAGATGGGCGAGTACAAGCGCACGTTGGTAGATGCGCTACTGAGAGCATTCCCAAATGTCACAGGGGAACAAGTGGAAGCCCAAGGCCAAGGCAGAGGAGGGGCAAGAGGTCACCAAGGCAGCTGGGTCACGGCCAGCTCCTCTGAGGGCTGGGTTAGCATGGCAGAGATGTGGAAAAGTTTTGTCAACACGCCACAGCTAACTGCACCACCACCTGATACGCAACGGCGGCCAGCGTTTTGTCTGAACGTGTATTCAGCACGGCAGGGGGCGTCATTACAGACAAACGCAGACGCCTGTCTACAGCCAATGTGGACAAGCTGACGTTCATAAAAATGAACTAGGCATGGATCCCATAGGACCTGTCCATCCCTTGTGCAGATTAGACATTAACTACCTCCCCTTAACCATATATTATTGTACTCCAGGGCACTTCCTCATTCAATCCTATTTTTATTTTCATTTTACCATTATATTGCGGGGCAACCCAAAGTTGAATGAACCTCTCCTCTGCCTGGGTGCTGGGCCTAAATTTATGACAATGGACTGTTCCAGTGGTGGGTGACGTGAAGCCTGATTCTCTGCGATGATATGAAGCCTGATTCTCTGCTGACATGAAGCCAGATTCTGTGTTACGGGACCTCTCTCCTCTGCCTGTGTGCCGGGGCCTAAATTTATGACAATGGACTGTTACAGTGGTGGGTGACGTGAAGCATGATTCTCTGCTATGATATGAAGACTGATTCTCTGCTGACATGAAGCCAGATTCTGTGTTACAGGACCTCTCTCCTCTGCAATGCAACCTCAGAGCAGACCCTAACATCAGACTATGCTCTGCAGCTTTTTTGAACAGGCTGCCATACTTACAATGTATGCTTCAACAATGTCCGTTGCAGGGTGTATATATATATTCTTAAAGGGACTCTGTCACCAGTTTCTAACCCCCCCCTTTTAAAACTATTGTTCTCTCCATGGTGCCCTTGTCATTACAAAGCTGTTGTTATAAGATAAATCCGCCCTGTAGTTTTGATAAAAATCGCTTTTATCTAACCTGTCAATCTTCTGGATAAGGTGCCCAGGGCGTTTCTGAAGGTCTGAATCTGCCGCTCTCCGCCGCTGCCGTTGGTGCCCAGCTCCTCCCATGATCCTTTCAGCGCCACCTCGATGTAATGAAATCCGCCTCCGGCTCTCCTCAGTGCCCCCTCCTCCTTTTCAAAGATCCCGCGCGTGCGCACAGGCCTGTGCCTGATGCGCCCGTGCAGACTTTTAGATTCTGCCTCGTTGAGCGTTCGCGCATTCGCGCGCGTGCGCGTGCATGCGCACTTCGCTCAACGAGGCAGAATCTAAAAGTCCGCACGGGCGCATCAGGCACAGGCCTGTGCGCACGCGCGGGATCTTTGAAAAGGAGGAGGGGGCACTGAGGAGAGCCGGAGGCGGATTTCATTACATCGAGGTGGCGCTGAAAGGATCATGGGAGGAGCTGGGCACCAACGGCAGCGGCGGAGAGCGGCAGATTCAGACCTTCAGAAACGCCCTGGGCACCTTATCCAGAAGATTGACAGGTTAGATAAAAGCGATTTTTATCAAAACTACAGGGCGGATTTATCTTATAACAACAGCTTTGTAATGACAAGGGCACCATGGAGAGAACAATAGTTTTAAAAGGGGGGGTTAGAAACTGGTGACAGAGTCCCTTTAAGCAAATGACCAGTCTGCTCCTAGGATGTGTCCAGTCACTGTAAAACTTTGAACTCTTCGACACATGGCTATGAAGCGTCAGTGGTCCTTTTTTAGACAACAACTCTCCAAAGAACTTCTCTACACCTCCTCTTTAATATCTGGCATGCTTTTTGAGTGTGCAAAGTTCTTTTCTGGCCTTGCTTTGGATGTTACCTAATCGAGGGATGGCTTTACTTTCAGCTTGGATTCTTAACCTATGCTCTGTCTTCTTGCTCTTAGACTGCACACAATTAATACAGTACATGCATGTACCACATAAAAATACATTTTGTAACCCTTTTTTGCAGTGTACCGCTGCTCTGCAGTGGGAGGCTTCAGAATGAAATGACCTCAGGTGCTGTGTGTAAACACATCAACAGGCATTTGCTGCCAAAAAGGGACATTTTTCAGACGTTTTTTTTTTTTTTATCGTATAAATCGTACAGTGCAGTTAGTTTTATAAAGAGGCGACACCCAGGACCCCAGCGATCAGCTGTTTTCTAGAAGTCGCAGTGGTCTGATGAGCTCTGCAGCCTCCTCACAGGTGACCAAACACAGTTCTGTACATTGTACAGCGGCTGTGCTTGGTAATGCGGCTGAGCCCTATTCACTTGAAGGTCATGTCACGTAGCCCAGGAAGAAGGCTAAGTGCTAACAGAGCACCACAGCCTCTTCATGCAGCTGATCAGCAGGGGTGCCAGGAGTCTGACCTGGACGATTGAATATTGATGACCTATTCTGATGACAGGCCATCAATGTATAAAACCCCTTTAAAGAGGACCTGTTACCACAAAATGCAATGAAATCTGAAAGCACCATGTTATACAGGAAGACAAATCAAGCATATTGATATATTTTTGTGGAAAAGATTCAGTAAACCCTGTAATTTATACATTTATATCTTTTTGCATCCCTGTAAACGGGGAGAAAAATCGGTACAGAAGCGAGTGGTTACCAGTGATGTCACTGATAATGCCTCATCCTTGTTTTTCACAGGGCTGCAAAGAAGCAAATATATAAATGTAAAAATTATAGGTTTTACTAAATCTTTTCCCACAAAACTATATATCAATCTGTTTGGTTTTTCCTGCTCTATAACATGGGGCTTTCAGATTGCATTGCGTTTTGTGGTGACAGGCCCTCTTTAAGCTTATAAAATTTCTAAATAGCTTTGCTCTAATCCTGAGCCACGACTCGCCAGTTTATTTGTACTACTAGTGCTAGTTTGCTCTGGTGTCCAATGCCTACAATAAAAAAAAATTATGAATCAATCACAATGCCTGTTACAGATCAGTGAGTGTGGACCCTCTATGCCATCTAACTAGTTTGAGGCCTTTGGGCTAACCCAAGGGCCTTATTCTGGTGTTCCTCTGGTATTCACTCTTTATCTCCTGTACAAGGATCTGGAGTTTGCTGCAGGGAGCAACCAGACTACTACCTCTTGGGATAGTCCTAGTACAGTTGGCAGCTGACCCACTGGGGTCAGGGACTCTGATGCGACCCACCACAAGCTCAGGATGCAGAAATTGCACCAAAGTTAGAAAACTGCAGGAGCACACTGAGCAGCCACTAAGGCTTGAATACAGGTTTTAGAGATCAAAGCAGCACACTAAAAGGTAGACAGAGAATGGACTCGTAGACAGGGTCATAGTGAAGGACACATACAAGGCAGAAGGACAGGGTTAGCTCAAACATGTAGAAACAGAATTGAAACTGAAAGAGTAACACAGGCAGGACGGAGACACAGCTGGAGAACAATAGGAAGACAAGCAGGAAATAATGCAGGATTAACGCAAGTATATCTCCATAGCAATATACAATAAAACACCTTATGTGGTCACCAGGGAACCTAAAGCTCAGGCACCCCCTGAATGGGGAGGGTGCCTTAAATAACCAGGGACCCCCAGCCACTGGCTGGAGAAGAAATCGAAGGCACACGCTGGCCATTTAAGAGGCCAGACATGAGCTTGTGCAACGGCCCACCTTCCAGGGCCCAACTAGAAGCGGAACAGGGGTACCCAGTTCTAGGCCTGGCCGAGTGGTATAGGGTGGCCTATAATGTCTCTTTATGTTGAGTGTGTCACGGTCCCCTACCTGCATACAACTGGAGCTCCGAAGCAGACAAATAGGGTGAATAATTGAGGGATTTTAAGAAATTATTGAGTCCAGACCTTGTATATAGTTGAACAGCAGCTTTTGAATAAACGTTTTGAATAAACGTTCATCAGAAACAGTCTTCAAACTTTGTCTTAGTCCCAGCAGGCTTTAGCATTAAAACTGGCTGGCAAACTCGTCTTTACTGCATCTGTTGCTCTCTGGCTCTGCTGTACTGACAGGCTGGCTATATAACTCAGCTTTTGCTGATGGTGGTTTCCATTTTTTGGGTTCCAAAATGACCAGACCTGTTATGGTACATGTCAATTACCATCTTAGCATCTCTTTGGAGCACTACTATTTAATAGAGGCGCTCACAGGTGACTGGATCGAGCGTTCTTCTGAGGAGCAGATCTCTTTGTAGGAAGAGTTGTTTTCGTTGTCGCCAGAGGCGAACCAGCTCGGCTTTCCACTGTCGGATTCTCTCCGGTATGCACCCACTGGACAAATAATCTAACAGTTTTCCGATGACTCTACTCTCTGCTTGTAATTTGAGCTAGAGTTCTTTCTCAACTGGTGGTGAGGGACCACAGGGCTTTGGAGAACTAGTGGCTTTGGGGGCCTGACGCCTAGTGTGTAGAGTTTCCTGCCGGGCAAATCAGGAGTAGAACATTGACATTTCCACATCTTCCCACTGATCAGCTTTAGAAATTAGTTCCTTCTGGGCAGGTAGCCTGGACAAGGCGTCGGCATTGTCATTAGTTTTGCCAGTCCGGTACTTAATGGTGAAGTCGAAGTTCGCCAGTCTAGAGGCCCATCTTTGCTCCAGAGCTCCCAGACGTGCAGTGTTCAAGTGAGCCAGCTGATTATTATCAGCGTAGACAGTGAAAGGCGTGGCCGCTAGATAATCCTTAACCCTGGGTTCACACCTGAGCGTTCCTCAAACGCGCGTTTTACGCGCGTTTTTGTCGCGCGTTTTTATGCGCGTTTTTTGTAATAGTAAACGCGCGTTTGACGCGCGTTTGTGTCATTGACTGCAGTGTCCTATGGCCACAAACGCGCGTCAAAACGCCCCAAAGAAGCTCAAGTACTTGTTTGAGCGTCGGGCGTTTTACAGCGCGTTCGTACGCGCTGTAAAACGCCCAGGTGTGAACCCTTCCCATAGGGAAGCATTGGTTTTCATGTCTTAAGCGTTTTACAGCGCGTTTGAACGCGCTGTAAAACGCTCAGGTGTGAACCCAGGGTCAACTTCTCAGTTACAGCCCACACCAAGGCTATGAATTCCAGTTTGAAAGAGCTATAATTCTGGTCATTCCGCTCCGGCTCTTGTAAAGACCTGCTGACATAGGCGATGACTCTTTCAGTTCCGGCTTGTGTCTGAGATAGTACAGCTCCTAAATCTTTCTTACTGACGTCAGTATAGAGGCAGAATGGCAGGCTATCGTCAGGGTAGCCCAGGACCGGTGTTTCTGTAAGTTTTTCTTTTAACAGTTCGAAAGCGTTCGCTCTTCGTTCCACTCTACTTGTATCTTAGCATTCTGACAGCCTTTAGCATGACCTTTTAAAAGCTCCTGGATATGCTCCGCAATTTGAGTGAAGTGTGGGATAAATCTCCGGTAGTAACTTGCAAATCCAAAAAAGCTCTTGACTTCTTTGACTGTCTTAGGAGCTGGCCTTTGTACTGCAGCTTTCTTTTCGGGGTCCGGTTTCACGCCCTCGGCACAAAACATGTCCGAGGTATTTCACTTGGGGCTTCAGTAAGTGGCACTTTGAAGGCTTTACTTTAAATCCATATTCGGGCCAGAGTCTGTAACACCTCCGCCAAGTGCTGTAAATGCTCTTTGTAGGACTTGGAGTAGACAATCACATCATCCAAGTACAGCAATACGGTTTCTGAAATGTCCCAGGAGCATTATACAGCCCGAATGGCATGTAGTTGAACTCTAGTAGACCCATTGGGGTAGTAAAAGCTGTTTTCTTTTTATCTACTGGTGCCATGGGGACTTGCCAATAGCCACTGGGTGGAGAAAATAGCAGCAGATCCCAGGGCTACTTGAGACTCCTCAATTTGTGGCAGGGGGTACGCATCCTTGTGTGTAACATTGTTGATCTTGTGGTAATCCACAGAGAAACAGATGGTTCCATCCTTTTTTTTTTACTAGGACCAGAGGGGCAGCCTAGGGGCTGTGACTATCCTGGATGACGTTAGCTGTCTTCATCTCCTGAACCATCTTCTTCACCTGCTGGTATAGAGCTGGAGGCACTAGCCTATATCTCTCTTTGATGGGAGGGTGAGTGCCAGTTGGAATAGTGTGCTTTATTAGGCTAGTTTGACCATAGTCCAGGGGGTGTTTGCTGAAGACTTGGTGGTGTTCCTTGGCCAAGTCCAGCACACCTTTTATCTGTTTGGCAGAGGTTGTAGCATTTCCAATAAGTAGTTCGGCCCACCAGGGCTGCTCAGGCGGATCTTTGGCTGCATCCACTGTTTGGAGTGATTGTTGGGCCGCAGCAGTAGGGGGGATCCAAGATATCCTGCTGACAGACGTGATATAGACTCGCCACTGGATAGTTCTTTTTTAATTTTACTGCTTTGCCACTTAGATTAACCAAGCGACTGGGTAAATTTCCATGCGATACAGTGACCAAGCTCCTAGCGACTAGGATAAGGGGATGATCTTGTAGATGCAGGGGTTCCACAAAGGCCTGATAATCCTGACTTCGGACACCGATGCAAGCCTTGCACCATATCAGAGTCTCTGCTCTAGGCTAGAGTCTAATAGGCTGAGCATCCTTGATGCGAACGCGGCATATTTCACCCTGTCGGTTTCTGAATTTTTGTTGGGCATCTAGCACCCGGATGGTCTGGTTTATGACGCGTTGAGTTACACGGGGTGCGGTCAGTAGGGTTTTCTTCAAGGTTTCCAGCACTTCAGTGTAACAGTTGTCGAGTACATTCATCCCCATGACCACAGGGCAATTGTCATCTTCCAGGATCTGGATTAAGACTACCCCTCGGTGTGGGAGTTTGGCATCTTTAGTCTGTAAGGTAGGTTCCCAAAACCCTAATATAGGCACTGGTTGGCCATTGGTAGCTATGATCTGGAACCAGGACTCCGGGGGTTGTGTCAGCTGGGCTCCGTTCCGGCATCTTTTGAATGCAAATTGACGGATGGTAGTCACTTGAGATCCAGTATCAATCAAAGCAGAAACATTACTCCGTTGATGCTCATGTAAGGGTCAGCCCCTAGAATAACTGTTCTTTGCACAAATATCTACAATATGGTGCTACATAGACTGTAATTACTTATTTCAGCCACTAGAGACCACTGTGGCTCTGAGAAAGAGGAAGCTGAACTGTTTCTGAGGCACACAAGAGGTAGGAGGAGCCAAAAGTTCCCGGGGGTTTGAGTCCTGGCTAGAGGTGGGAGTGCCCTGGGAGCTGTGAGAGGATGGCTGCCATGTTAGGAGCCAAGTAAAGGCTAGTGATGGGACATGGAGCCTGACTGATGGAGTCCTGAGAAGCTGGCTGTGCTGGAGACAGGCCAAGATAGACTCTGAACTGAAGTGCTGCAGCTGTGACCCAGAGAAAGAGACTGCACTGTGTGTTCCAGAGGAGTGGGACCGTGTATAGAGACTAGTATAAGCCGGATCCTTCCTGCCAGAGCTGGAACTAGGTGGAGATCTGCATCTGTGGTGACCAGAGAGAGAAAGACAGCCAAGCAAGCTACCGGACCTGGATCCAGACTGCATCTTATGGGATCAAGGAGAATCTGCAGAACTGTGAGTGGCACCGGTGCTTATCTGTGATAGGTTATAGGGTCAAGGACTTAGTTAGTGCGCTGTAGAAGTGGACCCTGAGTAGCAGGGGTAGATAGGAGCATATTAGCTGAGTGTAGCCTGGACTCTGATGTGTATACTGTAGAACGCATTTATTCTAATTCGTGTTTATGCAATCTGTGTAAACCTGTTTATACTGTTAATCCGATTTTCCGGCAGTTACATCTGGTTCTTTAATAAAGCCGGTTTTTGCTTCAGTCTCATTTTCCGCTGTACTGTACTAGAATCCTGCCTTGTGGTCTCTCCCTCCTCTGACCACTACACTAACTTCAACCACGGGGCGGGTGCCCACATACCTAGGCAGGATCTTTGGGACCTAGTATTCTTTCTCCCGAGGGGCGGTCCTTGGCCTCAGGCGATACCCATTTGACTGCCAGCAGTTCTTTTCAGAAATACACGCTTCCTGGTATCTCGATACCCGGGGTCTGGCAACCTAACTTTCTGCCGGTGCTGATCTTCTAGCGGACCGGGTTTAGGACGATTTCTTGGTGCAGAAGTCTCTTTCTCAGCCTTGTGCTGCTGTTCCAGTCGCTCTAGCTGCTTCCTTCTCCTCTCCATATTCTCAGTTAGGAGGGAGACTTGAGTATATGAGACGGGCTCCTGACCCCCATGCTCAGCTATCCGGCCACGGACAGCTGGTCGCAAGACGGGCCATGCCTTCTTGTCTTCCGGGGGTGCAAAATTGTGACTTTCCCCCAGGATGCCGACAGCAAGCTCCCTAAAATCCAAGAAAGGGGTATCTGGATGCTGAGCTGACAGCATCTTTAGCTGACGTTTGAGGAGTTCATCGAGGACACCTTCAATAAACTGCTCTCTGAGGGTCTAATTTTGTCCCTCAGCTTCATGGGGATATATGTTGATAACAGCCCTCAGGGCTTCTTGCAGGGACAGGGCAAAGTCTCTCAAAGTCTCCTTTGACTGCTATCACTTCCCAAAGAAGCGCATCTTAAGCTTGGAGGCAGTCCTAGTTTCAAAGGTGGTACTCAGTTGGTCTAGGATCTGCTCAGCTGTTTTTCTGAGATACTGGATATAGCTTAAAGGTAGCCAACATTTTATCACGGAATTACCTGAGTAAATGGGGTTCTCCTGGATAACGTGGGAGCCAGGGTGCTCCAAAGTAGTACGGCATAGTAAGAGGCATGATGCTTGTGGCTGCAGCTGCTGCTGGTGGATCACTGCGGTCCGAGTGGGTGTTATCTTCGCTGTCAGACATGGATTTTTGTACCCTGTACCAGACTAGAGAGGTCAATGTAAGCTAAAATGCAATTTAAGTACACGTTGCTATGGGCAACGGCAGCAGAGTTGGTGCGTGGCTCCTTTAAGAGTCGCTGCAACTGCTCAATTTTGGGGAGTATGATGCTCTGGCAGGCAGATTATAGTCCCTAACAGTCTTTAGCAAGGTTATTTTCCCCAGCAATACTCACTCAGACCTCTGGACATTGCTTCTTAGAAACCAGGGAAGAAGGAACTGCATTTTCCCTTTTTCAAGATGGCCGCCACTTCATTTCCTGTAATGGTGCAGTCGATTTCTTTGTCCTCCTGGGAACTTATACTGAGCACATTAGTTCTTTCGCAAGAATGGTTCCTCTATGTTGATGAAGGCACACCGATTAGCATCAAGACACGACTGCTGGGATTCCTTTTTCATATTCCTGTGGAGTGACGTCCTCTCCCGGGCAGCGTGCACCTGAGTGAGTGCTGGTTTTTCCATATCCATTCCTCTATGGAGGTGGGCTGTTTGGTTCCGTCCCCTCCATTGGGTGGATGTCTTCTCACAACACACGATGCCCAGATCCAAGATGGCCAATTAACTCCTGTTTTTCCATAGTACTGCAACTGATACATATTCACACTCTTCAACAGTAAGTAGATGCCATAAAGTCTCTTGTAGGGGGTTTTACAGATAGAGGGGGCCTTCCAGGCCCTAAAGTAGATCCTGTTTCGTGATGCCAATTGCAATGGGCCGCCTCCCAGGGCCCAAATAGATGTGGAACAGGGGAACCCAATTGTAGGAATGGACGAGTGGTATAGAGTGGCCTATAATGTCCCTTTATGTTGAGTGTGTCACGGTGCTCCTACCTGGATACGACTGAACCCCACGCGTTGGCTCCGAAGCAGACAAATAGGGTAAATAATTGAGGGATTTGAAGAAATGATTGAGTCTAGACCTTGTATATAGTTGACCAGCAGCTTTACTTAAATAAACGTTTATCAGAAACAGTCTTCAAACTTCGTCTTGGTCCCAGCAGGCTTTAGCATTAAAACTGGCAGGCAAACTCGTCTCTGTTACATCTGTTGCTTTCTGACTCTGCTGTACTGACAGGCTGGCTATATAACTCAGCTTTCCTGTATGCTGCACTTTCCTTCTGTAGTCTGTCTCTTAAGTTATACCAGGGAACTTTCTTCCTGGCTTCTGAGGCTTCAAGCTTCTGCCTCCATGTCCAGTTGAGCTTAGGGTGCTCTGGCTGGCTTGGTTTGGGCTTGGGTATGTCCCAAAGACGTGGCAATGCACACCTTCACCTAGCTTGATGTAAGCTAGGACTAACCTCAAACTAACTAGTCTTCATCCTTCCTTAAAGAGAGGGATAGAATGGAAAGAGAGGGTTAGAATGGGAAAAAGGGTTCCATTCTCATTAATTGTAGCTCTGCCATGCTTGCAGCCTGCCACCTACTGGTGAACCAGGTGCATTACATAAACATATACAGTTGCATAAAAATAGGAAATGCACAATGTGGAGGACTTGGAATAAATGCATAGATGAAATGATATTAGCATACACAGATAAAAGCAGGGCGTAGAAGTGGTAATGCCAAGGGGGCGTTACACTTGCACACCCTAAATGCACACGTACTGACAGGCTGGAAGGAAGCATACAGGCTGCAAATTTGCAGAGGACCAGGTCAGACAGCATGGTGAATAGTGTGGTAGGCACGGACCACTGTTCTAACAATGCCACATAGTGTCATGAAATGTCATATAGAAACCACAATATGCCTTCAAAATATAGTGGCTAGAGCTGCCCCTCTCCTAGTCATAAGTAAGTGGACACATACAGGTAACACATATACAGGGTGGGCCATTTATATGGATACACCTTAATAGAATGGGAATGGTTGGTGATATTAACGTCCTGTTTGTGGCACATTAGTATATGTGAGGGGGGAAACTTTTCAAGATGGGTGGTTACCATGGTGGCCATTTTGAAGTCGGCCATTTTGAATCCAACTTTTGTTTTTTCAATAGGAAGAGGGTCATGTGACACATCAAACTTATTGGGAATTTCACAATAAAAACAATGATGTGCTTGGTTTTAACATAACTTTATTCTTTCAGGAGTTATTTACAAGTTTCTGACCAATTATAAAATATGTTCAATGTGCTGCCCATTGTGTTGGATTGTCAATGCAACCCTCTTCTCCCACTCTTCACACACTGATAGCAACACTACGCAGTATCCGTAGTTTCAGGTGCTGCACATCTCGTATCTTCACAGCATATGCTGTGAAGACACGAGATGTGCAGCACCTGAAACTGCGGATACCGGAAGCCTGTGCTAGCATTTCTCCTGCGGTGTTGCTATCAGTGTGTGAAGAGTGGGAGAAGAGGGTTGCATTGACAATCCAACACAATGGGCAGCACATTGAACATATTTTATAATTGGTCAGAAACTTGTAAATAACTCCTGAAAGAATAAAGTTATGTTAAAACCAAGCACATCATTGTTTTTATTGTGAAATTCCCAATAAGTTTGATGTGTCACATGACCCTCTTCCTATTGAAAAAACAAAAGTTGGATTCAAAATGGCCGACTTCAAAATGGCCACCATGGTAACCACCCATCTTGAAAAGTTTCCCCCCTCACATATACTAATGTGCCACAAACAGGAAGTTAATATCACCAACCATTCCCATTTTATTAAGGTGTATCCATATAAATGGCCTACCCTGTACATTACATATTGTAAATAAAGGATTCTCAATGAAAGTATTCGTCAGTCTGTATACCAATGGAAAACAAATCCATGGCATTCCAGATCCATTGTAATAAATGATAACTTGATTATTGATCACAAATTCATTTCACTCATTTATTCCAATATCAATTTTGTGCAATAATTGATATTTCAGTAAGTCCCTGATTTTTCTTATGTCCCGGTGGATGTAAGTGGGACCTATGTAGTCTCACACATCTCATGTAAATACCAATTAAACATACTGTATATTAGATATATTATCTAATTACACTTTAAGGTAAAATCCATTGATTTGCATGTTAAACAGGATAGATAGATGATATATAGATAGAGACCATAGATAGTTTGAGTGTCGAAGTGCCATGGCCTCTTCCTGAGCCAGTGATGTCACGTTCATCGTTCACATGACCTCGGCACGACTCAGTCCCATTCAAGTGAATAGATTGTAAGCTCTTGTGAGCAGGGCCCTCATTCCTAGTGTTTCAGTTGTATATTAGCCAGTTACCTTGTGATTTATTTTGTTTTGCACATGAACCCTCTGAAGTGCTGTGGAATATGCTGGCACTATATAAATAAATATTATTATGGGCCTGAGCTGCCATTCCAAGCACAGCAATTATACAATGTATCAGGAAACCACAGTACTGAGGTCTCTTCAAAAAGCCGATCAGATATTGATTACCTATCCTGCAGACAGGCCATCAATATCAAAATCTTGGACAACCCCTTTAATAGCAAAAAATCTGCAATTCGTGGTCTCCATTTTAGGACAAATAATGAATGGATAATGATCTATTTAGAATAAATTTGCTTAGCTCAAAAAAGTTGGCTTTCTGTACAGCTTCCAGTCCGTCTTTCTCCCTTGCAGGAAATCTGTACTCTGGAACTTGTACTGTTAAGAAGTCCCACTTCCTAGAATTGTTTCCCAGTAGGAAGCCTATATTTTTGCAGATTGAACAGCTGTCAGGTAATATGCTGCATGGAACATTTTTTTTTTACCATTGTAAAGAATAAGGCTACATTCACACGACCGTGGTGTTTTTTGCGGATACGCAAAACACGGATACCAGCCCATGCCGCCGCAATTGTTGACAAGAATAGGACATGTTTTGTTTTTTTGTGGGGCCACGGAATGGAGCAACGGATGCGGACAGCACAACGTATGCTGTCCGTATCTTTTGCAGCCCCATTGAAATGAATGGGTCCGCACCCGTTCCGCAAAATTTGCAGAACGGATGAGGACTGATTCACACGGTCGTGTGAATGTAGCCTAAGGCTGTGTTCACATCTGCATAGGCTACTTTCACACTCGCGTTTGGTGCGGATCCGTCATGGATCTGCACAGACGAATCCGTTCAGATAATACAACCGTCTGCATCCGTTCAGAACGGATCAGTTTGTATTATCTGTAACATAGCCAAGACGGGTCCGTCTTGAACACCATTGAAAGTCAATGGGGGACGGATCCGTTTTCTATTGTGCCATATTATGTCAGGGAAAATGGATCCGTCCCCATTGACTTACATCCCTTTGGCTCAGTTTTGTCAGACGGACATATAACGCTGCAAGCATCGTTTTGGTGTCCGCCTCCGAAGCGGAATGGAGGCGGAACGGAGCCAAACTGATGCATTCTGAGCGGATCCTTATCCATTCAGAACGCATTAGGGCAAAACTGATCCGTTTTGGACTGCTTGTGAGAGCCCTGAACGGAGCTCACAAACGGAAAGCCAAAACGCCAGTGTGAAAGTATCCTTATTGGACAGGCCTTGAGACCTTTGTAAGTGGTGACTAAACAGAGATAGGTAACCATAAACTATTGCTGCACATGGTGTAAAAACTAAATTTTTCGGAGCATCCTAGTTCCAGCACCACAATTTCTGTCCCTGGCACCTCCAGTCCCCACCAGACCAGACATGTAATTAATGGCAGCCTCCAGTGTTTTCCCAGTGCACATGCCAAATATGCAAAAGCTAAGACGTGAACATGGCACATACATGGTGAAAATAAAAGTGTGTCATATTTTAGGGAATAATTTATTACAAATACAAATTTATACAAATATATGAATAGGTATTTTATTTAATATTTTACATTACAGAGTTTTTCACCAGGATAAAAAGGCAGAGACACCATTTCAATAATGACACTCCACAATAATATTTCCTGACATTATATCTGAACTAAAAATATCAACTGGAAATAATGTATATGTTGGGATTGGGGTCACTGAGGCAGAGAAAGGAGTAAGAGCGATTAATATGGAGACAAATGGGCCTGCTGCTTTGTGCTGAGTTAGCAGTAAAGGTCAGAGAAGGGCCACTTGGTACTTGCAGGAAGCAAAATAACCGAAATAAATCACTATGATTTATCCCCAGTGTGACTAAATATAGACTATCTGTGGGGGGCCCTTTAAAAATAAAGAGTGGATCTCCATTCTACAACCAGTGCGAGTTCTAGCATTAATCTTTAGATGATGGTGGTTAATATTATTGATAGTGGGAAATATTTGGTCTAGATACCAAGTGCAGAGAAGCAAGTCTAAGATTTTTTTATGAATAGTATTGTTTTACTAAATAGTGTTTTTGCTACTCACATTTAATATGCATGTATAAGATGCTGAATGTTTTATTCACTGACAGCAAGAAGATATTAAAGGGGTATTCCAATCTTCCAATCTTGGACATTGGGGACATATGGCTAGGAAATGCCTCCAGTGTCTGATAGGGAATGGATCCCACTTATCCTAGTGATATGCCCCCAATGTTCAAGATGGGGCAACCCCTTTAAGAAAAATGTAACTGAAAGAAGGGATATTAGAAAATTGCATATTTACATTATACATTGATTAAACTGATACATTGATTAACTTAAAGGGGTTGTCTCACTTCAACAAATGGCATTTGTCATGTAGACACAGTTAATGGGGTTGTGCAGACCATATACAGTATTTGATGACTTATTATCAGGATAGGTCATCAATATATGATTGGCGGGGGTCCGACACCCAGTGCCCCTGCCAATCAGCTGTTTGAAGAGGGGTTGTGTTGCCTCCCTCACAGTGGTGTAGTTAGTGGCGTGCCTAGGGGAAGGGGCGGTGCGCCCCAAGTGCCGCCTCTCAGCGGGGAGCAATGAGTGCTTCCATCAATACAGATGGAAGCGCTCATTGCTGGAGCGCTGATGCCCACATACTGCGGTGGGGCATGTAAGTGCATAGTTTCCTGCCCCACCGCCAATCACCGCCATAGGCTTCAGGCCTATGCGGTTGTGAAAATCCCAGCGCAGGCGTGCGTGATGACGTCATTGCACACGCCCGTGCTGTGACGCAGCAGTACAGTGAAGTGTGCACGCCTTCCTCTGCGAGCAAGCGCAGGTGAGTATTTCGCTTTTAGGCTTATTTTTTTATTTTATTTTTTTTCGTTTTATGTGCCAACTTTGGGGGGACATGGGGGGACACACAGAAGGACATGTGGGGGGAAAATATGGTGGGATACTGTGTGGGGGCAAATTATTATGGGAGGGATTACTATGTGGGCAGAAATTATTATGGGAGGAATTACTATGTGTGGGACAAATTACTATATGGGGGCAGTGTTGGGGAAATTACTGTGGGGGCAGTGTGTGGGAAACTACTGTGTGGAGCAGTGTGGGGGAAACTACTGTGTGGGGGCAATGTGGGGGAAATTACTGTGTGGGGGCAGTGTGGGGGCAATTACTGTGTGGGGGCAGTGTGGGGGAAACAACTGTGTGGGGGCAGTGTGGGGGAAATTACTGTGTGGGAGAAACTACTGTGTGGGGGGGTAATGTGGGGTAAACTACTGTGTGGGGACAGTGTGGGGGAAACTACTGTGTGGGGGAAATTACTGTGGGGGGCTGTGCGGGGGAAATACTGTGTGGGGGCAGTTTGGGGGAAACAACTGTGTGGGGTCAGCAGTGTGGGGGAAATTACTGTGTAAGGGCAGTGTGGGGGAAACAACTGTGTGGGGGCAGTGTGGGGGAAACAACTGTGTGGGGGCAGTGTGGGGGTAATTACTGTAGGGGGCAGTGTGGGGGAAATGACTGTGGGGGCAGTGTGGGGGAAACTACTGTGTGGGAGCAATGTGAGGGAAACTACTGTGTGGGGGAAATTACTGTGTGGGGGCAGTGTGGGGGAAACTACTGTATGGGGCAGTGTGAGGCAAATTACTGTGTGGGAGAAACTACTGTGTGGGGGGCAATGTGGGGTAAACTACTGTGTGGGGGAAATTACTGTGGGGGGCTGTGCGGGGGGAAATACTGTGTGGGGCAGTGTGGGGGGAACTACTGTGTGGGGTCAGCAGTGTGGGGGAAATTACTGTGTAAGGGCAGTGTGGGGGAAATTACTGTAGGGGGCAGTGTGGGGGAAATTACTGTAGGGGGCAGTGTGGGGGAAATTACTGTGGGGGCAGTGTGGGGGAAATTACTGTGGGGGAAACTACTGTGTGGGGGAAATTACTGTGGGGGAAACTACTGTGTGGGAGCAATGTGAGGGAAACTACTGTGTGGGGGAAATTACTGTGGGGGCAGTGTGGGGGAAATTAGTGTGGGGGCAGTGGGGGGGGGAAACTACTGTGTGGGAGCAATGTGAGGGAAATTACTGTGTGGGGGAAATCACTGTGTGGGGGCAGTTTGGGGGAAACTACTGTATGGGGCAGTGTGAGGGAAATTACTGTGTGGGGGGAAACTACCACCAATGACTGGGCCTCCATGCGAGACCTGTGTGCCCTGTTGCGCTGTTTCGAGTACTCCACCAACATGGCCAGTGGCGATGACGCAGTTATCAGCGTTACAATACCACTTCTATGTCTCCTTGAGAAAACACTTAGGGCGATGATGGAAGAGGAGGTGGCCCAGGAGGAGGAGGAGGAGGAAGAGGGGTCATTTTTAGCACTTTCAGGCTAGTCTCTTCGAAGTGACTCAGAGGGAGGTTTTTTGCAACAGCAGAGGCCAGGTACAAATGTGGCCAGCCAGGGCCCACTACTGGAGGAGGATGAGGATGAGGAGGAGGTGGAGGAGGATGAGGATGAAGCATGGTCACAGCGGGGTGGCACCCAACGCAGCTTGGGCCCATCACTGGTGCGTGGCTGGGGGGAAACGCAGGACGATGACGATACGCCTCCCACAGAGGACAGCTTGTCCTTACCTCTGGGCAGCCTGGCACACATGAGCGACTACATGCTGCAGTGCTTGCGCAACGACAGCAGAGTTGCCCACATTTTAACGTGTGCGGACTACTGGGTTGCCACCCTGCTGGATCCACGGTACAAAGACAATGTGCCCACCTTACTTCCTGCACTGGAGCGTGATAGGAAAATGCGCGAGTACAAGCGCACGTTGGTAGACGCGCTACTGAGCGCATTCCCAAATGTCACAGGGGAACAAGTGGAAGCCCAAGGCCAAGGCAGAGGAGGAGCAAGAGGTCGCCAAGGCAGCTGTGTCACGGCCAGCTCCTCTGAGGGCAGGGTTAGCATGGCAGAGATGTGGAAAAGTTTTGTCAACACGCCACAGCTAACTGCACCACCACCTGATACGCAACGTGTTAGCAGGAGGCAACATTTCACTAACATGGTGGAACAGTACGTGTGCACACCCCTCCACGTACTGACTGATGGTTCGGCCCCATTCAACTTCTGGGTCTCTAAATTGTCCACGTGGCCAGAGCTAGCCTTTTATGCCTTGGGGGTGCTGGCCTGCCCGGTGCCCAGCGTTTTGTCTGAACGTGTATTCAGCACGGCAGGGGGCGTCATTACAGACAAACGCAGCCGCCTGTCTACAGTCAATGTGGACAAGCTGACGTTCATAAAAATGAACCAGGCATGGATCCCACAGGACCTGTCCATCCCTTGTGCAGATTAGACATTAACTTCCTCCCCTTAACCATATATTATTGTACTCCAGGGCACTTCCTCATTCAATCCTATTTTTATTTTCATTTTACCATTATATTGCGGGGCAACCCAAAGTTGAATGAACCTCTCCTCTGTCTGGGTGCCGGGGCCTAAATATCTGACAATGGACTGTTACAGTGGTGGGTGACGTGAAGCCTGATTCTCTGCTATGATATGAAGACTGATTCTCTGCTGACATGAAGCCAGATTCTCTGTAACAGGACCTCTCTCCTCTGCCTGGGTGCCGGGGCCTAAATTTATGACAATGGACTGTTACAGTGGTGGGTGACGTGAAGCATGATTCTCTGCTATGATATGAAGACTGATTCTCTGCTGACATGAAGCCAGATTCTCTGTTACGGGCCCTCTCTCCTCTGCCTGGGTGCCTGGGCCTAAATATCTGACAATGGACTGTTCCAGTGTTGGGTGACGTGAAGCATGATTCTCTGCTATGATATGAAGACTGATTCTCTGCTGACATGAAGCCAGATTCTCTGTTACGGGACCTCTCTCCTCTGCCTGGGTGCCTGGGCCTAAATATCTGACAATGGACTGTTCCAGTGTTGGGTGACGTGAAGCATGATTCTCTGCTATGATATGAAGACTGATTCTCTGCTGACATGAAGCCAGATTCTCTGTTATGGGACCTTTCTCCTCTGCCTGGGTGCCTGGGCCTAAATATCTGACAATGGACTGTTCCAGTGTTGGGTGACGTGAAGCATGATTCTCTGCTATGATATGAAGACTGATTCTCTGCTGACATGAAGCCAGATTCTCTGTTACGGGACCTCTCTCCTCTGCCTGGGTGCCGGGGCCTAAATATATGACAATGGACTGTTACAGTGGTGGGTGACGTGAAGCATGATTCTCTGCTATGATATGAAGACTGATTCTCTGCTGACATGAAGCCAGATTCTCTGTTATGGGACCTTTCTCCTCTGCCTGGGTGCCTGGGCCTAAATATCTGACAATGGACTGTTCCAGTGTTGGGTGACGTGAAGCATGATTCTCTGCTATGATATGAAGACTGATTCTCTGCTGACATGAAGCCAGATTCTCTGTTACGGGACCTCTCTCCTCTGCCTGGGTGCCGGGGCCTAAATATATGACAATGGACTGTTACAGTGGTGGGTGACGTGAAGCCAGATTCTCTGCTATGGGACCTCTCTCCAATTGATATTGGTTAATTTGTATTTATTTTATTTTTATTTTTATTCATTTCCCTATCCACATTTGTTTGCAGGGGATTTACCTACATGTTGCTGCCTTTTGCAGCCCTCTAGCCCTTTCCTGGGCTGTTTTACAGACTTTTTGTCCCCATTGACTTCAATGGGGTTCGGGTTCGGGACGAGGTTCGGGTCGGGTTCGGTTCCCGAACCCGAACATTTCTGGGAAGTTCGGCCGAACTTCTCGAACCCGAACATCCAGGTGTTCGCTCAACTCTACCAGTAAGTCTAATTGCTATTTTCCAGGTCATCCCTTATGACAACACCACAGGAGATGTACCAAATTAAAATTTAGGGTGGACCAAGTCTAAGGACAACATATCTCAGATATTTATCATTAGATAAAAATACAATTTCATAGAATCAGGAATAAACAAACTCTTTGATTCTGCCAGAAAAATCTTGATGACAGAATTTGTGAACCCAGTCACTGGGTAACTCTGAAATGTCTCTTTATCTGCATCCTTGATCAACAGACCTACCTCTGTTTATAAACTTAAATACTTAATTAGAGGTTGAATAAATTGTCTTATTAGATATCGGCCATAAAAAGGATGCCCTTTACCTCTAAGCCTAGTCTATATAGTAAGCGACTCGCTCTAAACCATATAAAATATTGTAACATCATATATAACCACTTAATTGTTATAATCTGATAAACAACTAACTCTGGAAAGTCTACAAGGTATATGTAAGAAACCGAGCCAAGCTGACAGCACTGGCACACGGGAGGCATGGACATCAACGATGAGGTAATCGAAACTGTACCATTAACTTCATACCGGTGCAGGACAAGATGGGATCCCATACCGGGAGGTGTTGGTATGAACTCAAGGGAGAAGAAAGGAGAAAGAACCCTCCCAATGAAACCAGTCCAACCAAGAACCTACCTGCCCACATAGCTTCAAGGTCAGAGGCAGTCTTAATGGATTCACAAGATCTTTACATGGCACTAGCCAGGAGACACAGGGACTGAGGAGTGGCAAAGAATTACAGGAACTGTGCAGCATACATAGCCGCAGCTTATATTGTGAGAATGGCTGTAAGTGTGAATGTGGACAGAGGAATGCACAGTCTCTATTGCCTTTTTGTAGCTCTCTGGGTTAGTGTGCAGTGAGGGGAGTCTTCTTCCCGGAGGAGACCGAGGTGCTGCACTTGAGGTTATGGGTATTAGGTGCAATGAAGGCAGGGTCCCTGATGTTCGAGACATCAGCACCCTTAGGTGCAAATAGAATAACATAGAGAAGAGTCTAGTTGGGCATAAGTTGACATTTACTGAAAATTACTAGTCTTGAGGTAGATATATCAATATACTGCTGTAATCCATACAAGAAGAGTTCTCAGCCAGGATGGTGCTGCCTTCCATATAACAGGTCTGGGTAGGAACTTTACTAAATTTCAGTGTTATGGTCACACTAATGTTCCTTTAACTTCAGGCTGACCCATACTATCTCCAGGTGTAGAGTATACCATACCCTATAAATCACATGGCCGGTACACATATATGTCTTGCACTCCTTGAATTACATACAATTTCTATTAATATTGTCCACATTGTCCAAGAGAAATGTGGCTCCAAGTACAACTTTGCGTGAATAGGCTCTGTAGGTTACTCCACTCACTAAATGATAGTAGAGTGCATAGATTGAACTACCACTCATCTCCACTAGGTTTTCCCTATTCATTCTGTCACACTAGGTCCTTACCTGAGGTTTTCTCCTTAGGACCCCTTTAGCTTTAATTTAACTTCCTGCCGCCTACCTTGTTACTTTTAAGTGTCAGGGCACCAGTAGGAGGCAAGTGTCAGCCGGCCACTGCCCGGAGGCAAGTGTCAGCCGGCCACTGCCCGGAGGCAAGTGTCAGCCGGCCACTGCCCGGAGGCAAGTGTCAGCCGGCCACTGCCCGGTGGCAAGCATACATGGAGATAGCAAATGGCAGAAGGCCATACACGGAGGCAGCAAGTGGCAGCAGGCCATAACCAGAGGCAACAAGTGGAAGCAGGCCATACCCGGAGACAGCAAGTGGCAGCAGGCCATACCCGGAGGCAGCAAGTGGCAGCAGACCATACACGGAGGAAGCAAGTGGCAGCAGGCCATACACGGAGGCAGCAAGTGGCAGCAGGCCATACACGGAGGCAGCAAGTGGCAGCAGGCCATACCCGGAGGCAGCAAGTGGCAGCAGGCCATACCCGGAGGCAGCAAGTGGAAGCAGGCCATACCCGGAGGCAGCAAGTGGAAGCAGGCCATACCCGGAGGCAGCAAGTGGAAGCAGGCCATACCCGGAGGCAGCAAGTGGCAGCAGGCCATACCCGGAGGCAGCAAGTGGCAGCAGACCATACACGGAGGCAGCAAGTGGCAGCAGGCCATATACAGAAGCAAGCGGCAGCAGGCCATGCACAGGGGCAAGTGGCAGCAGGCCAAGCACAGCGGCAAGTGGCAGCAAGCCATGCACAGAGGCAGGTGGCAGCAGGCCATTGTAGGAGGGTTCAAGGAATGATTGTGGATGATAGATATGTGTTACCAAGGTTCCTGGCCTCGGTGAAGTAAGAGCCGGTTTCATGTGTTAGCAGCAGTTGCTGTTTGACACGTTGCTATTTAGTATGAATATAATAGCTGATCCGGGACGGCTCTTACTGGGAGTAGTCAAAGTGCTGGGTGGGTGACTACTCCCCACATTCCAGGCCGGGTCTTGGTTTTGGGCTATAAAACACAGGCAGCACTGTCAGGTAGTAAAACACCAAAAAAGTAATTATCATAAATATCTCGCATGGAGTTATTCGTATATCACCTAAAATGCTCAAAAAGCTTCCACACAAGAAATTATTATAATCAATAAGTTCCTTTATTAGACATCCATTAACGGTATATCATTAAAAACATACACAAAAGCAGCATTAATGGGAACACGATAGTGTTACAAACAAATGCCCCAAGAGGAAGCGTGAAGCGAAACTATCGTCAGGCAGCTGCTCTAGACCCGGGTCAGTAAGGAATGTGATTTGTTGTACTCTGTGCACTTTGAATTTTTTTTCTCCCCCTGCAGTCTCTGTTGTGTGGGGTTGCACACAGGCTCACACCGCCTTACATGGTTGTAGTGTTTTGCCATTTATGCTCTCGGTGCACCTTGCCATATGAGCCCCACTCAGCTGACACTGCCACAACTGCGTGTGGGGGGAGCACTGTCAGGTAGTATGGATTACTCCTCTCTGACAGTGGAGCTCTGTCAGTCTCTGTGTTGAGACCTGCTACCTTGTTGGTGTGAAAGCAGGTGGATTCTGATTTGTCCAAGGACTTTTTCTTTGCTGCATAGTGTGAACGAACACCAGAATCAGAAGGTGACTGTTTTCCTTGAAACTGAATTTTTGTTTTGTCATTTACTTAATGTGTGAATAAACAGTGAACTGTTTAATTCAAAGACTTTGTTGTTGCCTCTATACTGCATCTGCTAACCTGCCTACCAGAGCAAATCCCCACACCATGCACAGAGGCACAGAAGCAACGTGCCAGGCACAGAAGCCATGAGGCGGCACGCTGGGCAACAGAAGCCATGAGGCGGCACGCCAGGCACAGAAGCAATGAGGCTAGACGCCGGGCACAGAGGCTATGAGGCGGCACTCCGGGCACAGTATAAATTTTTCCGAGATAAAAGAATCAAGTCAGACATAACTAAGCCAGGTTGCTAGACCTGAAAGCTTTAAGACTGCAACCTCGTCAATTGAATGCAGCTTGAAGATGTTAACTCCACATTGAGTCCTCATTAAAGAAACAGGTGATGCTACTATCGTCTGAGTTCCCATTTAGATCCACACACAGATTCTCAATTAAAGTGTTGAGGCAATCCAGCTGCTTTAACACATGCATGGTTTACTTACCTGACAAATAGTTTGCATGATTTACTTACCAATCTGGATGTGCTGCCAAAGCAAGCACCGATATTGTCATGCAGCTTTTTCCAGCACTTGCATACAAAGAGTTGGTAAGGAGAAAAGGCCCCCTTCCACCTGCAGACTGTTCAGGCGCACTGAGGCGCGATTCTGCTGAACTGCATTAAAGAACAGTAGATCTAGGCTCCATAAACCCATGGTCGTCCTAGTGCAGCAACCATCAGCTGCATTACCCACTTAATCCGGGTTAGGAGCAAGCCAAGGGACCTGCGCAAAAATGGTACTGGCATGGCCGCTTATAGGGTAGGAAGGATGAGGATGAACCCAACCATCAAACCCAGGCCATCAGAGAAGCCACCTATAGGCTTTTTTAGTGAGGTAACCACCAGCTGCATTACCCACTTCATCAGGGTTAGGAGCAAGCCAGGGGACCTCTGCATAATAGGTACTGGCACAGACACTTATAGGGTAGGAAGGGTGAACCCAGGCCATCAGAGAACCCACCTATAGGCTCGGACTCTGCCAGGTGGGTTCCAGGCTGCTAAGGGACCTCTACCCCGAGATGTATTAGCAAGGCTATTAGAGACCTAGAAGAAGAGGCCCGACACCCCCCGATCCTAGACCCAGCCTTAGGCCCTAAAAGTTCTTGTAGAATCTGTTCAACCCTAGCGCATGGAACTTCTCTGCGTCTATCCTCTGTAGGGACAGGAAGAAGACTGTTGGGTGGAGGTGGGAGGGACCTTTTAACCTCTCTCAATATCGGGCAACAATCAGACAACAACATAAATCTGAAAATATTATTTTATATTCGCAACATGTTGCATAAAAATCACAATAAAATACAATAAAATTACAATGAAATTATAATATATAACCATATAAAAACATATAGAACGTGATCCCCTCTAAAAGCGCTAATTAGTCTGTCTGGCTTTAATGTGCGGTTTCCCTGATAGCCACCAGGGTAAAGCCAAGGGAACAGTTGCGTTGTAAAAGAGTCACAATGAGTTTTGATACAATATTGCTTGGGAGTTTAAATGTACTTTACCACTCCTATGGGTTGGATTTCCTGTAAGATGCAGTCGCTCTGTGAGCTGCGTGGAAATGTAAGTCCGATCTCTTTAGATTAAAACACCCGGCTGTTTGACGATGATCTTTGTTACTTTGGCCTTCCAGGACCTGCTTGTGGCGTCCCACGTGGTGCTACTGGATAGGTCACGTGACTTTCGATTCCAGGCGGGGTTTTCAAATCTGTTCAGTATCCGATCATAGATGTTAAATGCTTCCTTTTCTTGTCCCTCACTGTCTGCAAACCAAACGCGTTTCGGGGTACAGCAGCCCCTTCCTCAGTGGTACAGACAATGGGTTTGAAAGGTCATTTTTATATCGTCCTTAATTGGTCAATTGCATGCTGGGACAGTGAGGGGCATGGAAGATCCGGATATGGATTTTCATCTTATAGGGATCCAATTATAAACTCAAATGTTCCAAATACAATGTAATACAGATCCATATGTCCTTAACATTGGTAACATATATCTTTTCAATTGTTTTTACCTTGGTTAAAATCTATAACTTTAATTTGAATTAACAATAATAAGAATGAATAAAAATATGAATAAAAATATAAATAAAACGCATAAGTGTGCTGGTAATATAGTCCAATTCACCAAAAACGCACCTGCGGTTCCTATGCGTTTGTAATATAACATTAAAACAATATCTAAAAACCGATGATGGTGAGCTAATGTATCATGAATGAAGTCTCAATTTTCCATGTGGAATGATCATCTCACATCCCTCGTAAATATGTGGAGACCTATGTTTCATTAAATTGAAATATTAAATTGAAACAAATGAATATTTTTCATTATTTTTCACTTAAACGATCTCACATTATATATTCTCATCCAAAACTTCAAACTGACCCAAAAACGCACCTGCGGTTTCGGTGCGTTTCTGGTGCGTTTTTTCTAAAATTTAGTAAAATTTAATAAAATTCAAAGTTTAGGCCGAAGATGATGAGGGGAAGCGCTTTTCGTATTTCTTTTTCGTATATATACTGTTTATGATGTATATAGGGATGCGAGCCTGCCAGGAAGGGGAGATCTGGGTGCCAGTAACACGGCCAGACGCCAGATGCCTCATTCATGACAGACCAACATCCCCCTACAGAAATCCAAAGAGTTCTATGTCTGCATTTAGACCCCTTGGGATGAGTGAGTCAAACTCGAAAATCCTCTTTGATTCATTTCTAGACATTCTGAGGATATGGTTTCCTCCTCTCCACGGATATTCTACTTTTTCTATTGCCATGTATATTAGGCTGGATGGATCACTTCTGTGGTGGTCCCTATAATGTTTGGATAGGGAGTGTAATTCGTATCCTTTCTTTATATTATTTACGTGTTCTGATATCCTTTTCTTTAGAGTGCGTTTCGTGCGTCCTATGTACTGTTTTTGACATGGGCACTCAATCAGATAAATCACGTTTGTCGAATCACATGTTAAGCCCTCTCTAATCTCCAGAGAAAATGAGTTTTGGGTCGAGCTTACCTTCAGAGTCTTTTTTGGGAACGAAGTAATTCTGCAATTGGAGCACCGTCCACATCTATAAAAACCCTTGAAGGATAACCAGTTTTGTTTCTGCATCCCGCATTCTTTATTTTTTATGTTCTTTATAGAGGGCGCTACCTTCAATCCCAAATTTGAGGCCCTAGTGTAGGTAATCTGTGGTTTATTACTAAGTATGGATCCAATGATTTTATCTCCTAGCAAATGATGCCAATACTTCCCAATAATTCTCTCCATACTCTTATATTGGGCGTGAAATGGTAAGATCATTCTTATTGTCTCATCATTTGCTAATTTTTGCCTAGGGATAAAAAAATCATCTCTATCCATTGATTTGACCTCTTCCAATGATTTCTCTAGATAGTGAGCTGGGTATTGTCTATCAACAAATTGTTGTTTAAGGGTTTCTGCTTCCATCATAAACTGTTGATCACTAGTACAATTTCGTTTTAGCCTCCTGAATTGTCCTTTGGGAACATTAATGAGCCACCTCGGTAGGTGACAACTCGTATATAATATGTAGCTATTTTTGCTTACCAATTTGTGGTGTGTGCTGCATATTAATTTATTTCCCTCAACCTTGATGTTAAGGTCCAAAAATTGTATATTTTTCATATCAATTGTGGAAGTGAATTTTAGGTTCAGGTTATTTGTATTTATTTCTTCCAAAAAGGCAGTTAGGGACGCCATCGTGTCCTGCCATATAAACACAATGTCGTCTATATAACAACGCCATAGTACCAGACTCGTCCCCAGCCTTGGTTGGATGACAGTGGATTCCCACTCTGCCATAAATAAATTGGCATAACTGGGGGCGAATCTGGTACCCATGGCGGTGCCCTTACACTGAACGTAAAAATCTCCATTGAAGGAAAAATAATTATGTGTCAGTATATATCTGACTCCCTCTATTATATACTGTATCTGTTCTACCCTCATAGCTTTACTCAGGACTAATTGTTGTTGGAGTGCTCCCAAGCCTTGTTCATGGTCTATTATTGTATATAGGGAGTTAACATCCAATGTGCCCAATATATATCCTTCTTTATATTCCATCTCCTCCAAAATCCTGATCACCTCAGTGGTGTCTTTGATATAAGAAGGTATGTTTTTCACAATAGGTTGTAGTACTTGATCGATATATCTTGACAAATTGGAGGAGATGGAATTAATCCCCGATATTATGGGCCTTCCTGGGGGTTTTACTAAACTCTTATGTATCTTGGGAATACAGTACATTACTGGCATTCTTTTTTCTGTGTTCATAATATATTTGGCCTCCTGTTCCAACAAAACACCCGAGGTGGTGCCCCTTTTACAGTATTGAATTAATCGTTTGAAATAATCATCCGTGGGGTCTCGTTTTAATTTAGTGTATGTGGTCTCATCATTTAATTGTCGCAGACATTCCTCTATATAATCACTTGTATTGAGAACCACTATAGCACCCCCTTTATCTGCTGGTCTTATTGTTATGTCATTGATGGATTGTAATTGTTTAACTGCTTCTATTTCCTTTCTAGATAAATTGTATCTCAAGTTGTTACCCTTTAATTTCCTCAGATCATCTTCAACACACTTTTTAAAAGTTGCCATATGATGGCTAATCTCTTGTTTTGGATATTTTTTTGAATTCATTCTTAAACTTGTATGTACGTATTGGTCATTGTCTAAATTGACATTAGTCACCACCATCGGATTTTTCATAAAATATTTTTTCAGACAAAGCTTTCTGATAAATTTTTCCACACCTATATATGTGGAAAATTTATCCAATTTCGTAGTAGGAGCGTATTTTAGACCTTTGTTTAATAAAGTGACCTGTGCATCCGAAAGTTGGGTACTACTTAGATTCACTATACTCGATGTGTCTTCTGTTTGTTGTACCTGTTTCTTTTTACAGTGTCTCCCTCTTCTAACCTTTCTTCTACCCTGTGGGATTGTACTCGTGTCTGTGTTCTCACCTCCTGATTCTGTGATGGGTAGTGATTTCGTGATGAATAATGATTCTGTCTGGGATGGTAATAATCGTTGTGATTGTGTCTCTGTGATTTGTCTCTCGTGGGTGTATGTCGGTGTCTCAAGTTGTATTGGTGAGGTTGCCTCTGTTCCCTCGTGTTGTCCCTTACTGGGGTAGGTGTCCGTGTTTTTCTCATTCTTGTTTTGTGGTGGGGGGGAGTGTAGTCTAAAAAAAGGGGTGTTGAAAGTGACTCATACCGATTAGATGTTGAGACATTGTAATGGTTTTGATCTCTCTTTCTATTTGCATCATCATTTCTTTGTAATCTTGGAAATTCAATTGCATACTCATTAGTAATGGATTCTTCCACAGCTGTATTGGGAATACCACTAGTATTGAGCTGCTTTAATTTTTTACATTTTTTATGCATAATGTCTTTCTCCAGTGTATCTAAATTTCTACAGATTCTCTGTTGCCATTTCTGTACTTGTTCTGTGTTTTGAAATTGATCCACTGTTGATTTCAAATCAATAATCTGGTCTGAAATTTCACTTAAAATTTGTGTCCGTCTATTAATAATAATGTGAATCAAACTAATGGATTGTGCTTTAAGGAAAGTGTCCCACTCTTTTCTAAATGTATCATTCACCAAATCCAGTGCAGGTGTCTTATTGAGTGTTAATCCCTTAGGGATATTTCCATTTTGTAAATATTGATTGAGAGCTTTTACTTCCCATTTATTGCGTAATTGCTTTTGCAGCAGTTTTTCTAGATTGTAATAGCTCTCATCAATATCTCTTTCAGGTTGGTCACAATTATTTTTTGAATTTTCAAAATTATACGCATCCATTATTTTGTATTTGTTGTCTATATGCTGCCAGATATCCATAGTGTACCAGTGGGAGCTCAGCCAAGGGAGACAGAAAGGCAATAGCAAAAGGATTTGGCGGCTCACTCACTGTTAACCTATGGAGTAGGTGCTCTACCACACAGCACTCCCTATTGCTGATAAAATACAGTTAAAGAAAATAGAGTTTGGCGTCACTCAATATCGGGCAACAATCAGACAACAACATAAATCTGAAAATATTATTTTATATTCGCAACATGTTGCATAAAAATCACAATAAAATACAATAAAATTACAATGGAATTATAATATATAACCATATAAAAACATATAGAACGTGATCCCCTCTAAAAGCGCTAATTAGTCTGTCTGGCTTTAATGTGCGGTTTCCCTGATAGCCACCAGGGTAAAGCCAAGGGAACAGTTGCGTTGTAAAAGAGTTAACAGTGAGTGAGCCGCCAAATCCTTTTGCTATTGCCTTTCTGTCTCCCTTGGCTGAGCTCCCACTGGGACACTATGGATATCTGGCAGCATATAGACAACAAATACAAAATAATGGATGCGTATAATTTTGAAAATTCAAAAAATAATTGTGACCAACCTGAAAGAGATATTGATGAGAGCTATTACAATCTAGAAAAACTGCTGCAAAAGCAATTACGCAATAAATGGGAAGTAAAAGCTCTCAATCAATATTTACAAAATGGAAATATCCCTAAGGGATTAACACTCAATAAGACACCTGCACTGGATTTGGTGAATGATACATTTAGAAAAGAGTGGGACACTTTCCTTAAAGCACAATCCATTAGTTTGATTCACATTATTATTAATAGACGGACACAAATTTTAAGTGAAATTTCAGACCAGATTATTGATTTGAAATCAACAGTGGATCAATTTCAAAACACAGAACAAGTACAGAAATGGCAACAGAGAATCTGTAGAAATTTAGATACACTGGAGAAAGACATTATGCATAAAAAATGTAAAAAATTAAAGCAGCTCAATACTAGTGGTATTCCCAATACAGCTGTGGAAGAATCCATTACTAATGAGTATGCAATTGAATTTCCAAGATTACAAAGAAATGATGATGCAAATAGAAAGAGAGATCAAAACCATTACAATGTCTCAACATCTAATCGGTATGAGTCACTTTCAACACCCCTTTTTTTAGACTACACTCCCCCCCACCACAAAACAAGAATGAGAAAAACACGGACACCTACCCCAGTAAGGGACAACACGAGGGAACAGAGGCAACCTCACCAATACAACTTGAGACACCGACATACACCCACGAGAGACAAATCACAGAGACACAATCACAACGATTATTACCATCCCAGACAGAATCATTATTCATCACAAAATCACTACCCATCACAGAATCAGGAGGTGAGAACACAGACACGAGTACAATCCCACAGGGTAGAAGAAAGGTTAGAAGAGGGAGACACTGTAAAAAGAAACAGGTACAACAAACAGAAGACACATCGAGTATAGTGAATCTAAGTAGTACCCAACTTTCGGATGCACAGGTCACTTTATTAAACAAAGGTCTAAAATACGCTCCTACTACGAAATTGGATAAATTTTCCACATATATAGGTGTGGAAAAATTTATCAGAAAGCTTTGTCTGAAAAAATATTTTATGAAAAATCCGATGGTGGTGACTAATGTCAATTTAGACAATGACCAATACGTACATACAAGTTTAAGAATGAATTCAAAAAAATATCCAAAACAAGAGATTAGCCATCATATGGCAACTTTTAAAAAGTGTGTTGAAGATGATCTGAGGAAATTAAAGGGTAACAACTTGAGATACAATTTATCTAGAAAGGAAATAGAAGCAGTTAAACAATTACAATCCATCAATGACATAACAATAAGACCAGCAGATAAAGGGGGTGCTATAGTGGTTCTCAATACAAGTGATTATATAGCGGAATGTCTGCGACAATTAAATGATGAGACCACATACACTAAATTAAAACGAGACCCCACGGATGATTATTTCAAACGGTTAATTCAATACTGTAAAAGGGGCACCACCTCGGGTGTTTTGTTGGAACAGGAGGCCAAATATATTATGAACACAGAAAAAAGAATGCCAGTAATGTACTGTATTCCCAAGATACATAAGAGTTTAGTAAAACCCCCAGGAAGGCCCATAATATCGGGGATTAATTCCATCTCCTCCAATTTGTCAAGATATATCGATCAAGTACTACAACCTATTGTGAAAAACATACCTTCTTATATCAAAGACACCACTGAGGTGATCAGGATTTTGGAGGAGATGGAATATAAAGAAGGATATATATTGGGCACATTGGATGTTAACTCCCTATATACAATAATAGACCATGAACAAGGCTTGGGAGCACTCCAACAACAATTAGTCCTGAGTAAAGCTATGAGGGTAGAACAGATACAGTATATAATAGAGGGAGTCAGATATATACTGACACATAATTATTTTTCCTTCAATGGAGATTTTTACGTTCAGTGTAAGGGCACCGCCATGGGTACCAGATTCGCCCCCAGTTATGCCAATTTATTTATGGCAGAGTGGGAATCCACTGTCATCCAACCAAGGCTGGGGACGAGTCTGGTACTATGGCGTCGTTATATAGACGACATTGTGTTTATATGGCAGGACACGATGGCGTCCCTAACTGCCTTTTTGGAAGAAATAAATACAAATAACCTGAACCTAAAATTCACTTCCACAATTGATATGAAAAATATACAATTTTTGGACCTTAACATCAAGGTTGAGGGAAATAAATTAATATGCAGCACACACCACAAATTGGTAAGCAAAAATAGCTACATATTATATACGAGTTGTCACCTACCGAGGTGGCTCATTAATGTTCCCAAAGGACAATTCAGGAGGCTAAAACGAAATTGTACTAGTGATCAACAGTTTATGATGGAAGCAGAAACCCTTAAACAACAATTTGTTGATAGACAATACCCAGCTCACTATCTAGAGAAATCATTGGAAGAGGTCAAATCAATGGATAGAGATGATTTTTTTATCCCTAGGCAAAAATTAGCAAATGATGAGACAATAAGAATGATCTTACCATTTCACGCCCAATATAAGAGTATGGAGAGAATTATTGGGAAGTATTGGCATCATTTGCTAGGAGATAAAATCATTGGATCCATACTTAGTAATAAACCACAGATTACCTACACTAGGGCCTCAAATTTGGGATTGAAGGTAGCGCCCTCTATAAAGAACATAAAAAATAAAGAATGCGGGATGCAGAAACAAAACTGGTTATCCTTCAAGGGTTTTTATAGATGTGGACGGTGCTCCAATTGCAGAATTACTTCGTTCCCAAAAAAGACTCTGAAGGTAAGCTCGACCCAAAACTCATTTTCTCTGGAGATTAGAGAGGGCTTAACATGTGATTCGACAAACGTGATTTATCTGATTGAGTGCCCATGTCAAAAACAGTACATAGGACGCACGAAACGCACTCTAAAGAAAAGGATATCAGAACACGTAAATAATATAAAGAAAGGATACGAATTACACTCCCTATCCAAACATTATAGGGACCACCACAGAAGTGATCCATCCAGCCTAATATACATGGCAATAGAAAAAGTAGAATATCCGTGGAGAGGAGGAAACCATATCCTCAGAATGTCTAGAAATGAATCAAAGAGGATTTTCGAGTTTGACTCACTCATCCCAAGGGGTCTAAATGCAGACATAGAACTCTTTGGATTTCTGTAGGGGGATGTTGGTCTGTCATGAATGAGGCATCTGGCGTCTGGCCGTGTTACTGGCACCCAGATCTCCCCTTCCTGGCAGGCTCGCATCCCTATATACATCATAAACAGTATATATACGAAAAAGAAATACGAAAAGCGCTTCCCCTCATCATCTTCGGCCTAAACTTTGAATTTTATTAAATTTTACTAAATTTTAGAAAAAACGCACCAGAAACGCACCGAAACCGCAGGTGCGTTTTTGGGTCAGTTTGAAGTTTTGGATGAGAATATATAATGTGAGATCGTTTAAGTGAAAAATAATGAAAAATATTCATTTGTTTCAATTTAATATTTCAATTTAATGAAACATAGGTCTCCACATATTTACGAGGGATGTGAGATGATCATTCCACATGGAAAATTGAGACTTCATTCATGATACATTAGCTCACCATCATCGGTTTTTAGATATTGTTTTAATGTTATATTACAAACGCATAGGAACCGCAGGTGCGTTTTTGGTGAATTGGACTATATTACCAGCACACTTATGCGTTTTATTTATATTTTTATTCATATTTTTATTCATTCTTATTATTGTTAATTCAAATTAAAGTTATAGATTTTAACCAAGGTAAAAACAATTGAAAAGATATATGTTACCAATGTTAAGGACATATGGATCTGTATTACATTGTATTTGGAACATTTGAGTTTATAATTGGATCCCTATAAGATGAAAATCCATATCCGGATCTTCCATGCCCCTCACTGTCCCAGCATGCAATTGACCAATTAAGGACGATATAAAAATGACCTTTCAAACCCATTGTCTGTACCACTGAGGAAGGGGCTGCTGTACCCCGAAACGCGTTTGGTTTGCAGACAGTGAGGGACAAGAAAAGGAAGCATTTAACATCTATGATCGGATACTGAACAGATTTGAAAACCCCGCCTGGAATCGAAAGTCACGTGACCTATCCAGTAGCACCACGTGGGACGCCACAAGCAGGTCCTGGAAGGCCAAAGTAACAAAGATCATCGTCAAACAGCCGGGTGTTTTAATCTAAAGAGATCGGACTTACATTTCCACGCAGCTCACAGAGCGACTGCATCTTACAGGAAATCCAACCCATAGGAGTGGTAAAGTACATTTAAACTCCCAAGCAATATTGTATCAAAACTCATTGTGACTCTTTTACAACGCAACTGTTCCCTTGGCTTTACCCTGGTGGCTATCAGGGAAACCGCACATTAAAGCCAGACAGACTAATTAGCGCTTTTAGAGGGGATCACGTTCTATATGTTTTTATATGGTTATATATTATAATTTCATTGTAATTTTATTGTATTTTATTGTGATTTTTATGCAACATGTTGCGAATATAAAATAATATTTTCAGATTTATGTTGTTGTCTGATTGTTGCCCGATATTGAGTGACGCCAAACTCTATTTTCTTTAACTGTATTTTATCAGCAATAGGGAGTGCTGTGTGGTAGAGCACCTACTCCATAGGTTAACAGTGAGTGAGCCGCCAAATCCTTTTGCTTTTAACCTCTCTGCTTCCTGTCCCAAGAAGGTCAAAGGGGAACATCCTCCAGTGGTGCTGTCATGAGGGATGACCTGGAAGTCCAGTTTTTGGGGTTTTTAAAAAGTGTTTGCTTTCTTCAGAAATCACCATAATATCAATGGTGATAAATCTCAATAAAGATGAATTGTAGTTACGTACATAATCCTTGGAAATGGGACAAAATCATTACCCGGTGCTAGCAACCAAGAGTAAGGTAAGGTAAGGTAGAGCCCAGAATACAGAGACTTAATGGCAATGCATAGAGCCTGTATAGCATTTGATAGAGCCTCTATGACAGTACGTAGAGCCTGTGTGGCTGTACATAGAACCTGTATGTCAGCAAACAGAGGAAGGATGGCTGTATATAGAACTTGTATGGCAATTTATAGAGCCAGTATGGCAGACTGTAGACAGAGACTGTATGACAGTAAACAGAGCCTGTGTAGCAGTGCATGGAGACTGTATGGAGTATGGCAGTAAACAGAGTCTATATAACAGTACACAGAGCCTGTATGGCAGTACATAGAGCCTGTGTGACAGTACACAGAGCCTTTTATGGGAGCAAACAGAGGAAGGATGGCTGTATATAGAACTTGTATGGCAATTTATAGAGCCAGTATGGCAGACTGTACACAGAGACTGTATGACAGTAAACAGAGCCTGTATAGCAGTACATGGAGACTGTATGGAGTATGGCAGTAAACAGAGTCTGTATAACAGTACACAGAGCCTGTATGGCAGTACATAGAGCCTGTGTGACAGTACACAGAGCCTTTTATGGGAGTAAACAGAGGCTACATAGTAGTACAACCTGTATGGCAGTACATAGAGCATGTGTGAAAGTACAAAGAGTCCGTATAACAGTACACAGGGGGCTGCATCTGAGTACACAGAACCTATGTGGCAGTACAGAAGCTGTATGGCAGTATTGCCATAGTTTTTACAAAATATAACTTGTGGCAAATCCACAAGATATCCACAAAATGTCATGTTTTTTGGCATTTTGACAGATTTTTTTTTCCTGTTCAAAAATGTTAATATTAGTGTTTTATTGAATTCCAGGATAGAAAGCACCATTTAAAAAAATACAGGTAACATGAAAAAATGCATTACATTTTTTACAGTTTTGGTGTTTTTTTCAACACCAATTCAAATTTGTGTGTGAAGGAAGCATAAAATGATATTCTCTGATAGGGCAAATAGAAACTGAGGATACTTAGGATTTCATGAAACTGAAATAGCCCTTTAAGTTTAGGTCAGTTGTAGGATTAGTAAATCTTCCCCAGTATGTCCTAAAAGCTACACAGTTGTCAACTACAATATTACATTAAAGAATTGTTCTAAAGCGAGAATGGAGACTGGGTTAACCTATCATAGGGCTTGCTGGAGTGGATGCGAGGGGAGTGGTGTTCCTGTCCAGTTGGGGCAGTCAATGTGGAGAGGCTAGTTGGTAGCACCACATATTATTTCCAAGCTTTGGGGCACAATTCTTCTAATAATTATATACAGTGCCAGTACAGTGCCCCAGAAAACTAATGCAAATGGTTAAAGGGATTCTATTATCAGATTTTACCCCTATAACCTAAAGATATCCTCATGTTCGGACTAAGAAGAAGAATCCTAAACTGGCCTTATTAAACCTCACTGAGGCTCTATTTGTCCAAAAAACAGGTTTTTATAACCTGCCAATCATTTACTTAAGGTGCCCAAGGGGAGGTCCGTTAATACAGGGTGCCCGTCCGCACCCCTCGCCGTCCGGTGCCCAGCGCCGCCTTCCGTCTTCATCGCCGCCTTCCCTGTCTTCAGCGCCGCCTTCTACAGCTCAGCACCGCCTCCGCAATCCTCCCCGTCCCTCTGCCAGATCCCGCGCCTGCGCACTAAGCTCAGACAATCTGCAGGTCATATTAGGGTTGAGCGAAGTGCGCATCACGCCAGCGCATGCGCACTTCGCTCAATGAAGCCGCTGCCAGGAGTCCGCACGGGCGCATCAGGCCGAGCCTAGTGCGCAGGCACGGGATCTGGCAAAGGGACGGGAGGATTGCAGAGGCGGCGCTGAGCTGTAGAAGGCGGCGATGAAAACGGAAGGCGGCGCTGGGCACCGGACGGCGAGGGGTGCGGACGGGCACCCTGTATTAACGGACCTCCCCTTGGGCACCTTAAGTAAGTGATTGGCAGTTATAAAAACCAGTTTTTTGGACAAAAAGAGCCTCAGTGAGGTTTAATAAGGCCAGTTTAGGATTCTTCTTCTTAGTCCGGACATGAGGATATCTTTAGGTTATAGGGGTAAAATCTGATGACAGAAGCCCTTTAATTACTGCCAAAAAGGTTAATTAAAAAGGGGTTTTAAGAAATTTTCTTGCTGATGACTTATCGTCAGTACTACGTAACACTTCTATGGGCTTTCGGGTTCGTGCCTCCGCATTGCAAAAAGATAGAACATTCAAGTCAATGGGTCCGCATCGCAATATAGAGTGCACACGGCGATACAGTCATGTGCATGAGCCTTAATTTATCATGAGTAATTAACCACTTTTTGCCTTATGTACATAGGAGACAGTCTATGTGGGAACTTGTGTGGCGCCTTACAATCCCCCCATATCACTGGATATGGAACTGAATGGCAGCAGGACTCAAAGTAGCAGTACACAGAGCTGAACAAGAGGTGGGAGCAATGAGGGTAAGTATATAGTCTGGGGCAGTGGCGTACCTACCATTTAGGCAGACCACGCAGCTGCTATGGGGCCCGTGAGGAAGGGGGGCCCGCAGTGGAGGAGAGTCCCCGCCCCCATCTATCTTCCTAACTGTCTCCCGTCTGCTAGCCCCGCCTCCTAGCTCCGCCTCCCGTCGGCTAGCTCCGCCTCCCGCCTGTTAGCTCCATTATGCCCGATTCCTATTTCCTCTGGATTGCCAGTAATGAAGTAAGTGACCACTTGTAGGTGAGGACAGTGCAGGGGGGGGGGGGGGATCATCCAGCTTTCCCAGGCCATTCCTCTGCACATATGCCATTCAGAACAGGAGGAAAGCTGGGTGCTATTATGTAATGTGACTCAGCTTTCCTGATGTCCTGCATGGCACAAGTGCAGAGGCCTGAGGAGATATGAGGGGAGGTGGGAGTTACTCAGCTTTCTCATGTCTCTCCACATGTGCCATGCAGGACAGCAGAACAGCTGGGTGCTATTACATCATGTAATGTCACTCAGATTTCCTGCTATCCTGCAAGGCATAAATGCAGATAATAAGAACATGGAAAGGCAGGGGGAGGGGTTCACCCAGCTTTCCCAGAGACTCCTGTCTCTGCACATGTGTCATGCAGGATAGCGAGTAATGACAGTGTCTCCCAGCTGTCCTGCATGACACAGAGGATGGGTGAAAGGGGGGGGGCACTCGCTTCCTCACACTTTTCTCATGTCTCTGCGCATGTGCAATGCTGGACAGCAGAAAAGTTGGGTGGTATTATATCATGTAACACCCCAGATTCTTGTCAAAATATGCTGAACACCGCCGGGACCTATCAGATCCCATTCTCTATAAGGCTACTTTCACACTTGCGGCAGGACGGATCCAACAGGCTGTTCACCGTGTCGGATCCGTCCAGCGGCTATTTCGCCGGACCGCCGCTCCGTCCCCATTGACTATAACGGGGGCGGAGCTCTGGCGCAGCATGGCGGTGCACGGCGAAAGCCGCCGGACTAAAAGGTACTGCATGTCTGACTTTTTAGTCCGGCGACTTTTGCCGTGCACCATGAAGTCAATGGGGACGGAGCGGCGGCACGGCAAAATAGCCACAGGATGGATCTGACATGGTGAACAGCCTGTCGGATCCGTCCTGCCGCAAGTGTGAAAGTACCCTAATGGGTCTGTTGGGTTCCGGCATGAGTACTTCCATTTTGTAGAACAAAATACTTCTGCATGAGGTGGGGCAGGGGAGAAGTTAGGGAGGGTAGTGAGAGGAGCCAGGGTGCATAGTAGGAGGGACTAGGAACGGGCATGGGGGCCCAATTTAAATTCTTGCTATGGGGCCCAATGATTTCTGTGTACGCCCCTGGTCTGGGGTCTGAATATTATCTAGGAAATCTGGTCTGGGGTCTCATATTAATATAGGATTTTGGTCTGTGGTCTAGTACTACTATAGCAGGTCTATGTATATCTAGGTCTGGGGTCTGGCCTAGGGTCTAATATTAACATAGGAGTCTGGTCTGGGGTCTTATTTTATTTAGTGGGTCAGAATGTATTTAACCGTGGCCTTTTTATATAAACCACATCCCTAGAAAATGCCATTCCAATCTTGCTGCAACCCACTGCTTAAATATCACCCTATGAAGGGTTCTCCCAGGTTCACATTTCTTATGATGTTTAAAAAATTGCCTTTTAATTGTGTGAACCAGAGTTTTAAATTTCCATTCAATGCAATTGCCAGCCAATGCACAACCTGCCCTAAATCGATTATGTGAACCCTCTCCCACAGACAGAAATGGCTACCTTTGGAGTCTTTTAAAAAAATCCACAAGTAGGAGCTTATGCACACGACTGTAGCGTGTTTTACTGTCCGCAAATTTGCGGATCCGCAAAACATAGATATCAGCATTTTATGGAATGGAACATCCTGCCCTCTGTAAAAGAGTCCTATCCTTGTCCGTAAATTGCACAAGAATAGGGTTTGTTCTATTTTTTTGTGAGTGCAATGGAATGGAGATATGGATGCTGTCTGCACCTTTAGCAACCCCACTTAAGTGAATTTCTTTTTTAGTGTTCATGAACCCTAAATCTGCATATATGCTTGTGAATAGGACTTATTAATAGATGTCCCCTTGCACCTCTCCTAATAGGGGATCCCCCTGTGAGGCTGTAACTGCAAGACAGAAGAAAAAAAACATTTACATGATACTAAGTTGGAACCAAGCAGGGTCAAAATAATCTTCCTTTACACTAGATGGCGATAGATCTCTTAAGGATTGATGAGAATCAGCTGTATAAAAGATCTGCGCAGTAATGTGAAAAGCTATGTTATGCTATATTATAATAAGTTATTTTGGTAGGAAGAAAGAGGCCTCTTAGACCATGACATGGAGTCTATACTGAAAGCTAGATTCACCTTAGGCTAGTTTCAGACCCGTGGCACATAGATCCAGCCACCTAATCTAGCAGACAATGCCAGGAATTGGCCTTACACAGACCGCAGCATGCAGCAGAATGTGTCTGGCCGTTTCTCCACATTTTTGCTGGAATCCAGCCGGATCTATACAATATACACCCATACATGATAGATACAGTATATAAATTACACATAGGCTACACTTACAGTAGATTTACCTACACCATATACATTTTATACACATTTGTACCTGTCACGCTTTGGTGTTGGAGGGAAACACCACACCAAGCATAGGAGGGAAGGGAGCAATAGAGAATCAGGCCTGAGAACTAGGGAATGAAGATGGACACCTCCTAGTGAAAACCCTAACCTGAATGACTACCAGTATGAACAGACCCCAAAGGTAGGTGAGTTCATACGCAGGAATACCTAGAGTCCTATCTAGTCCTAAAGGACTCTGACACTAATGGCAGGGTCGAGACTACCTGTTCATCCAAAAGGGAGGACAGGAGTCTTCTACAGGCCTAATACAAACAATAGGGAAAAGCAACACACAGAACTAATACAAAAGGGAAAGGAAGGACTTAACTTCAAAGGGGCTATAGGAGCACCAGGAACTCAGCCGGCACAGAAGCTATAAACCACACAGCATTTTGGGAGAAGCAACTGTTGTGGAAATTTTATTAGGATGTGTATTTAATATATTGTGTATTGTCATCATGTCTCTCAGTGTCAGGGTAAACCATTGGAGTGGATATCTTCCCGTGTATGTCCTGTCACAGCTTCTGGGCGCAAAGGTCTCCGTCGGCGAATGGTCCATGTGCTAAGCACTCGGCTGTGGGCCGGGGGAGACTGATGTGTTCAGCAGGGCAGTGTTTTGTTGGCTGATGTATTGCCGCTGGCTAGGGCCCCCGCGCAAGACGCAGATTTATTGGCTTGGTGTGGATACATTTGTTAAGAGAACAATATATGAAAGGAACGTGCGTTTGTTGTCTCTAGTGCGCCTGATCAGCCGCTGGAGATAATGGCGTTGTCCTGTAAATAAACATGCATGAGGATCATAGTAACTTTATCTGGCATTGATCACTGAGCAAGGCTGGATAAGGTTCCCTCCAGTGGTTATAGGATACATGTGTTTGTTAGCTGGCTAGGTTATTCTAAATGATGGTGTCTTGTCTTCCTATGTCATCACTTCCTGTATCCTTGTTATGGGCCAGCCCCTTTTACACCTTTTGTGAGTAAATAAAAGAAAAAGACTGGGCAGGGGGAAAGGAGTTTCTCAGCAGAACTTAACATGAAAGCACCTTTGGCTGACTGTGTCTGGGATTTTTACCTTTCCTTACACAAAGACATTGGAGAGCAGATTACAACTATTAATATTTCTACAACACAACTATAAATAAGGAAGGTTAAATGACCACATTAGCAACAACTAGAGGCAAGAGGTGTGGCTATTACCAGAAACAACACAGACACTTATTGGTCCACAAGGAAAACCTGTCAGATCAAACCACGTGTTGCCAGTCTCACAGATCTCCTGCCACTCACTGTCGCAGGGACGTCCGTATGTCTTGGTACGTTCGTGACAGTACCTAGCACTAAAGACATATTTGCATACATATTATATTCAGTGCTATCTAGAATACAGCGCCACATACCTCTTACATCCAGTGACGTCGCCTCTGATGTAGATGTTCTCTTTCCATCTTTTTTCATCTTCTCCTTTCAGAATAAGACCCTATGATGATTTTTCACCCATCCCTTGTCTCTGCAGTTTAACAAAAAGACATCTTAGGTTGCTACTTTTCCATCATCCTCTTACCTTCTGAAAACTCATCCTGCCACCTCCAATACTGTGCCAGTTGTGCTCCCCAATACTATACTACAGAAACAGATAATCCCTCTGATAATACTAGTACCACACAGATAGTGCCCTCAATACTGTGCCTGCTGTGCTCCCAGTACTATACTATAGAAACAGATAATCCCCCTGATAACAATAGTACCACACAGATAGTGCCACTTCATTGGCACACACTGTCCTAAAATAACTGCACCCAGCAAATAGTGCCCCTGTCACTAATAGTGTAAACATTATGTCCCCCAATTACTACTGGGGGTCTATGGGGAACATGATTACTATTATGGGCACTATGGGAGCATTATTACTTCTGGGCACAGTGGGGACATTATTACTGTTGGTGCACTGTAGGGGCACTATTACTACTAAATGCACTCTGGCAGAAAATTACATTACTACTATTGGTGGGACTTTGGGGAACACTATTACTGTGAGGGGCAAACTGGCCACTTAAAATGAGCACCAGTGCAAATAATGTCGCTTATAATGTGGCCAGTACAAAAATTGCCCCCTTATAATGTGCACAAGTTCAAAAATGTATATATTAGAGAGGGCTCACCTATTGATCAAGAGTGGTATGGGTGCTCCAACAGAGAGGATTCTGTACTGTACTTTATTTCATGGGGTAGTTACCATACGCGTTTCGGAGTGGGCTAAACTTCTATACATCACAGCCTGTAGAGAACTCCATCACACGTGGGACGCCACCAGTGATGCAATAAAAGCCAACACCACTCCATCTATAACTGTGAGTACAACAGCTTCGGCTTATTCTCACTAACAGGCAGTAACATCGTAGCGACAATATATGTGAAGTGACTATCAAGTCGCAACGATACAAGTGACTATTTAAAAGACTATACATAAATACCAAGTCTACCTCTACTATTGAAACATCGCTTGCTGGGATATTGATTGGGTTAATTAACCCTTTTGAAAATACACTACTATACCATTAAATAGACCCTGAAACTCTGGTTTAAATACAGAAAATATCAATATTCATTATTTATTATTGTATTTTACATTTTACTAATTCTATTAATTTTAGAGTGTGTGATTTTAGCATGTTCATCTAGTATTGTTCATTTAGTATCGTATATCACGATCAATAAATATTGTTATATCAAGTGTCCGTGTGGAACCAAGTACTGGTGTGCCCTACTATTTTTTATTCTTGTCCACAAGTTCAAAAATGCTCCTGTTTTGTGTGCCAGTACAAAAAAATTCCCCCTCTTAGTGCCCCCATAATGTGTGCAAGTATAAAATACCCCTATATAATGCCCCTAGTAAATGACCACATAGTGCTCCTCTCCTGTTCCCAATAGTGTCCCCATAATGTGCCAGTATAAAATATCCCCATAGCGCTCCTTCCCCTTCGCCATAGTGCCCACATAATGTGCCTATATAATATGCCCCCATCGTGTTCTCCCAACTCTATAGTGCCCCCATAATGTGCCAGAATAAGTATCCCCCATAGTGTCCCCCATAATGCGCCCGTATAAATGCCTCTTCATAGTTCCCCCATAATGTGTCTATATAATATGCCCCCATAGTGTTCTTTCCCCCCTCCAACACCATAGTGCCCCCATAATGTGCCAGTATAATATGCTCCCATAGTGCCCCCCACTGATGTGCCAGTATAAATGCCCCTATAGTCCTCCATGATGCGCCAGTAGATGCCCCATAATTTCCGCCATGATGTTCCAGAAATGCACCCAGTAGATGCCCCCATAGTGTCCCCCGTGATGTGCCAGTAGCTGCCCACATAGTGCCCTCATGATGTGCCAGTAATTCCACCAGTAGATGTCCCCATAGTGTCCCCCATGATGTGCCAGTAGATGCTCCCACAGTGTCCCCCATGATGTGCCAGTAATACCCCCAGGTAGATGCTCCTATAGCATTCCTCATGATGTGCCAGTAGATGCCCCCATAGTGTCCCCTATGATGTGCCAGTAAGGCCCCTATAGTGTCCCCCATGATGTACCAGTAATGCCCCTATAGTGTCCCCCATGATGCGCCAGTATAAGCCCCCATAGTACCCCCCATGATGTGCCAGTAATTCCCCCAGTAGATGCCCCTATAGTGTCCCACATGATGTGCCAGTAATGCCCCTATAGTGTCCCCCACAATGTGCCAGTAGATGCTCCCATAGTGTCCCCCATGATGTACCAGTAATGCCCCCAGTAGATGCCCCCAAAGTGTTCCCCATGATGTGCCAGAAAGGCTCACATAGTGTCCTCCATGATGTTCAAATAGATGCCCCCATAGTGTCCCCCATGATGTGCCAGTAGATGCCCCCATAATGCCCCCCATGATGTGCCAGAAATGCCCCAGTAGATGCCCCCATAGTGACTCCCATGATGTGCCAGTAAAGACCCCATAGTGTCCTCCTTCATGCCCCAGTAATGCCCCCATTGTGTCCCTCATGATGTGCCAGTAATGCTCCCATAGTTTTCCCCATCATGTGCCAGTAATGCCCCCCATAGTGTCCCCCATCATGTGCCAGTAATGCCCCCATAGTGTCCCCCATCATGTGCCAGTAATGCCCCCATATTGTCCCCCATCATGTGCCAGTAATGTGCCAGTGCCTGTGTCCCATGCAGTACAAATCTGGGCTCAGGCGGACGCTATGACATCATCACTCTGCCTGCGCCAGCCTCTGATAGGCTGCAAGCCTAGTGCCTGCAGCCTATCAGAGGAGCAGGAAAGGGAGACGCCTCTGCCTTGATCTGCTGCAACATTAATCTGTATCGCTCATCTCCCCCTGACCTGCTGCCGAGCTCCGGATCGGGATACAGCCAGCAACATGGTTCTCAGAACCGGCTGTAATTTTAACAACCAGATCTGGAGAACCGGAGGGAACCGGCTGAATCCCATGCCTGAATGTACAGCTCCTCAACCAGCCTATGTTCATATAAAAAACCTGATAGAATATTAAGGAAAACTTCCCAGTTTATTTTTATAGACACGATCAGAGCTGAGATGACTTCTAGCTATAGAGGGAAGCTAGCCAGTGTCCTCTTTTCCCCAGGACCTACCTTCTCTATGCAGGGACCCCCATACTCCATCATCTGGTAGCATCTTGCTGCTGTGTGAGCAGGTAATATATGAATGTGTCCGTACGGTGGGCCCCCAAAATAAATTTTACTGGTGGGCCCTAGGCACTGAGTAGGTGACTGGATAATTAAGCCATAAAATCACCCCTTGTGCAGTATCAAATATAATACATGTTATACCAAGAGTATTTCAGTGATTATATTTTCTTCTTACACGGATAGTTTTTCTATTCAGTTATGGTGGCCGTGGTTACTAAAAGTGAAGTGAAGCCATATTAATTGTCTCATCTAAATTAGGTTGTTAAATAATTGTGGCAAACTGTCATTTTATTAACATATCCTATCAATAACAAATAACATTTTTATTAAAGGTTATGGACGCATTTGCACTGAAACTGAAATTTGAAAGGGAATCTTAATGCCCTCTCTGAAGGCAGCAGAAGGTTGTGACAGGCACGCAGATTACAGCTATCACGTTTATTAGCAGCCACGCATTCATCGTGCTGTGCGGAAGGAATTCTCATATTCATAGGATGTAGGCCACGTCCACTCGAATCACTGATTGACAGATTTCTCATAATGCACAGTAATAGGGAGAAAACTGTCAATCAGTGGTGGAAGGGAAGGATTGGGCTGGACTAGTCCCACATCTCATGAATATAACAGCTCCTTCCTCAAAGCATGATGCAGTGCTGCTGTCTATTAAACAATGCATTTACCAGACAGTTCCTAATATTTTGTTGCTGTGGAGACTGTGTAACCACTGGCAGATTAAGGGTCCATTCACACGTCCGTTGTTTGTTTCCTGATCTCTTCCGTTTTTTGCTGAACAGATCTGGACCAGATCTGGACCCATTCATTTTCAATGGGTCCTGAAAAAAAATGGACAGCACAATGTCAGATTTTTTTTCAGGACCCATTGAAAATGAATGGGTCCAGATCTGGTCCAGATCTGTTCAGCAAAAAACGGAACAGATCAGGAAAGAAACAACAGACGTGTGAATATACCCTAAGGAGATCATGGGCCCTAGGTTGTTCCCAAATCTTGGCCAAACTCTTCCCCACTGCCACACTGTGATTATTGTAAATAACATATTTCTGGCCATTTCTGCTGTGGATTTTGCCACAACAAATCCACAAATCCAATCCGGGAGTCTCAGGCCTGGATTGGCTGCCCAAACCGATCATGTTATAATCCTCCATTGCGTGTAATTCCTCCACTTATCTGGATGTCCTGTTGCTTGTAACATAGATATGACAACACAATGTTTCTGACTGCCTTTTCTCTACGCTCTCCCATTCCTTGTTTTATTATCAGCAGTGTCAAACTAGCCCTCCAGAGTGCCAGTGGATTCCTCTGGTGGATCCAAGCTCTGACACAATAACAGGGATCTTATAATACAGGGTCTAGCAGAAGATCATTTGGAACTAACCTTGGAATCAATAACCACTAGATATCCTATTAAACATTATTGATGAGTCCCGAGTCCTGAATATTCAATGGTAATAAAAATGACTTAAATGGGCACTAAGGGGGTCATTTATTAGGACCGGCATTTAATAACCCTGTGCGCTGGTGGTGGATCCGCCAAAGTTATGAAGAGGTGCCGGCCTTTACATAACTTCAGCGCATCCACTGCCGGTCTAAGGCCTCTTTCACACGGGCGTTGCGGGTGACGTGCGGGAAAAGATGCGGGTGCATTGCGGGAAAATGCGTGATTTTTCGCCACAAGTGCAAAGCGTTTTAATGCATTTTGCACACTCGTGAGAAAAATCGGCATGTTTGGTACCCAGACCCAAACCCAGACTTCTTCACAGAAGTTCGGGTTTGGGTTAGGTGTTGTATAAATTTTATTATTTTCCCTTATAACATGGTTATAAGGGAAAATAATAGCATTCTTGATACAGAATGCAAAGTAAATTAGGGATGGAGGGGTAAAAAAAATTCAGGAGTCACGGTCATAGGCATGGCCGTGACAACAAGTGGATGAGGTGAGTTAAATTTTAATATTTTTTTTAACCCCTCCATCCCTAATTTACTTTTCATTCAGTATTAAGAATGCTATTATTTTCCCTTATAACTATGTTGTAAGGTAAAATAATAAAGATCCGGTCCCCATCCCGATTGTCACCTAGCAACCATGCGTGAAAATCTCACCGCATCCGCACTCGCTTGCGGATGCTTGTGATTTTCATGCAGCCCCATTCACTTCTATGGGGCCTGCGTTGTCTGAAAAACGCACATTATAGAGCATTCTGCGATTTTAACGCAACGCACAAGTGATGCGTGAAAATCACCGCTCATGTGCACGGCCCCATAGAAATGAATGGTTCCGGACTTAGGGCGGGTGCAATGCGTTCACCTCACGCATTGCACCCGCGCGGAAAACTCGCACGTGTGAAAGGGGCCTAAATCTACGCCAGCTTCCTTGCTGACTTAAATTTAGACCATTTTCTACTCCTAAAACAGGCATAGAAATTAATAAATGCCGGCCCATCCCCTCCCTAACCACGCCATGCCCCCTTTTTTTAGACCAGGCGTGAGTGGGGAAAAGTTGCATATTGCGGGGAAAATAACCTAATATTCACAGAACCTTGCATAAATCAATAATACAAGTGACCCTAAAAAACTTTGTAATATGTGTTATCAGTAAGAGATGTATGCAAATGAGCTTTTGACAAGCTCTGCCTCTAATGCCACCAGATGTAAGGTAGCTATACTATAAATCAATGTTCAATGTTTTTGACATGATTCGGATACTAATTAAGCCATAATTATTATCCGAGTCATCTCTCGGCCTGGAGCATTGCCTAGCCTATAAGACTCCTCATGTCCTTTAGGTACTCTCCATAAGGTGATATCGCATCCAGTGAGACATAATTCTCATGTTATCAGTTGTTTATCCCTCTCCTTGCTAATTGCTTTTCCCTTTGAAAAATGCCTTAATACAATCCACAGGATGATCACATTACAAATGTCAATGCTACTCTAAGTGAAGGGAAGGGTTGAGTCATAAGCAGGAGCACACACAGACAAGCAGATGGCTGGAGCAACATGGGCTGAGATATCAATTTCCTAAGAGCTTTATTCACAACCATACAGGTCAGTACTTCTATCTAATGTCCTCTATGTTCCTGGGGCTGCTTCCAATTGAGTAGGAGAAGGTTAGGAAGCAGATTCTCCTCTACTTTCTGTATGCAGTTAATGGCAGGTAGTCTCCCCTGACCATGTCTGAGAGAACTGCAAACTAGACATTCACTATGCCCAGAGGAAAACTGCTAAAAATGGCAGATACAATTTATATAATGGCCAGAAATTGTGCTATTCCTCAGGTACACACACTGTACTATTGATTAATGCAACGTTTGTTGGAAGGGTAGTTACACTTTAAAAGTGAACATGCATATGTCCTGTATACACAGAGGGTGGGCCCACAGAATGATTTTCTCTGGTGGGCCCAGGGAATATCAGTCCAGCAAAAACTGACCTTGAGAACATGTCAAGGCATACTTGTAACTTTAGCTATTTTTGTTGATTCAGTGGATTCGGACTGTCATAGAAGTTCTGTTTTAATATGTAGAAATGAGCACATGTAAAGAAAAGGCTCTATTGGTTTCCCTGACCTTTTAAAAATAACGGGAATATCAGTTTGACACTGATTGTTAGAGATAGCAGCAGATCAGAGTATGAAAGGGGGAGCATCCAAGGCAAATTAAACACACAGTAGATTACATGCTGAAACTTAGTGCAACCTTTTTTTTTTACTCGAGATAACCACTAACATATCAATCATTCTGTGTGGGTGCAGTTATCAGGACTCTTACTATCTCTTCTAGGAGTCCTGTTAAAATGTACTCAGAAATCCTGCCCCAAATCATATAACACTATTAGAGATGAGCGAATTTCTTGAAAATTCGATTCAGCTGATTTGCCGAATTTCACGAAAAAATTTGCTTTGTGACTAATTACTTTGCCACGAAGAGCCTTTTTTTGTAAGTAGTGGGTGCAATGACAGGGAGCTGTGATAGTACCGCCGCCGTCATTGTACCCCTCAGATGCCGCGTTCATACATGTGAAATTGACATTAAAAAAAACATTACATCAAACTTACCACATCCATTTGCGCTCGACGGGCCGGCTGCCACGATTTTTCTTGAAGATCTCGGCCGAAATCACGTGCGGAGCGAGATTACGTCATCACGCTGGCCAGCGTGGTGATGTATGATGTCATCAAGCCTGCCGGCGTGATGATGTAATCTCACGCCGCACGGGATTTTGGCCGAGATCTTCAAGCAAGATGGAGGCTGGCAGCCCTTCGTGTGCAAATGGAGCCGTTAAGTTTGAATTTCAGGATTAATCGATTCACTGACACGAAGCACGAGGACATTCGGCCTCTAGGTGAATCAAATAACTCCTGAAATTCGGATCGAATTCCACTTCGCTCGTCTCTAAACACTATATATCACAGAGCTCAGCTTCTATCATATACTGTCATCAGATAGGGCAGCAAAAATCTGGTTTGTATTAAGGGGTTAAAACTCCTACAGAAGAGTGTCAGCATTGCTTAAAGCAAACAATTATACAATTATATTCTATCATTTTTCCAGTCAATTTTGAAAATAAATGTTTGATTGGTTGATGAACACTTTGTGGTCTGCATTAGTATTGCGGCATGAGAACTGGTTTGTTCTGTGGGAAAACTGTACTTACAAACCAGGGCCACGTTTACTATGTATTATGCTTGGAACACTTCATACCAGCAGTGCCAGGAAAAGCTTTGTCATCACAGGATGTTCACCAAGTCCCTGCGCTTCTCTTTTCCTGTTTCTTTTCTTTTCCAGGGTATGGAGGAGAATCCCACGTCCGTTCCAGCACTGTGGCTCATCAGCTGTTCTCTAATCACTTGTGAAATATGCAGACCAACTTGTACTGACTTCCAATAAAGATGCAGAACCTAACGTGGTAAGCTCAGGTGTAGAGAGGTGTAGCTTCAAGCCTTTGGGCTCACAATTAAAAGTATTTGGGCCCTTCCAACATTTAGGCCTCATGCACACAACAGTATGTATTTGGCAGTTTGCAAAATGTGGATGACGTCCATGTTTCATCTGTTTTTTTACAGACCCATTGACTTTAGTGGGATTGTAGTCCACGTTTTACAGTCATTTATAGCACTTTTGTGGAACGGCCATACGGATGGGGCAAACACTAAGATCATCCATGTGTTTTCCGCATCCATATATCCTTTCTGTGAAAAGATAGAATATGTCCTACACTTGTCCGCAGAATGCAGACAACTGACCAATTGAAGTCAATAGGTCTGCAAAAAATGCAGATGCAACAAGGACAGTAACCATATTTTAGGGATCGGCAATTGACAGACCTTAATGAGGCCTTAACATGAGTTACAAACCTTTCTAACAAAAAATTCCACCCAGGTTTACTGGTAGAAAAGGGGTGTGGTTAATACAGGATGTTATTTGACACCAATGGTTTTATCATATTTAGAATTTTTTAAAGATAAAACTCATTTTATTTCCTGTCATTATTAATATAAAATTTTGCAGCGGCCTCGTGGGGACAGTGTAAGGCTGCTTTCACACTAGCGTTCGCTGGTCCGCTCGTGAGCTCCGTTTGAAGGGGCTCACGAGCGGACCCGAACGCAGCCGTCCAGCCCTGATGCAGTCTGAATGGAGGCGGATCCGCTCAGACTGCATCAGTCTGGCGGCGTTCAGCCTCCGCTCCGCTCGCCTCCGCACGGACAGGCGGACAGCTGAACGCTGCTTGCAGCGTTCGGGTGTCCGCCTGGCCGTGCGGATCCGTGCGGATCCGTCCAGACTTACAATGTAAGTCAATGGGAACGGATCCGTTTGAAGATGCCACAATGTGGCTCAATCTTCAAGCGGATCCGTCCCCCATTGACTTTACATTGAAAGTCTGGACGGATCCGTACTAGGCTATTTTCACACTTAGCTGTTCTATGCTAAAAATAATGCAGACGGATCCGTTCTGAACGGAGCCTCCGTCTGCATTATTATGAGCGGATCCGTTCAGAACGGATCCGCCCGAACGCTAGTGTGAAAGTAGCCTAATTTAATGAGTTCTTAGGGCTCATTCACATGACCGTATGAATGAGTCCACATGCGTAGTGTGCTGTCCGCATCCATAGTTCCGCATACATCCGTTCCGCGGCCCCGCAAAAAATAAAGAGCATGTCCTATTCTTCTCCACAAGAAAAGGACATGCACACGGCCAGTATCCGTCTTTTGCTGATCCACAATTTGCGGATCCGCAAAACACTAGGGTCATGTGAATTTAGTCTTATGGAGAAGCAAGTAACCCCTACTCCTATTTCATTGCTGCCCCTGAACTATGCAGCCCTATGCAGGAGCCCAGTTTGTCCTGGTTTGGCCTACTAAGAACATGTGCTTCCCGTTGAAATATTGCGGACCGCATTTGCGGATCCGCAATACACGGGCACTGTTCTGTGGCCATTCCTCATCATGGATGCGGACCCATTCTCTTCAATGGGTCTGCAAATCCGGAGATGCGGAATGGTGCGAAACAGAAGCACGGAATGGAACCCTACGGGAGCACTATGGAGTGCTTCTGTGGGGTTTCGTACCGTACTTCCGTTCCACAAAAACATAAAACATGTCCTATCTTTTTGCGTAACGGCCGGATCGTGGACCCATTAAAGTGAATGGGTCCGCGATCCACTGCGGCTGCCCCACAGACAGTGTTAGTGCATTGCAGCCCGCATTTTGCAGGCTGCAGCATGACCACGGGGCACACACGTTCGTGTGCAGGAGGCCTAATTCAAAATTATTTTATGACAACAGTCCATGAGAGAAAATGGGGGTCATTTGTCAAACACTGCCATTTTACAGTGGCCTTTTGCAGGCATCTTCATAAAATGGTGCATCCTCCGGTAGTCCACGGGGGAGATTTATCAAACTGGTGTAAAGTAGAACTGGCTTAGTTGCCCATAGCAACCAATCAGATTGCACCTTTCATTTTCCAAAGGAGCTGTGAAAAATGAAACTTGGATTCTAATTTGGGTGCTCAAGGCAACTAAGCCAGTTCTACTTTACACCAGTTTGATAAATCTCCCCCACGGTGCCTACATTGATATCTATTCAAGGTTGCAGCTGGAGTAGATTTTAATAATTATTTACACTAATAAACTGGTACTTCAGTTTATGTTATAATAGTGTACCTACACCTTTGCTTGCCTCTTTTTTTTATGTTGCTTGCCTCTTTTTTATGTTGTGGCCTCGTTCTAAAATTGAAAGAAAAATCAAGTATTCCCCATTAATCTGCACTCAATACCCCATAATGAGAAAGTGAAAACCGAATTTTAGAAATTTTTGGAGATACTGAAATTTTGCATGGACATAAGTATTCAGACCCTTTGCTATGACACTTGATATTTAGCTCTGGAGGCCTCCCATTTCTCTTGATCATCTTGTTCGGATATTTCCACACCTTGGTTGGAGTCCACCTGTGTTAAATGCCAGGACTGGTGCAAGGATTTTTGCCACCCTAGGCAAAAGCTAATTTTGCCACCTCCCTTGACTCCGCCTATTGACCACGTCCTTTGACCCAACCCTTTTTTGTCTCCCACATATTTATACAGACTGTACCCTTCTTTGTGGTAAGGCCATGCTTTCTCCCTCCAGCTACATACCATGTCATCCACAGATCCCCACAAGTGTCATCCACAGATCCCCACAAGTATCATCCACAGATCCCCACAAGTGTCATCCACAGATCCCCACAAGTGTCATCCACAGATCCCCACAGTGTCATCCATAGATCCCCACAGTGTCATCCATAGATCCCCACAGTGTCATCCAAAGATCCCCAGTGTCATCCAAAGATCCCCAGTGTCATCCACAGATCCCCTCCCTGTGCCGCCTCCTAGCTAATTTATTCACTTCACTTGCCTCTGTGTAATCTCGCACAGGCGCACTGGCAGAGGCATCGTCGAACGAGGTGCGCTGAGAGACGGCGCATGCACACTTCACTCAATGATGCCTCTGCCAGTGCGCCTGTGCGAGATTACACAGAGGCAAGTGAAGTGAATAAATTAGCTAGGAGGCGGGGCCGCAGGCGATGCGCGGTGGCATACCTTGCTTATGGGTGGCGCCGGCCCTGGTAAATGCAGTTGACTGGACATGGTCTGGAAAGACACAAGCCTGTCTATATTAGGTCTCACATCTGACAATGCATATCAGAGCCTTGAGAAGGAAAAAACTGTTCAGAGACATGAGAGTATGGAGCCACAGGCATGGAGAAGGTCTAAAAATGTCTGCAGCACTGAATGTTCCCAACAGCATAATGGCCTCCATAATTCTTAAATGGAAGAATTTTAAACAAACAGTACTATTAACCCCTTCTACCCCGGGCCAATTTTCACTGGGGTTTATTCTTAATGTTTGTTCACATTGTATAATCTGTATACATCTCTTCATGCCTGTTCACACTACATATTTTATATACACCTTTGTTGGCCATTTTGCATAGTGTATAATGTCGACATATATGAACATAGCTGTGTAATTCAGAAAGAATGCTAAAGGGATGTTTCTTCATTATTATTGTCTCTTTACACTGTCTACACTGGATGCGGTGAGTATGTATTTTTTTTTTTACCCCTGATTAACTCCTAAAAGGCCTCAATGTTGCTGTCAGATGCCGCGATCAGCAATGACGGCGGCTTCTGAGAGGTTCAATGGCGGCGGGCGGCGCGATTGATGTTTCCCCGTCATTGCGCCCGCTACATACAATGGAATGCGATTTGTGACGAAGTAATTAATAATTAATCTAATTTCTCTGAGAAATTCAACTTCGCTTATGTCTAGTAGTGGATGTGCCAGGTGTATGGCCTCATTCACACCATGCCCCTGCCACTCCCTCTTTCCAGAAAGTGATGAGGGTGGCGTGCCTAAATTTAGGTATAATGGCATTTAAAACATTGGAACCTTTTTTGCACCATTTTCTGGTGGGGAAAACATAGTAATTGACCCCAATGTCTTTACTGACTGATGAAAAGATTCTTCATTTGCCAGAAATCTATTACCGTAGATATTCCTCTCTAGAGATAGTGGTCGATATCGCTAGAGAAGCGGTCTGCATTCTTTACGCTAAAAATCTCTTATGGACATGAGGGACAGTGTAAAATTTTAAACTTTACAGGGATTTCTGTGTTTGGTGCAATTAATTTGACACTGTGCTCTGAACACTGGTAAATGTCTCGGTTTAGTGATGAGCAGCATAGGCAATATTCGTGTTTGCGATATATATCCGAATTTTTGGACCAAATATTCGCTATAAATTCGTAAATTCTAGAATTCTTGATTTCCAGTCATTATTTTCTTGATTGTTAAAAATCGGCAGTCGGAAAATTCGTGATAAATTTTTTTGCGATCAACACTACTCCTAAAGTCAAAGATATTGCAGCCTTCTCATTGGCCCACAAGCAAGAAGCAGTGAGGGATCATGGGTACTGATGAAAAAAAATCTAGAATATTCGCGATTACGAAGATATAGCACTATAAAATTTGCAATTAGAATATTCGCAATCAACACTAGTTGTGACTTCAATAAAATGACCTAATGAGGTGCAGAGGCATGAGTGATCATCTTCTCACTCCTATGCTGAAAGGAATAACACCGCTATATGTGACAAGGGAGGAAGTATGATTGATTGCATGCACAGAACTCCAAAATAAGGATAGACGCATTGAATTTCAACTGCCCAAAATTTCTTTCTCAGAAGATAAGCCACTACTACAGCGGCTTTCTCTCCTCTCCCTATTCACTCCATATGTATGCTGGATATGAATGGGAGGATTGTCAGAGATAGCTGTCGAACAAATGATCGTTATCCTATGCCCAGCTCAAGAGTTATTTTCTTACTCACCCAGTGTCAGGCACTTGCTAAATATGCAGGGCCATGCAATCATTTATGCAGTAACCGGGTTTGGGAGTGGCCCCAATGCTACGCTGGGTCCCCTGCACACCATCCAGGTGTCACCACATGTTGCTGTTCTCCAGAAGGGGGTGGTAAGATGTGGTGCATCCCAATTGAAATTAAGCCCAAACCTATATAAATTGCTCACAAAGGAGCACAAAGACACAATGCCCAATTTATTGAATAGATAATAAAAATACATGATTAAATAACATGGGACAAAACATCAAAGACACTGTAGTGTAGCTGTACCGAATCACTGACCACTGATTCCAGAACACCCCAAAAAGAAGTCAAACATGTCAAATATGGAGGGGGAAAGTGAGTTATATTCTCTTATATCCAAAGGGGTTGAATGTAATCATACTACAAAAGAGTAGCAACATATAAATCATCTCATATTCGAAAAAAGAGGGAGGACGTCCATAAACCCTCAAACTGTATAGTAATGTGGCTACAAAAATATAATATTGGCAAAAGAACTCCCACCCAAAAACACAAACCCACCTGTAGACATGATCAGGGGTAGAGAAACCACAGTGGCCAGAACACAACTCGACTCAAGTTTCGCTCCCTCTGTTTCGTCAGGAGGCTAGCATACATACTAAATGTATGTCCTTTTAAACACCATTATTATTTACAAATAGTCTTTTGGACTAATAATTGCCTTATTTATACATATGCCTCTTGTTTGTTATTGCTAAGACGTAACTTTTAATACATCATATATAAAATGTCTTTTAAGACCTAATACATAGGTTTAAAACTCTGTTATGTTGCATTCTTTTTTCTCCTTGGTTAGATATAATGGCACAGCTCTCCTATTGTAGCAATGGGCTATGGCAGGCTGGTTGCTACACGCTGCTACTATAAAGTTTAGGCCATCGCTTATAATCTATAGAATGCTGCACCTCTGTACCTAAAATCTCCTAAACTCTGCCACCCGACATGTTTCGTTAAGTAACACTGGCGTCCTCAAGGGAATGGGCAGTGATCTTCCCAATTGTCAGTCTTGCGGAGGAGTTTGACTTTGTCCCCGGCTGAAATTTTTCACTGGTGAGAGACTTGGAACTTCTTGCAAGAAAACTACTTTTCCAAAAATATTTTAATAAAGTAGGGGAGGGTGAGATGTTCTCCCACCTTGAATTATAAACGATACAAGATCTTCAATTGCTATTAGATGAACATGAGTTGGAAGACGACTTCAAGTTCCCTATACATCTGCACCGCCAATCACAACATTGGCCCCCTATGGCATCTTGTCCAGCATGTTGTGGAAATTTTATTATGCAGACATTTTATCTTAGGATGTGTGTGTGTTTTTATACAGGGTGGGCCATTTATATGGATACACCTTAATAAAATGGGAATGGTTGGTGATATTAACTTCCTGTTTGTGGCACATTAGTATATGTGAGGGGGGAAACTTTTCAAGATGGGTGGTGACCATGGCGGCCATTTTGACGTCTGTCATTTTGAATCCAACTTTTGTTTTTTCAATAGGAAGAGGGTCATGTGACACATCAAACTTATTGGGAATTTCACAAGAAAAACAATAGTTTTTGCATATGCATATGCTGTGAAGATACGAGATGTGCAGCACCTGAAACTACGGATACTGGAAGCCTGTGCTAGCATTTCTCCTGCAGTGTTGCTATCAATGTGTGAAGAGTGGGAGAAGAGGGTTGCACTGACAATCCAACACAATGGGCAGCACATTGAACACATTTTATAAGTGGACAGAAACTTGTAAATAACTCATGAAATAATAAACTTACGTTAAAGCCAAGCAGACCATTGTTTTTCTTGTGAAATTCCCAATAAGTTTGATGTGTCACTTGACCCTCTTCCTATTGAAAAAACAAAAGTTGGATTCAAAATGGCCGACTTCAAAATGGCCGCCATGGTCACCACCCATCTTGAAAAGTTTCCCCCCTCACATATACTAATGTGCCACAAACAGGAAGTTAATATCACCAACCATTCCCATTTTATTAAGGTGTATCCATATAAAAGGCCCACCCTGTAGATTGTCATCTGTCTCCCTGTGTCGGATTTAGCCAAAGAACGCTCTAGCAGAGGGTACTTGGGTTGAATCGGGACCAGTGGTAAAACCGTCAGTATGAAAACCTTCTCATGGGCTTGGAGACGTGTTCTCATTGTGTAGGGTGGCGTTTGCCGGTTTGTGAGCACTAAGTGCAATGCACTGGGCTTCTTCCCTTCAAATGTCTATACACATTAGAGAAGTGAAGTCTGCATAACGAGAGATACATATTATACCTCTGCTGCGGCTTTGCTATTCCTTTCTGGATACATATCTGCTTTTAAGACATGCATATCTGCCTTGTCGGTATACTCATACCATACACTGACAATAGCCATAGCAATGTCTCGCAGATAGTCTCAAACCTATAAGAACCAGTAGAATGATCTTCACTAGATACTGGTCGCTTTGAGCAGTATTGAATTATATCCATGATGACAGTGGTGGGGGATGGGCGGCCACCTGGCTGATCAGACAATGGACATGACTCATCCTTCCTTATACAGGGATAGGGTGTGTGCATTACACTGTCCAGCGTTGATGCCCTCCCCTGTCCTTTGACAAGTCTCACTTCCTGTATGTCATCACTTCCTGCATCCTTGTTATGGGCCAGCCCCTTTTAACACCTTTTAGGAGTAAATAAAAGAAACAGACTGGGCAGGGGGAAGGAGGAGTTGCTCAGAAGATTTCAAGATGGTAACACCTATGTCTGAATCTGACTGCGGTTGAGTGATTTTTACCTTTCCTTACACAAAGTTTGATGACAGCGAATATCAAATAATAATATTTCTCTTTCAAGCAGTTGATATTTTTGTGAAGCTCGTAAAGCATGATTTGGATTACCGTATTTTTCGCCGTATAAGACGCACTTTTTCTTCCCCCAAAATGGGGGAGAAATGCCCCTGCGTCTTATACGGCGAATGCAGTCAGTTTTACATCGCTGCGCAGTCAGTTTTACATCGCTGGCAGCGATGTAAAGAGAGCGAGGACTCGGGGAGGGACTGGGAGGAGGAGCTGGGGCCGGCAATAGCGGCGGGGCGGTGCAGTCACTGTACTAAAGGCCCGCCCCGCCGCTCCGGTGTACTAATAAAATATGTCATATTCAATGAATGGTTATTAAATATGCCCCTTTATGCCTAATAGTACCTTAAATCCTAAGCTCATCCGTACAATGCAGGCCAGGCGGGCGGCAGCGTAACTCCCTGATGTCACGTGCCTGCGCCGCCTACTTTATGAATGAAGCAGGCGGCGCAGGCAAGTGACGTCAGTGAGTGACGCGCCGGCTGCCCGGCCTGCCGGCATTGTACTGAAGCGCTTAGGATTTAAGGTACTTTTAGGAATAAAGAGGCATATTTAATAACTATTAATTGAATAAGACATATTATATTAGTATACAGGAGCGGCGGGGGATCTGTGGATGGCACAGTTATGGGCTGGGAGGGTCTGTGGATGACACATGTATAACAGTGCCATCCACAGATCCCCCCCCTGTAACAGTGCCAGCCACAGATCCCCCTGTAACAGTGAAAGCCACAGATCCCCCCATAACAGTGTCTGTCATCCACAGTTCCCCCCATAACAGTGTCCGTCATCCACAGATCCCCCCATAACAGTGTCAGTCATCCACAGATCCCCCCATAACAGTGTCCGTCATCTACAGATCCCCCCATAACAGTGTCCATCATCCACAGATCCCCCCATAACAGTGTCCGTCATCCACAGATCCCCCCATAACAGTGTCCGTCATCCACAGATCCCCAGTAATAGTGCCATCCACAGACCACCTAGTACCAAACCCACAGCACACCTTTTGGTTAAAAATATTTTTTTTATTATTTTCCTCCCCAAAAACCTAGGTGCGTCTTATACGCCGGTGCGTCTTATACGGCGAAAAATACGGTAGATATGAAATAATGGGTTTAAAGATTATTTAAATAAGGAGCAAAGAAAATGTGGTGATTAAGCCAGCTGATAAAGGGGAGAATGTTGTGATCTGGCCGGTGGAGATGTATGAGAAGAAGGCGCTTTGTTAGTTGGGACATAAATCATGTTATCATAAGCTGGATCATAATCCTTGGTCACAATATAAGGCAGAGCTGGATATGGTTTTGAGACAGGCTCATAATTGAGGGATTATCCGTTTTAAAATGTTGGAGGGACTGATTACTGAATTTCCCGTCCTTCCAACATTTTATTTACTCCTGTCCACCTGGGAGGCCAATTGTGTCTGGTATAGGTGGTCTGAGTGAGATTTTTATTTGCAGAAATGTGTTGAAACTTTGCCATCTTTTGCTCGGGATACCACAGATGTTTTGAAGAGACTAAATGGAGTTCACTTGTTATGTGCAACGTCGAGTCCCTGTACACCTCTATTTGTCACGACCATGGGCTATGGGCGTTGAGATTCTTTTTGGAGATGACCAGTTTGGATAGAGATTTGATTTATTTAATATTGGTGCTACTACAATTTGCCCTGACACATAATGTGTTTACTTTTAAAGATTGTTTCTTTCTACAGCTCTGGGGAACGGTTATGGGGGTGACGTGTGCACCCTCATATGCTAATTTTTTCCTGGGGCTGTGGGAGAGAGATAGTGATGTATATGAAGGGTCAAGACGCCGTGGTCTCATGATTGAGATATATAGATGATGTTCTTTTCATCTGGTAGGGCTCGAATCTGGAATAATTTTTAGCTGATCAAAACCAAAATGATCTAAATATCAAGCTAACATGGCAGGTTAGTCGAGAGAAAGCTGAGTTTCTTGACCTCTTGATCTCTGTTGATGAGGGGGCTTCTTGGGCACGGATGTGTACAGGAAGCCTACCTCAACCAACTCCTTATTGCACTTTACCTCCTCTCCTCATCCACAGGTCTCTAGGGCTATACCCACAGGTCAATTTTGTAGGATAAACCTGATATGCTCAGGTAATAATCGTTTTGAAGAATAGACCGAGGATCTGTCTAGACATTTTGAGGAAAGAGGAGGGTATAGCAGAAGATTGATTAAAATAGACTACAACAAAGCTAAGAACTTATTTAAGGAATCATTATTGGTAAGTGGATATAGACAGAAAAAGTGTGACAACTATCCCAGATTTATTGCAGGTTTTAATACTCAATCGAGACATATACAGCTTATTCTCAAAAAACACTGTCAGGTGTTGCAAACTGATAAAGATTTGAGAGGACAGATATCCAAAGGGCCTCTAATTACTTGGAAGAGGTCTAGGGATTTGAGAGATATTGTGACATGAAGCCACTATGTGGCCCCTGGAAATGTTGGTTTGTTTGGTGATATGGACCCTAAATGGTGCTCTTTCCCATGTAATGGGTGTTCTGCTTGCCACTACATGATTAGATCTAAGACATTTTTGAACTCACAGAGAGATAGAGAATTCCGGATACATTTCCAGAAATACAGAGGCAGTGGTGTACTATGCCTGTGTGATCTCATTTTTATAGGGATGACAACTAGAGCCCTTAAGACTAGGGTCCTGGAGCATATACGCAGCAAGTGGAATTACTGATCTTGACAAATTGAAAAAACTCAAGCCTATTGCCAAACACTATAGGGAGGCCCACAATAGCAATCCAAAAAGGATCTTCTGTAAAGGGATTGGCCAAGTGAGATTGGGGATAAGAGGAGGAGACACCAAAAAGTGACTCCTCCAAAAGGAAACAAGGTGGATGGTGTTGCTCAATACTGTGGCTCCTCGGGGCTAAATCAGGCCCTCAGCTTCAAATCATTTTTATAAAGCTTTTTTTATGTTATTAGAATTATTTGTGTATTTTTATTTGTTCTACTTCTGTACTTTTGGAATTTTGACATCATCTGCTGATTAGTGAAACGTGCCTTGAGACCGAAATGTATAGACATCTGGAACTCCAGTATACTAACATGTATTTAAGAGAAATAGAAAATGATTTGGATCATTAAAAACTATGGAGAACATCAAAAATATCAGTCTGGATGGAAATAGCTGAATGTGGCTGATTATATGGATTTTTATGTCCCTTTTCTTTGGGAATGTTATGAATTTATATTTTTTATAAAATGTATAATATCTAATTATATTGGATCATGATTTATACACTTTTTTGTGGTAATCTTAAGTAATTATGTTTTTTCATATGCATGATTTTACAGTATATTTTACTATACCGTGCACTGGCACTTTATTGATATATTCATGGTTTTTACACTGTCACTTTAAATATTACACTTTATGGTTCAGCTATTTATTAGGGTCAGTATAGCCACTTTAGCATAGGAATTTTGATTAGGACTATATGCTGATTATAATACAGTTTTTATTTGGGATTTTTGAGGTTTTCACTCACTGAAGTCTTTTCTTTTTTCTATATACATTTTTTTATTTATAGTTGATATGGCCT